>NC_071992.2:79640000-79947400 GCF_028885655.2 Pongo abelii | reverse complement strand
AGACTTTATGTGAGCCAAAACTTTAGAACAACCTTGACTTCTTAAGACAACTACAAGATATATCACATTTTGGAACTAAAATGTTTAATAACTCAGTAGTGTAGAAACTGCCCAGCCAATGAATTAAAACCCATCAAAAATATACAAACGTCTTAACCTTTATGTATCAAATAACCTTGCATTGTAATACACAAAGCAAAAGCTGTAATGAATATAATGAGAACTGAACAAAGCCACAGTGATGACAGAACTCTTTGAAAAACTCTTCTAGAATTCCATAGCTCAAATAATCAACAAATAGATAAACACACACATGATTTAAATAACTGGCTTGATTATATATACATGAAATATTTCCCAAACTTATGGACTAAAAAGTGAATCACCTTATTAGAAAAATTAGAAAGGTTTATAAAGAAGAAATTCATAACAGAAGAAATAAAAATGGATAATATAAATAAGAAATATACCCAACCTTACAATTAATCAAATAACTGCAAAATAAAATATAAAATGCAAAATTAAATAATCATCGCTATCAGATGAAAAAAATTAAAAACAATGATGCCCAATGATGGTGAGAATATAGGACACTATGAAGTCATTTACATTATTGGCGTGGGCATAAATTGACAGTTATCTGGAGATAATTTAACAATAAAACTAATTTTAAATGTTTATACACTTTGGTCAGAGATTTTACCTTTAATATTTTCTTCAGAAAATGGCAGTTTAAAGGTGTATGTTAAAGGCAGTTTAAAGGTGCAGAGAACGATGTTCTCTGCAGTGATATTAAAAGATCCGTAAATGGAAATCAATGGGAGAGTTTAAAAATAAAATGGCAACTAAGCAAATATTAAAGAGAATAAATCAACCCTTTATGTGCTGACATGGAAAATGTTAATAATAGATTAGGTAAAGAAAGCCAGTTGAATGAAGAATAATAAATTCTAATCCTGTTAAATTAAAATATATATATATGTATACATGTAGCAGATAATAGGCTGTGGGGTTTTTTTTAATTGAAATAATCTACCTTTATTTTTAAGTATTTCTCTTAGGCAAATATGGAGCTTTTTATAATTCAGTTAAGGTTATCATTTCCTGGTAAACAAACCTTTCCACAAGAAGGAAAGAAAGTAATCAACTTTTGCTCCTTCAGATCTGAAGTTACCTAAACCTAATAAGATGAATTAGAGTTGTCTCCTGAAGGTCCATGGCAGGGAAATCTCCTGAAATAAAATTACTTCAAGAAAATAATGAATACAGTCTCATGACCGGGGCTGAAAACCTGAGATTTGTAGAGGAGAATTTTTCTAGTGGAGCTTTCAGGTAATCATGAAAGAACTTCAGACCTCACTGCACAAGTGTTTGTGCTCTGGGAAACCACAAAATATAAATGAAAGAGAAATGCAAAGCATTTATCCCAATTTTTTGAGTGCTCGCTGCAAAAAAGTTAGTATTCAAGGTGCCTATGTTGTAATAGTGAATCAAAAATATAAACATCCTTGCCATTATGGAGCTTACAGTTTAGTGGGGAGAAACAATCAGTAAACAAATAAACATCTTTTATGTTAGGTGATGTTAAGGGCTATGAAGTGAAACATTGTGAGGAGTACCAGAGCAGAAACGAAGTATTACTATTTCATGCTTAGTAGTCAAGGAAGACATGGTAAGGTGAATTTTAAGGAGATCCCTGAAGGAAGTGAAAAGCAAGTCATATGGATATCTGGAAAAGAGAATTCCAGATCGATGGGATGGCAGAGCCAAATGTGCTGAATGTACTTCTTATATGTTGGGGCTCAGAAAACAATATCCCAAAATATGGTGCTCTGACATGTTGAACTAAAGACGCAGTCCCACGGTCTCTTTCTGACCTTTCCCTGTATCCCTGTCTCTCCGGTTTTCTTATTTTCCCCCAAATAAGAGGAATTCTCTCTCTCTCTCTGTAATTTCTTTATCTGACTAAGAAAACTTTCTTTCAAAAGAAATGCAACTGTCTTAAGACCCTCTCCTTAGGAATCTCATCAAATTACCAGAAAAGATTTAGCATGGAGAGGAGAAGAGGGTAGGAGTTGTCACCATGCCCAGAGAGACTTTCATCTATTTTTCTGAGAGCAGCTCTAAGAGATTTCCTGGAAGGCTTTATCTGCCTAATAAGACAACTTTTGTTCACAGTGAACTTGCACTCCTCACCTTCTTGCTACCTTCCCCAGAGCTCAGAGGAACTTTGTCCCAAACCATTGCTCTTTGGGCTCATTCATTTTTCCTGAAAATTATTCACTCATTCAGCCCTTATGTCCTGTTGCCCTACGAAGACTGATATATAAGCATCCAGACCTCATTAGGTTATTGGATAATCATTCTGCTGTGATTCTCCCATGCTGTAAGCACATTAAATAAATCTATATACATTTTCTCTCATTAATCTGTCTATTGTCAGTTCATTTTCACATAAATGGAAAAGTTCTGAGTAGTTGAAGATGAGAGATATTAAAGGACCAGGCTATGAGGGGTGCTGTAAGCCATTTTTAGAATTTGGACTTTTACCCCACAAAAAAGAAGAGGTCACTGAAGGATCTTCAGGAAAGGAGAACATTAAGTTGAGTTTAGCATTGAGATACTAGGTTTTCAAAGGACAATAGTTGTCTGCACAGAGGCCTCTAACAGCCATATTCACAAGTTTATAGACAATGTCCTTTGAGAGGGCACTTCACATGAGCAGAAAAAATAGCTATAGCTGACTTTTAATGTAAATTATTAATTTTTATGTGTGCATGGGATGGCTTTCACTCTTCCATAAAGTTTTAATCTTTTGCAACAATCATATTATGAGACAAAATAAAAAAGATACAATGACAAGCAAAATATTTTAAAAAGAAAAACATAACATCAAAAGGTAGCAATCTATGATCAAGATCACAGAAAAGAGGAAAGAAAATATGTAAAGAGTATAAGGGAGGGAGTTGTATTTTTAGGCGTATTGATAGGAGATGTGAGGAATTTCCATTAAGATGTCCTTAATCTCTTCTGGGGCATATTAAAAAGGTTAATTTGCTTACAAAACTTTCTAGATGTTGGAATTGGGAACTTGAAAAGATTGGCAAACATTTGAAATAGCTGTAATGGGAAATGGTGTTGGGAAAACAGCTGAAATTGAGGACTAAAAATATAGTGTCAACATTGCTCATGTTTATGTGATGTCTTCCAGCAGTCCCCCAGCATCTCAATAATGAGAGTAGAGAGGGCAGATGTTTGGATTAAACCAAGCTTCTAAATTGCAGTATGACATGGACCAGGTTCTGGGAAGCCATGATGTACTAATAGGGATGAAATTTGTCACCCCACCTTAAGCAACTACGCAAGTAGACAAAATGCATGAAACGCAATTCTCAGATATTGTTGATAGCCCAAAACAATGATCCCTGAGGGAAAGAAATGAAGTGAGACCTATAGTTGCTCAAGCTAACTGCCCATAAAAACCTTTCAAACTGCAGTGCAAGAGGAAACCCAATCAGGGTCCAGAGGCCCGGATGAGTAGAGGAGGCATCATTGGGAGTTCAGGCAGGCCAAGGTGGCTAGAATTTGTGGCGGGAAAAAAATAACTCAGAGAAATGAACTGCACAGGGATGTCTCCAGAGATCTCCAGATGGTTTCTCTTGGATATTTGACTAAGAAGGGCTGTGTACATACATGGTGGAAGGAAAGTACAGAAGCTGAGGAAAGAACTACAAGAAAGAAAAGGAATAAGTACAACAATCATTGGAATTGAAAATATGATTAGGAAGATTCTACGTTTCAATCAGGCAGGGTAGAAAGATCTCCAGATATAAGAGGAATCAAGTAGAATCTAGAATGATGTTGCCTTAGTAGAAAGGCTCTGAACATGCCCTATAAAAGCTTAAAAATTAGCTTCAAAAGAAACAAACTGATTCCAAGTGACTTCACTGTGTCCTAAAACAAAGCCCAACAATATTAAAAGAAATATAAATTATAAAATTCTCAATGCCTACTATCCAAAAAAGAAAACACCATTGATTCAAAGAAACAGGAAAATAAAACTCAAAAACAAGGGAAAAAAATAAGCAATAGAAGTAGACAAAGAAATGGCACATTGAGAGAATCATCAAACACTATTTAACACTGTCAAATAACATTAAATCCATTATCACAAATATACTCCATATGCTTTAAAAAGCAGAAGAAATTATGAACATGATAAGAAGGGTAATGAAATATATTACAGACTTTGAGAGTGAAAAACACAATATAAAATTAAAAATTCACTGGGTAGAATTAAGAGCATATTAGACACTGCAGAAGAAATAATCAGTGAACTATAAGACATAGAAATAGAAACTATCCAAAATAAGACTCAGAGAAAAAAACCACTGAAAAATGAACAGAAAAAAACGAACATCAGAGACCTGTGGAAATTGCCAAGTGAGTAATATAGTGTAATTAAAACCCCAGAAGGAGAAGAGAAGGGGGACAGAGAAAAGGAGAAGAAATAATCATAGAAAATTTTCCAAATTGAATGGAAATTATAAATTCACAGATTCAAAAATTCAATACAGTTCCAGCCAAATGAAGACGAAAAAACTACACCAAAATATATCACAATAATCAGAGAAACAGCAAAAAAAAAATCTTATAAGCACACAGAGGAGAAAAAAGCTATCTTTATAGTACAAAGGACCCAAATCCTGTCAATCTAAAATTCTGTGCCTATCAAAACTGCCTTTCGAAAATGAAGGCAAGACTTCTGGCTTCCACTTCAAATATAGAAAGCTGAAGAGAGTCTTTCTAATTGAGGAGAATAAGAAACAAGAAAAAGACAATAATATACTAAACAAGAAAAAAGTCAATAATTTTTTGAATAATGAGAAACCTGAGGTCACAGGATAATGATCTAGCCTGAAGGCTAAGGAAAGGTAGGTGCTTCCAACAACAACAACAAAAATAGGATGCAAGACCTACTTATCTAGGGCGTACCTGGGATCCATACAAGCTAACAAGAAGAATCAAGCTAGAGTTTTTAACAAAATGCTAAATGCTGCAAGTGGACTAGTGTGATAGTGATATTATAGAACTTATGGGAGTCACAGACATAGCAAAAGACAAATTCACTGCTGGGATCTTCTCTTCTTCATGGATCTCACGAGGTACTCAAAAGAAAGATTGGGAACAGGGAGGGAAATTGAAGGAGGCCTTCCTTGTTGAGGTCTAGGGGAGGGGAGCAGAAGCTGCTGCAGAAAAGGCTCAAGGCCTGCCCCAATCTTTCTATCCTTTCTCCCCAACACACACAAACAATTCTTAAGCCTCTGAGGGAAGAGCACATATCACCATGAGGACACATGTGAAGACCCATGAAAACCACAAAAAGGGAGCAGAGAAAATAAATGTTTCCACTCCTGGGGAAAAGGCAGGGAAATATCCTGGGCCCATGTCACTAGGGAACCCAGCAACTGGAGGAGGAACAGAATCCTGAGAAGGCCCCAAACCTGAGACTCAGATGCACCTGTCTAAGGTACGTATTGGCCTTGGATGGAGCCTAAACCAGGACACCAGAGAATGCCCCCTGCCCACCAACATTGGGCTAGCAAATTGGCTCAGTTCAGCAGAAGTACCAGTGAGGGGCACTGGTGTTTATTGGGTTTGATGGTTTGAAGGACCTTCCTTAGGGAAGGCAGTTTCAGTAGAGTGGTGGAGGGTGACAAAGAATATTCCAATGGATGAGAGGAGTCAATGGAAGGTGGGAGGTAAAATAATGAGTCCAGGCTGTTTTTTGTGGAAGCTTAGTGTGAAGCTATCGGGCTAGAGAAAATAATATGTCAAGGAAGGTTGTTTACAGGCTTAGCCCCATTAGAATTGCTCTTTTGAATCCTGTAGTTCTGCCCTTGAAAAATTACAGTGTCATTTTTGGGTGTGTGTATATGATGTCTCCCCTTCCCCTGTGGAATTAGGACCTCTAAATTCATAGCTCTGCATTTAAATGATGCATTATGATTTTAAAAGATGTAAACCTTTGATATGGTTTGGCTGTGTCCCCACCCAAATCTCATCTCGAATTGTAATCCCTATGTGTCGAAGGAGGGACCTGATAGGAGGTGATTGGACCATCGGGCTGGTTTCCCCCATGCTGTTCTCATGATAGGGAGTTCTCATGAGGGCTGATGGTTTTAAAAGTGTTTGGCAATTCCCTCTTCCCTCGCGCTCTCTCCTGCTGCTATGTAAGATGTGGCTTGCTTCCCCTTCACCATCCACCATGGTTTAAGTTTCCTAAGGCCTCTCCAGCCATGCAGAACTGTGTGTCAATGAAGCCTCTTTGGTTTATAAATTTCTCAGTCTCAGGTATTCTTTATAGCAGTGTAAAAATTAATGAATACAACCTTGTGATGCAAACTAAAGGTAATGGCAAGAAAATAGTATTTCTACATATTTGGTGGCATTGTACATTTCTACCCTATTTCAAGAAAACTTCAATTCACATGTTAATCTTCAGGGTGAGTCTTACTAAAAAAAAAAAACCATGAGAAATGCAAAAATTTTCACCAGTGCCTTCGTTCTTCATGGTCCTCATTTCTCACCCACTGAGCTGCTCAGGGGCCACCACATGGCCTCTGGCTACCCAGTGTCCTTTCCTGCACCTCTGCATAGATCTGACCCTTCTAGGTGAAACTCTCAATCATGGTTCTATCTCTCCATTCTCCCTCCTATCAAGACTTACCCCAGTGGCTTGTTGGCCCTGAAAAGGCTGTATTAATAACACAGATAGGAAAATGAATTAATTCTATCCATATAAACATGTTAATAACCAATACAAGTGAAATGTTTTACCCATCCTCAAAGCACATGCAATTTATTAGAGGTTAATTGTTAACTGAATGGAGTTATTTTTTCATGGTAGAATGTTATACCTTGATGAAGACTTGAACTGGGAAGGTAAAAAATTTGAAAAATGATATTTTTCTCTTTCTAAGGTTTTTAAGGATTTGGGGATTATAAAAGTTTCTCAATAAAGCAAACTGCTTCAGTAAGGAAAGCAGAAGACAGAACAACTTCCCTGGGCACAGCTAGATCTTTGATCTACTACAACAGAAAGTGATTTTGTTATCTGGTTTTGTGTATATGTACATCTGTGTGTGTTTGCTTGTGGGTGTTTTTTTCTAAGTAGGTTGTTTCACAGATATTCTAGGAAAATAAAAAAGAATGAGATTTTTTTCAAACCACCAATAAGGTTTTTTCATTAAATAACAGCATATATAATTTTCATCTGACATATTACTATGATGAGTAGAAGTAGGAAAAATTCCCCTTTTGACTCAAAGCTAGAGGACATACTAACAATTAATAAATGTTTAACACTTAGGGAATTTTTAAAAATGCCTAAGAGATATTCACAATGAGTCTGCTAATTTTCAGAAGTAATACTTCAATTTGTTTACATGCAAAGTTTATAGCGAACATTTAAAAGAGATTTGTTTTTCTTTACTCTTTAATTGCCCTTCGGCTGGTATACCTGAAAAAACTAAGAGGTCTTGGCATCACTCAGCCCTATCCTCAAGAAGTCCCACTCCAGGCAGAATAAAGCCTCTCTAAGTCTGATAGGAGAAAAATAGAGAACAAAGGTTTGGTTCTTTTTCCTCTAAGGAAGAACAGTGACAGAGACAAATACACTTTTTTCAGATATTTTTTTACTGGCTCAACACAAACACAACTAGAAAAAGCATTTCCTTAAGAAACAAAATAAATGTTCTCTCTCTTTCACTGTCTGACTCTCTCTCTTTCTCTCTCTCTCTCTCCCCCGTGTGTGTGTGTGTGTGTGTGTGTGTGTGTGTGTGTGTGTGTTTCTGGTTTTCATCTTTAAATGTTTCTCATAAGTTGCAAAACAATACACAGTGTTATGTTCTTCAGAGTGGGGAATCTGAAAAAAACAAAAAGACATGGTCCTTGCCTTTAGAGCAACAACATAGGTTTCCAGGATCTCAGTTCTGCCCTTGTCATCTAGATTGTGATAGCCAAGTTAATTAGCCTCTCTTGTCCTCAATTTTCCTATTATTAGAAAAAAATAAGTTAAATGAGATCATTTTACTTCTCCTTCCAGCTTTAACATACTAAGATGTTTTGTTCTATTCTACTCCATTCCTATACCTCTGGTTCCATTAATTTAGGCTTTTGAGCCCCTTCTCAAATTTTATGTGGAATATGGAAGTCCTCACGTATAAATTGGTATCAGATAGAGTGGTAACTTGGCCATGCTAAGTTGGCAAATTTGTTCTGCCCCATATCTTCACCTAATTATACATTGACTACTATCTTCTATGTGTACCATCTAGCTTAGTCACATTTCATGCTCAACAACATTTACCAGCTCTTTTATTTTATTTTCAAATTTTATTTTAGATTCAGGAGGTACATGGGCAGGTCGTTTCATGGGTATATTGCCTGATGCTGAGGTTTGGAGTATGATTGACTCCTTTACCCAGGTAGTAAGCAATAAAATTACCCAATGTTTACAGTACCCAATAGTTTTTCAACCCTTGCCTCCCCCGCCTCCACTCCAGGAGTCTCCAGTGTCTACTGTTCCTGTCTCTATGTCTATGAGTATCCAAAGTTTAGCTCCCACTTACAAGTGAGAACATGTGGTATTTGACCTCCAGCTGCATCCGCATTGCTGCAAAAACATTATTTTGTTCTTTTATACAGCTGCATTCTATTCCATGGTATATATGTCCTATATTTTCTTTATCCAAGCTGCTCAACTTTGATGACCAACTAGGTTGATTTCGCGCCCCTGTTATCATGAATAGTGCTGCAATGAACATAAAACTGCGTGAGTCTTTTTGGTAGAACAATTTATTTTCTTTTGGATATATACCCAGTAATGGGATTGCAGGGTCAAATGGTCATTCTATTTTAAGTTATTTAGAGATCTGCAAACTACTTTCCACAGTGGCTGAATTAATTTAGATTCCTACTGAGTGTATAAGTGTTGCCTTTTCTCCACAGCCTGGCCAGCATCTGTAGTTTTTTGGGGGATTTTTTGTTTGTTTGTTTGTTTTTGTTTGTTTTTTGTTTTTGAGATGGGGTCTCGCTGTTGTTGGCCCGGGCTGGAGTCCCTATGTATTTCATTCCTATGTATTTACCAAAAAGAAATGAACACTTATGCTCATGTAAATTTTAGGCAAATAGAGCAGTTTCATTCATAATCACTAAATCTGGGGAAAATTCAAATGTCCTTCAGCTGGTGAATGGATAAACAAACTGTAGCACAACCATATAGTTGCATATTACTCAGCAATAAAAAGGAATGAATTATTGGTATGAGCAACAAGATGAATGAATTTCAAATGCATTATGGTAAATCCAAAGGTCATAAACTGCTTGACTCCATTTATGTCATATTCTGGAAATGGCAAAACTATAAAGACAGGTATCTGGGAGAAGGAAGCGGGTTCATCACAAAGGGTCATGAGAGGAGTTTTGAGTTGGTAGAACAATTCTATAAGGTGGCTGTGCAACTGAATGCATGCATCAAAGCTCATAGACCCGCATACTTTCAAAGGTGAATTTGACTGTATGTAAATTGATCTCAGTAAATCTGACTGAGAAAACAGTAACTGAAGAAATCATTATAAATAAATGTGTACCTGTACATCAACTTTTTCTGCACTTTAGAAATTTTTCAAATTAATCTCACAAAAACTACACGCCCCTTGACTATCGCTCCCACTTCTGAGACCCTCTTTTACTGGTATATAAAGTAGTAATACATGGAGATATAAAAATTCACGTTTATTAGAGCATTGTTTGGATTAGGAAAAGTCACTAAATTAATGTATTAAAAATTTAAATGACAACCATTAGGAAAATGATTAAATAGTTAATAGATAATAGAAATACATAATAATCTATTTATTATTTATTATAAGTAATGTATAATTATATATAATATGATATATATATATATACCCTATGAATATTTTGCTTTTAAATTACAGAATAATGTGTAAAGGGTGATCTCATTTGGAGATTAAAGAAGAAAGATCAAAAGAGAAAAATGAGAGAAAAAGAGACATTATTAGTGTAGAAAAAAGGTATAAAATACATACCTGAATATATACAGTGGAATACTATTCAGCCCCCCAAAAAAGAAAATTCTGTCATTTGTGATAACATGAATTAACCTGGGGGACATTATGCTACGTGAAACAAGCTGGACACAAAAGGACAGATAGTGCATGAGCTCACTTAAATGTGGAATCTAAAACAGTTGAACTCATAGAAGCAGAAAGTAGAATGGTGGTTACCAGAGGCTGGGGGGTGGAGTGAATGGGGAGATACTGGTTAAAGGGTACAAAGTTTTAATTAGACAGGAGGAATAATTTTTTTTTTTTTTTTTTTTTTTTTGAGACGAGTCTCGCTCTGTCTCCCAGGCTGGAGTGCAGTGGCGGGATGTCCACTCACTGCAAGCTCTGCCTCCTGGGTTGATGCCATTCTCCTGCCTCATCCTCCCCAGTAGCTGGGACTACAGGCGCCCGCCACCACGACTGGCTAATTTTTTGTATTTTTAGTAGAGACAGGGTTTCACCATGTTAGCCAGGATGGTCTCGATCTCCTGACCTCGTGATCCGCCCGCCTCGGCCTCCCAAAGTGCTGGGATTACAGGCATGAGCCACCGCACCTGGCCGAAGAATAAGCTTTTGAGATCTATTACATAACTGGTGCTATAGTTAATAATGTATTGCATATTACAGAATTGCTAGGAGAATAAAATTTCAAATATTCTCATTACAAAAATAAGTATTTTTGGTGATGGATATGTTAGTGATTTAATCATTCCACATTTTATGCATATATCATAACATCACTTTGTACTCCATAAATGTATACAATTAAAATTTTTTAACAACAAAGAAATACATACCTAATAACCTTTGTCCCTTTAGGAAAGTTCATTTGATGTTAATTTTCATATAAATATCCATATTATTTGACTTGACAATTGTCATAAATTGCTTTTATGAAAGAATAAGATCCAATATATTCAAAGTAACTAAATGAAACATCTTTTTGTGTGCTATACCAAATAGAGTTTTTATTAATGAGGTAACAAAAAACAACACATCTTGGTATTCAGTACCAAAGGAGCTATAATTTCTTAAACTCCTAGTAGCACCATGGTCAAGAACATAAACTTTTTTTTTTAGAAGGCAAACTTTTTTTTTTAATTTTACTTTAAGTTCTGGGACACCTCTGCAGAATGTGCAGGTTTGTTACATAGGTATACATGCGCCATGGTGGTTTGCTGCACCTATCAACATGTCATCTAGGTTTTAAGCCCCTCATGCGTTAGGTATTTGTCCTAATGCTCTCCCTCCCCTTGCCCTCGCCCCCTGAAGAGGTCCCAATGTGTGATGTTCCCCTCCCTCCCTGTGTTCATGTGTTCTCATTGTTCATCTCCCACTTATGAGTGAGAACATGTGGTGTTTGGTTTTCTGTTCTTGTGTTAGTTTGCAGAGAATGATGGCTTCTGGATTCATCCTGCAATGGACATGAACTCATTTTTTATGGCTGTATAGTATTCCTTGCTATATATGTGCCACATTTTCTTTATCCAGTCTATCATTGATGGGCACTTGCGTTGGTTCTAAGTCTTTGCTATTGTAAATAGCACTGCAATAAACATATGTGTACATGTGTCTTTATAGTAGGATGACTTTTGAGCTCAATCTCTCAGTTCAAATGCTAGTTTCACCAGGACTAACTGTGTGACTTTAGACAAATCACCTAACCTCTCTGTGCCTTAATTTCTTGTTTATAAAATGGGGATAATAATAATAGTTTATGACTCATAGGATTTCTGTGAATATTACATGCACAAGAACATGAGAAGAGTTAAGTACAGCACCTGATACATAGTAAACATTCAGTAAATATTTGCTCTATTAAGAGTCTGGTGAAGTCTGAGATTTCAGCTCCTTCTAAAGTTAAAAAGATTAAATGATCATAATTCCTTCAACTAGATTATCAGAATCTAAGCAAGTCTCTGTCTTTATCATTCGAGGAAATAAATAATTTAAAAAATCCATGCATAGAATCTCCACAATGTCACTTTTAAAAAAAAATTCTAACAAAATCAGAGTACTGAAATTGTCTTTTCCCAAAAAAGGAAAATGTACCCTTTTACTCATAATATGATCTTGTATATTAATCTTGGCACTTTTCCCCTTTACTTCATCTTCTTATCCAAAATTGTGCCCAGGTGCAGAAAAGGGTTTGAGTTAGTAGAAAGGAATTCACTGCCATCTAAACTCCATATGGTCACAAGAGATACCAGAAAATGAAAGAAGTTTCAGTCAAAAAGACACTCGCAATAAAACTGAATTTTTAAAGCTACATCTGTCATATTATTTGTGCCACATGAATCATTTGGTTGCAATGAGGACAAAAGGAACTTGGTGCTAGGACTGCAGTGTGTGTGTATCCACGTGTGTGGCTGCCTGTGTGCCTCTCTCACAGAAAGTACATTATGCCACTCAGATTTTGCCAAAGGTGAAGTTGGACCACATAATAAAATCTAGTGTTTCACAATCAAAACCTTGGAGTTTAGTCTCCATCCGAAGAAATCATTTGAACTTGGACTTGGCGCCTTTGTTGACATTTTTCTATGTCCATGAAAAAAGATGTTTCTATCTTTCCAAATTTGCTCCTCCTCTTCCTCCTTCCTCCCCTTGTTTGTCACGTTTAACAGGGAAACTTTGCTGACAATAAATGCAGCCGAACCATAAAATAAATAAATAAATAAAATGGAATCGCTCTGCGACTCACATGGTGTGGCTACAGCAAAGCAGATCCTAGAGAGTTGGAATCATATCATTCTGAGCATCTGCACCACTCCTCCTTGGAGAGTGCATACTAATCATCTCTCTTCATGGTCAGTAACCACATAAGGACAACACCAGACGATGCCAGTGGTGTTGGTCCTGTAGCATTTATGTGCTTCCCTGAAAAGATAGTCATGCCAGATATTGTTCGTCAACCTTGTCCTTGGTCTTCTCTCTTGATTGAGGCAGATGTTTATTTTCCATCTGTACTATATGTCAGTGCAACTGCAGCCTTCATCTGGCAAAGGGTGCCTGTAATATTATGAGGCCATCACATAAGCTGCTGGAAAGATTATTCTGGTGAATAAAATCAGTTTATAGCTAAAAACATTTATTCTTCATTTTGATAAGCCCTTAACAAATGGAAATTTGCTTCCTTACACTTTTGCTAAACATAGGACCATGTTTATTTCTCGCTATATGGGTCACAAAGGATTCCCAGCTGTTAGCTAGAGTCGGTTGTGCATTGCTGCACTCAACAACATCTGTTTCACAAAAACAGTATCCAGCTTTTAGCACTCAAATGGAGGTTAGACCATATGCCTGCAGACCACTTAGTTTTTACCTTGGGAACCAACTTTGCCCTAGTCAAGGTAACAGAGGAAAAACTGAATATTTAAATGTTACCAGGCTTCAGTCACATCTTCATATGTGCTTGTCATTTCCCACTATATATAGTAAAATTAGTTCCAAGCATATACTGCAAGCTGTTCCTCTGTTTAATTATTAATTGGAAGAAAGTTTGCAAAACAGTTGCAATGTATTTAGTGATAGACGCTGTTGTTGAAAGTAGTACCATAAGATGATTTTGCAAATAGAGCATTCAGTTAAAATGTCAATTAATATTAGCAATGGTCAAAAGCAAATCAGTCTTGTAGCACCTACATAAAGTGTGACATAATGGAAAATTACAGAATATCAAATATCTTTTTACGCTACAAAGTTGTCTTTATTGCTTGACTTTCTGCTTGGTTCACTTATGCTAGTCATTCTAATTTTTTACAAGAAAATAAAAAGTAAAATATGTGCCTTTAGTTTGTTTTATGAGAAACTTAAACTAAAAAAACACATATTCAAATGCATATTGGTTTTCAAATTTATATCTCTGTTAGCACAGTCTTCAAATCCCTGCAAAAGATGCCTCACTTATGTCCTAGAAACCTAGAAATAGTTTATCAACACTGGTAATCTCATGAATTATTTTAGAATTTTTTCATGGATAAAGAATATTTTTAAAATAATACTAAAGAACATTGAAATTCTGTCTAGTTTTTTCAAATTCCTTGGTTTCAAAAATGATTACATGTTTGTCTGTAAGGAGCTTTCCAAGTGCTGTGATTTTAAGATCGTACATAACAATTATTCAGTCTATTTCTTTTTTAATTCCATAGGCAGAAGTATTAGTTTTTGAAGACTGTTTTGACACTATGAAAAATGCTAAGAGAAGAGATTTTTCTGAGTTGAAATTTTAATTGCAAGGCCAGAGCATCAAGAGGTTCTTATCTGAACCTCAATTAGGGAACATCTTATATCTCCTGATCTCATTTTCAAAGAAAGTAAGAAATATGTTCATTGGAGGCTCTCTGTAGAGGCTTCGGAACAACCAAGCTAAAGACCATTCAGTATTGAGTATCTCTAAGTAATAGGTTGTTCTGATTCTCCATCTATGAATTTACATATAAGATTATAAATCCATCTCTGGATTAATCACATGACTAAATAGCAGACATGAAATGAATTATTAACATGTGCAGATCATCGCAGTCCTTAGCTTTGGTTACCTTCTATTTTACAGAATTGTCTGCTTCAAAAGCTAAGTCCAGGTCAGCCCTGGGCAGAAATGTGAATTTATCCAAGTTCATCTTTGGACCCTTCTATAGCTAAGCCCCTCTCCCTTTTTCTTGAAAACTTCTGAAATTATCTATTGCTTTAGTTACACCCAGAGGACTTTGTTTTCAACTAGTTATCAATAAAAGCTCTGAAACATTTGCTTAAAAAAATTCAAGCCTCTCCCAGACCTTCCAGAGGTAGGTTTTTTTAAACTGTATTTATTTTATTTATTTGTTTATTTTTAATTTTATTTATTTTATTTGTTTATTTATTTATTTTTTTTTTTGAGACGGAGTCTTGCTCTGTCACCCAGACTGCAGTGCAGTGGCGCAATCTCGGCTCACTGCAAGCTCCGCCTCCTGGGTTCATACCATTCTCCTGCCTCAGCCTCCCGAGTAGCTGGGGTTACAGGTGCCCGCCACTATGCCCGGCTAACTTTTTTTTTGTATTTTTAGTAGAGATGGGGTTTCACCGTGTTAGCCAGGATGGTCTCGATGTCCTAACCTCGTGATCTGCCCGCCTCGGCCTCCCAAAGTCCTGGGATTACAGGCGTGAGCCACCGCGCCCGGCCTATGTTCATTTTTTAATCTTTGACAGGTTATACATAGTGGTTATTCAAGTTATATTTACTAAATAATCAGAGATATACCCAATGATTTATGTTCAAGGATGTCCATCACAGGGTTATAATGGGAAAATCAGAAAATATCTAAACATCCAAAGATGAGGGAATGTGTAAGTCAATTATGGCATGACCATAATACAGGGTGCTGGGATTACAGATGTGAGCCATTGTGCCTGGCCTGGTAGTTTTGTTTAAACAGGTAAACGTGGGAAGCAGGAATGGTGAAGATGACAGTGAGAATGGTAATCAATAATGAATAACCTTGTCTATAAACTTGGCTCTGTCAGCAAGTACTAAGATAAACAAGTGTGAATGTTTGCTGCCCACATATCAACAGCGTTGGTTATATATATAACAAACAGAAATCTTGACACAATAGTATTCAGTGGAACCAAGGCAGAAGGGACCAGTAGACTTTACAATCGATTCAATCCAGGAAAAGAGAAATTGAAGCCATTTTCTCCATCTCTCTGAGGCCAGGGAGTGTTTGTTCTCTGCAGCAGTGCATGTGACATGCCAAAAGTACATGAACACACATGCCCATGCACGGCAGGAAATGGCTGTACAAACCTTGACTCTATACAGCTTCAGCCTTTAGTGCTGACGGTGCTTTGATTTCAATTCCAAGGAGAAATGATCTGATTGGCCCATGTGGAGTTATGTGTCCAACACTGGTCTATTCAGCTGTGGTCAATGGGGCCATGACGATATAAAAATAACATGGAGGCTAGGCTTGCACTAGGAGTTGTAAGGAGTAAATAGTTCTTATAAATGAGGCTGTAGACCAGGAATGCATCAAAACAAGGGTCTCTTATGCACTCTTTCTTAGAGATGCTAATGAGTACTAAAGTGTCTAAAGTCACCTTTGGAAAGCAGCTAGGTGTTGTGGTTGAGAATGTGGACTCCACAGCGGCCACTATTCAGGCTTGGAGCAGGCTCCAGCATTCTCCATATGACTTAAGTCAGTGTGCCTCACTCTCCTGTCTTATAAAATCAGATTGCATTTCTCATGGGTTTGCTGGGAGGATTAAGTGAGTTGCAAAGGTCTTAGTGCAGTACCAAGCATATAGTTAAGAACTACATAAATGTATGTAAATGTTGCTTAGGAAAAATAATAAAAATAAAAACACTGTAGAAACATAGGAAAATGCTGGTTCTGGGCCATGTAAATCCTACAAATGTTTCTTGATTGTTTTGGGTATAAGGGATACACCTCTTCCTTAAGGAAGCTATAATGCTGAGAGATTGAATCAAGAATGGCTCTAGGGCCTGAAGAAAATCAGTCTATGAAATAGATTTGTAACAGTAAGAGGAAAGAGCTAAAATACTTCTTGTCTCATTGTAAACATGACAGTATGGAACTCTGCCTTTGCATTTGTTCTAAGGCATTTTTAGTACCCTGTGGGCACTTGATAAACATTAATAATACTGAATGTTATTTAATTTTCCTTGCTGATAAAAAAACAAAAATCTTATGCCACCTAACAGAACAGCCTTCACTAAATAGCAATGTATTTGATTATTTTCCACTAATTAAGTATTGCAAGAACTTATGGGAAAAAAAGAGGAAATTGTCTCTCTTAAAGAGATTATTATATTACCCAGATATGATTGTAACAAACATACAGAATCAAGGGTACAGTTTGCTGCCCGGTAAGGAAGTACATAGGGAATGTTTATTTGGAAAAGAGTATGATGTTGGGGAATGGGGATAGATTGGGAGTGAGGCTTAGAGAGGGAACAAAACCTGTCCATATCACAGAGTGCAACTTAACAAGCATTATTCAAGTGCTTATATTACAATTGGCAAGTTTATAGGTAAATCTCTTATTTGCAATACATTAACGTTGCTTCTTGAGATGTCTATTTTGCACACAGGCTATACATTCTTGGCGGTCTGAGAAAGTGTCATTTCATCAGTCTTGCTCCTCTTCCTGCATATACTTGAACACAGAAAGTAATCAATAAATATGTATAGAAGTGAACTTGATGTACAACTTTATTGGAGTCCTAACCTAAGAGGCCTTAGAAGAAGGACATGCTGGAACATTAGCAGCAAACCAGAGGGGATGAGGAAGAAGTAGGGTTTATTTTCTAAAGCTGAGCTGGCCATAGAAACTACCCTCTGGAAGAGGTCTTACGAGCATGACAAAACCAAGCTTATTCAGATCAACCGCACACATTCCAAAAGATTGTCAATTGTGAGGGGCGTATGGTAACGGGTTCCATTCCAAACCACTGCTCAACATCATATCATAGAGACTTAGATGCTTGTCATATGTGGGAGGATGCCAACAAAGTCAGGACTTTAAAAGCCTCTGGAGAGAAAGTGACCTGAGTTAGGCAGAATATCAGAGCCTCAGCCCAGGAAACGTGTTCAGGTTCAAATCCTATTCAAGGAATTGAAATGCTAATCAGAAAACATAGGAAAACTTCCAGTTTGGACAAATACTACAAGATTTGGGGATGATTAGGATTGGCGAATTCATGAGTGAGGGGATTCATCCTTGTTTA
Organism: Pongo abelii; assembly: GCF_028885655.2. Classification (NCBI taxonomy): domain Eukaryota; kingdom Metazoa; phylum Chordata; class Mammalia; order Primates; family Hominidae; genus Pongo; species Pongo abelii. The sequence continues at coordinate 79,929,541 of NC_071992.2, read as the reverse complement.
TCAGATACCAGGCTTGCAAGGATACACCAGCCTGCTAATGCGTTGTTGACCCGGATTCTGACCTGCTCAAGCATTAGGCAAGTCGGTTTCTAACTGCAGAACAAGAAGGGCTAAGGAAAACAATGGCTAATGCTATGTGAATCACAGAGGAAATTATGAATTGGATTTCAGAAAAGTTAATGAACAGAATCAGAGATGACACATTCCTTAGCAAATGCAGGACAATAGGGAAAGGTAGAGTAGTGGAACACAAGTCAGGCTATCAAGGAGAACACTCGGTAGTTTGAGGATGACATTGTTTGTACTGTGGCTCATCTATTGGTTAGGAAGGAGTAGAGAGAGGCAGAGAGAAAAATGGGAGGGGCACACCCTTCACCTTGGGAGGAGAGAGAAGATGACCTCATGGCCTGCTATCTTGAGATCTGGATGACAATCTCATGACGAGAGTATAACTCAAGCAAGATAAAACATAGTCTTTAATTTCTGTTTGGGTACTCATGCTCAACTTGAGGCATTCTTTATAGGATCAACTTCTGCTATGAAAAGAGGTCTCTAAATCATGGCACTTTTTAAAAAACTTTTAATTGTTATGGGTACCATAGTAGGTGTGCATATTTATGGGATACATGAGATATTTTGATACAGGCATGCAAGGCATAATAATCACATCAGGGTAAATGGAGTATCCTTCACTTCAAACATTTATCATTTCTTTGTGTTACAAATATTCCAATTATACTCTTTTAGTTATTTAAAAATGTATAATAAATTATTGTTGACTGTAGTCAGCCTGTTGTGCTATGAAATAGTAGTTCTTATTCATTCTATCTAACTATTTTTTTTTAATCCATTAACTTTCCCAACTACCCTAACCCGCATTACCCTTCTCAGCCTCTGGTCTAGTCTATATCTCCAGGAGTTCAATCGTTTTAATTTGTAGCTCCCACAAATGAGTAAGAATATGCAAAGTTTGTCTTTCTGTGCCTGGCTTATTTCACTTGACATAATGTCCTCCAGTTCTACCTATGTTTTGCAAATGACAGGATCTCATTCTTCTTTTATGACTGAACAGTACTCCATTGTGTCTATGTACCTTACTTTTTAATCCATTTATCTGTTGATGGGTCCCTTGGTTGCTTCCAAATCTTGGCTGTTGTGAATAGTGCTGCAATAAACATGAGAGTGATGATATCTCTTCAATATACTGATTTCCTTTCTTTCGGGTATATACCAAGCCAATTCATGGTACTTTTTAGGAATGTTATAAAAACAGATGAGTTCATCTATTGAAAACATTTCAATTAAAGATGCAAGCAATGAACACATTGCAAAGAATTAACAGACTCTGTAGAAATTAAGCCTTTCTGGTTTCCAAAAAGTTAGTTGGTTCTTGATGTAAATGAGTCCTGCAAATCTGTTTACTGAACTCAAGCAGCCTGTGGGAGGAAGGTGGTATTCTTAGGATTGTGTTTTCACATAAATCAACAAGGACGTTCTCAAATAAACCACTTAGTTATCATACATTCATTGTCAATTCATTTTTTAAATTCATTTTTTAAATTAACGATCAGCTGTAATCAAAAAAAGGATGAGAAACAAAAGGCAATCTGAAATAACAACACTCACTAACCAGGCTTTTATAAGACACTCTGGGAAACATTAGTCTTTAGATGTTAATTGATAATAATCTTACTTCCCCAAATAAAAAGAATTTGCAAGTGTTTATCTTTGGGTAACAGAGAGACTGAGAGTAGTTTCTTAAGAAGCTCTAGCAAAACCACTTCTTTCCCTTTTATCATTAATCATGATTGTGCAAAGTTCTGAGTAAATTTAAATTGTGTTGTTGAGAAAGTAGAATTGGAACGTGTATTGGCTATATTTTTCAGTTCTACTTTCAAACTTCCAGAAAATCCTTCAAGTGTTCTTTGTGTGTCTGTGATTCCTCTTCTCTCCATGATTCCCAAGGTATTTAGAAATGGAATAACCATTTAATGTGTGGTCCAAATCAGGAAACAGAATAAAAGGGGATGGCACTAAGAATCATTGAAGGACAACTAACATAACTGGGATACATTACTCTATTTAGAGAGCACATTGAACTCATCTTGCTCTTATCTTATAAAATGGCTTATAAACTCCTTTCACATTATTTCAATCAAATTAAAGAATTTTCTCATTAGCCCCCACTTAAAAAATATATATAGTAACAAAATACTGTCTTTAGGAACTATACAAGTTCTGACCCATGAGCACGAAGACTGTTAAAGGCAATCATAGCAAACACATTCTTGAACCTTGGCACAGTCATCTGTTTCTCCCTTCATTTGTTCATTCGTGGGCTAGCTATTGAGACCTTCCTGGACTCGGGATGTATTGAATAGCGAGACCTACACTTAGCTGTCATATGAGGCTATTGTCTGGTGAGCAGACAATTGGAATGCAGGAACATAGGGCTGTGCTGAGGTCGGTTTATGGTACTGAAGAAGTACCTCAGAGGGGTATCAGACCCAGGCATGAGGGTGAGGGTGTTTGAGGGACAGTTTCCTAGAGAAGCAAAAACTTAGTGATGAGTTCATATCTAGGTGAAGGGAGGTATACCAGAATGGGAAGGGAAGGAGTGGGGACAGTATTTCAAGCAAGAACAGCATATATACAGGCCCTGAGGACAGGTTGATCAAGCAGAACTCAATGTAGTTCAGTGTACCTGGGGCATTAGTCAGTGAGGTAGTGGAGGATAATGTGAAGAGACTGTAGATTCTCAGGACTGTGAAGAAAAACTAATTTGGAGCCCAAGGCCTAACATAGGCTAGAGATGGCAGGAGTCTGAATTAAGGAAGTAGCGATTAAAATGCCAGACCATCAGGACTCAAGGGAACTTCCAAATGCCATACTGTATTCTTTACATTAGGCAGAAACAGAAAATATTCATTCCCAGCTGTCTAGATCCTTTAAACTACACAGTTCTGCCTGAGAATTCTAATGTGTGTTCAGCTTCTATGGCAAGTGTCCTGCAGCCAGAGCACTGAGGGATGGCACCTGACACTCCCTTGCTGTGGGGAGAAGCTGGCTCCCCTCTTCCTTACTTGAGCAGGTACCATGCACCTCATGGGGTTCTCCTGTCATCCCCGGTTCCCATGCAAAGTTGTAAGAAGGTTTCAGTTTATTTCCTACCTCTGCTGTTTGCGTACCATTTTAAATGAAAAATAAATTTTGTTTAAAACAGAAAAAAAGTACTTTCCTCGGATACCTAAAACCCCCCCAGAAAACGGAAGCAAAGGGAAGATGATGACCACTGTGAAGTTAACCAGGACATATAGGAGCAGATGTGAAAGAGGGGAATTTGATCAGTTCCATAAAAAAATACTTCACCAGAAGGCCAGCATCATGCACCAACTGAAACCACGTAAACCCTGTGAGTTGCAAACTCTTCTCAGTGACAGACAGCTGAGGACCATGATACAACCTCTCAAGTGGCAGCTCCTCCCTCTTCCTTCCTTCCCTTCCCTCTGACTGCCCCTCTCTTTTCACATGACCTTGACATTTTCCTGTAACATCCTGGCATAGTCTTCTGCCTTCAGCCTGTCACTTTCATTGTATATAGTCAAGTGGCAACTGAGAATTTTTTAGTACCTGATGAAAATCATTAGCTGCTAATGAGTTCTATTAAACCAAGTTTTTGTAAGTGGGGTCGATCCTAGCAACACAGAAAGCAAAAGATTTCATGCTTCTTCATAAGAAATGCACATCTGCTTCTGTATGCTTTAGTACAGCTTAGTTAAAGTGCAGTTAAGAACAAAACATTTAACTGACCATTTACTGTGTATGGGTGCTGTGCTAGACGCTGGGCTTCAAGGCTTGTGATTACTCCATTCCCACCCCTAGGGAACTCATAGCATAGTAGGGGGATTACAAGAAGTCATCATGTATAAGGTAGGGAAAGCATTAAATGATGCTGTGTAGATGATTCAGAAAAACCCTTTCTCATGAAAGTGAAAAGATTTCTGCTGTTTTTTTAGTGTCAAATCCTCTTTCACTGACGTAGATATGGGTGTGTGTGTGCGTGCACACTTGGTAAAAAATATGATGGGAATTTTCTGAAGAAAGTGAGAAAATGAAAGTATTTAGTGATTGATTAGTACTTTGGCTCTAAAGAGACCTTAAGTTCCCCTGATATTCTGAGGCTGATCAACTGTTTTCTCCATCTTGATCCGGGAGGAGGCTTGAAGGCGGCTTTGTAATCTGTTGTGAAATCATCTTTGTAGATTAATCATCCTTCGTTTGTCTGGGATCATTGGTACCAAGATAATCCGTTAAAGCTGGAAATCCTACCTTCAGGAAAAAAAAATTGTCATCCAAATTTTGTATAAAATTAGAGGAAAAATTTTCTTCCCCAAAATTCTATGTAGAATTTACAGATTCCCTGATGCCTATCCACAGAATCCTGCTTAAGAACCCCGGTCTGCCCTGGACTTCTCTCCAAGAAGGCACTGGACTTCTCTCCAAGAAGACAGAGAGCTGATAGAAGAAATAATCACATTCATGTTTTATTCCTACTCTCTGGCAGAGGGTCTGACAAAATTTTTTTTAACAAATAACTAATAGTAGTATGACAATATTGGTATTTATCGTATAACATTTATTAAGTGCTTACTAATTGCAAGATTCTTCTCTAAGCAAGGTAGAGTTAATTTGATGCTCACAGCAACCTTTGTGGTCAATTTTATTATCTTTCTTTTGCAGATGAGGAAACAGGTCAGAGAAGTTGTATAATTTCCTCCTGGCATAAGCTCAGATGTAATAAAGCAAGATTCATACCCAGACACTCTGATGCCAAAACCCATGCTCCTAATAACTACATTAGGGAAAAAATGAATTCATTAATTAAAATCCTGTCCAAGTGTCTTAAACTTTAAAGTTCCAAGTTTATGATGTATCTTCTTTAAGTTCTTCTTTTGAATACTTATCTAAACTTAGCTGAGAGATAGTAACTCAGATTTTCTATGGTTCAAATTTAAAAGTAATAATTTATGCCATTCTACAGATAAGGAAAAAATGCCACTAAATCTTAGCTTTTCCAGTTTCATGGATTATCAGTACCAGTAACTTCCCTATAGGTTTTCTCATTCATTCCTTGTTAAGAACAAAAAAAAAAATTTGTCCTGTGTTTACCAAGCAAAAGTTCCAAACACCCAGGATAAATTAGTCTTACCATGAAGTTATCTGTAAAAGCGGATCACAGGTTCTTCCAAATGGACTATTTCCAACAGAGAAATGAACACTATTATGAGATCCTTGATTCCACTTTTCTTTTCAACTACCGGTATTTGTATTATGATTTGTTGCTGCCTTATTTTCCCCACTTTTAGCTCTTTATTTCATTTAAGTTCTCCCTAACCTATAAACTTGGTGAGCTCCCTATAAAGAAAGCAGGAAAGATATTAAAAAATAAGATTTTCCAGGTGGGTTCTCCCAAACTCTCGGCTCTCTCATTAGAATAAAGGTTTTACAGTTACATCTGCATGGTTCCTTTTAAAGAAGAAAAAAAAGGGTATATAAAAAGGAAAGCCAGAAAATAGTCCTCAATATGTTATCACTCTCCACCCACCATCATCCAGATGTGCAATGGCATTAGAGAATGGTACAAAGGCTCATGGTGAGAGCAAGTATGTTTGCACTAAAACGAAATGCTCTAAGTCCCTTTATAAAAGCATCAGAAGGCCTTTTCCTTCAAAAACTGAAGATGTCCTTACCTATAAATGCATCATGCCAAAAGCTTTCATTCCATATATATATATATATAAAATATTTTGTTTGATACTTAATTAGTTTACAAGTATTAAAGAAAGCAAACCCCTAAACAATGATGTGATTCAACATGTTTCTAGTTGAAATAAGACAAGGATAAAACTCCATTTCATTTCATGTTGCTGAAAAATTGCTCTGGGAGTTATATTTTTATAAGTATCCCCTTCCAACTACTATATTTACTAACTAGACAAATGCTGTAAAATACTTATTTATCTATAAGTATGAAAGTCTGAATAGAATACTTAAGTAAATGAGCAAGTAACTAAAATGATGACATGGACTCTAATTGGCTTCTACTTTCAGAATAATATTTCACATTATTTGTGGACTAAGAAAAATTAACCATGTATTATCAGCCCATGATTTTGTTTGTTTGTTGTTGTTGTTTTTAAATTTCATTTTAGGTTGTGGGGTACATGTGCAGGATGTGCAGGATGTGCAGGTTTGTTACATAGGTAAACGTGTGCCATGGTGACTTACTGCATCTATCAACTAATCACCTAAGTATTAAGCCCAGCATGCATTAACTATTTTTCCTGATGCTCTCCTTTCCCCCACCACACACCCCCAAACAGTCCACAGGGTGTATGTTGTACCTCTCGCTGTGTCCATGTGTTCTCATTGTTCAGCTTCCACTTATAAGTGAGAACATGCAGTGTTTGGTTTTCTGTTCCTGCATTAGTTTGCTGAGGATAATGGCTTCCAGCTCCATCCATGTCCCTGCAAAGGACATGATCTCATTCTTTTTTATTGCTACATAGTATTCCCTGGTGTATATGTACCACATTTTCTTTATCTGGTCTATCATTAATGGACATTTGGGTTGATTCCATGTCTTTGCTACTGTGAATAGTGCTGCAGTGAACATATGTATGCATGTATCTTTATAACAGAATGATTTATATTCCTTTAGGTATATACTTAATAATGGGATTTGCTGGGTCAAATGACATTTCTGGTTCTAGGTCTTTGAGGAATCACCACACTGTCTTCCACAATGGTTGAACTAATTTACATTCCTCCCAACAGTGCAAAAGCATTCCTATTTTTCCACAGCTTTGCCAGCATCTGTTGTTTCTTGATTTTTTTCTGGCTGGTGTGATTTTGTATCTCATTGTGGTTTTGATTTGCATTTCTTTAATGATCAGTGATGTGGAGCTCTTCTTCATATGCTCCTTGGCTGCATAAATGTCTTCTTTTGAGAAGTGACTGTTTATGTCCTTTGCTCACTTTTTAATGGGTCTGTTTGTTTTTTTCTTGTAAATTTGTTTAAGTTCCTTGTAGATTCTGGACATTAGACTTTCATCGGATGGATAGATTGCAAAAATTTTCTCCCATTCTGCAGGTTGTCTGTTTGCTCTGATGATAGTTTCTTTTGCTGTGCAGAAGCTCTTCAATTTAATTATATCCCATTTGTCAATTTTTGCTTTTGTTGCATTTGCTTTTGACATTTTCATCATGAAATTTTTACCCATTTCTATTTTCTGAATGGTATTGCCTAGATTTTCTTCTAGGGTTTTTGTACTTTTGGGTTTTACACTTAAGTCTTTAATCCATCTTGAGTTAATTTTTATATAAGGTATAAGGAAGGGGTCCAGTTTCAATTTTCTGCATATGGCTAGGCAGCTCTTCCAGCACCATTTATTGAACAGGGAATCCTTTCCCACTTGCTTATTTTTGTCAGATTTGTCAAAGATCAGATGGTTGTAGATGTGCGGTCTTATTTCTGAGTTCTGCATTCTGTTCCATTGGTCTATGTGTCTGTTTTTGAATGAGTGCCATGCTGCTTTGGTTACTGTAGCCCTGTAGTATAGTTTGAAGTCAGGTAGCGTGATGCCTCCAGCTTTATTCTTTCTGCTTAGGATTGTCTTTGCTATACACAGCCCATGATGTTTTAAAGTCATCTTCTTTTGGCCTCTTGTCTGATTCACTTGCTATGGAGTAGGAAGGAATGAAAAAACAGATGTCAAAAAACTATCCAAATGGAATGTTTCCTTATAAGTTTGAAAGTTGATATTTGAAATTTTATTCATATTGGATGAACTTCATGTGCAATTCCAAGGTAAATAACGTGAGAAATCTTGCTGGCTCCTGAAATAGTGTCATTATTTTATGGATTATGGATTATGTATATATTGATTTAAATCAATATCTTGAAGAAAAGAGGACAGTTTTCTATTCATTAGCTTTCCTGTGAAAATGAATCGACCATTCAAAAGACACTGCATATTATGTTTACATTAGTCAAGGTGTCAAGGTCATGCTTACAGAATTAAAGGAATCTTCCCCTAGAAGACCCACATATTGCTAAAAGTAGAAACAAAATAACTTGCTCCCAGAGCAAGGAGCTCAGCAGCAAACCCACCATGTATTCATCCAGCCGGAGATGGTTACTGAGCACCATCCAAGGGCAGGCACCCTGCTGTGTATAAGAGATAGAGCAGGAGGAGCAAGGCAGGCAAGCTCTGGTGGAACTTAGATGCTTGGTAAACAGCTTACCAGATAAGCGAGGTATTAATAATTTCAGCAGGTGATAAGTTCTACTTGGAAAATGACACTGGGAAATGGGATACAGTGCCTGGGGGAGGTTAATCTGAATTGGGGCATCAGAAAAGTCCTCTAAGAAATGCAGTTTGAGCTAGACCTATAGGTTTAGAATGAGCCAGCTCTGCAAAGCTCTGAAGGAAGAGCACTGCAGACAAAAGGCATAGCAAGTGCCCAGCCTGTGAGGCAGGAGGGAGTAGTATATCAGAGGAAAGTCAGACTGGAAGGAAGAGAGAACAAAAAGGAAAGCTGAATGGGGTTAGAAAGTGAAGCAAGAAATGTAAGCAAATCTGGCCAGGGTGTTGAGGTAGTCTAACAAAGATTTTCTTTGTAGACAACGAATGGAAGAGGAGATAGTGGGATGTGTAGATTTGGCATTGGGTCTCTGTCCCTGTAGGGTCTTGAAGTTGAATTTAGTCCACCCTATACACAAACAGTCTGACAACAAGCCCTGATCTAATGTCTCTCACCCATCACTCACCTTTTTCTGTGTGCTTTCCCTCTAACTTGTCCCAAGGACCCACATAAGCCCTTGGTTCTGCCACTCTGCAGTTCACTCTTGGGCTCCTTGGCACCTCTAGTTTTAACCAACAGTTCCTTCTCTAGCACTGTTTTGTCCTGGGTCTTTTTTCCCAAATACTATCTGTTGAAAGAAATGTGTCTGCCCTCAGCCCAGGTCAAAAGGGACCTGGGTGGCTGAGCCTGTCCACACAGCTCTCTATGAAAGTAAGGCAACTAGACAAAAGGAAGACAACACCCTCCCGATTTTAGCCTGGTGACTGCTGGATGGATGGAAGATCTATGGGCAGGAAGAGTGATTTCCATGAAACAGAGCCCAGAGCACCCAGAGAGGACAACAAATGCCAAAAGCAAAGACCACGGCTATAGCCTGATGTCAATGACCCTCTTCCTCCCAGGGGGTGGAATTTTGGCTTGGTGTATGAAGTCTCATATTTTCACTGTTGAGGCTGCTGTTAGAAGTCTCCACCAGCAGACTATAACCTGTAAGAACAACATTATACTCATTTTTTATTGTTGTTGTTGTTTTTGAGACAGAGTCTGGCTCTGTCGCCCAGGCTGGAGTGCAGTGGAACGATCTCGGCTCACTGCAAGCTCCGCCTCCTGGGTTCATGCCATTCTCCTGCCTCAGCCTCCTGAGTAGCTGGGACTACAGGCTCCCGCCACCATGACCGGCTAATTTTTCGTATTTTTTAGTAGAGGTGGGGTTTCACCGTGTTAGCCAGGATGGTCTCAATCTCCTGACCTCGTGATCTGCCCACCTTGGCCTCCCAGAGTGCTGGGATTACGGGCATGAGCCACTGCACCCAGCCTATACTCATTTTTTAATCTGACATTTATACATAGTGGTTATTCAAGTTATATTTACTAAATAATCAGAGATACAACCAATAATTTACGTTCAAGGATGTCCATCACAGGGTTATAATGGGAAAATCAGAAAATATCTAAACATCCAAAGATGAGGGAATGTGTAAGTCAATTATGGCATAACATAATACAGGGTTATTTTATATCATTAAAAATTATGTTTTAGGAAAACACGTATTATATAGAAAAATATTCATGACAGACCCCTATATTTGAAAAAAGATATAAAAGTTGTGGACTGGAATAAAATTATAAGGGTGTGTGTGTGTGTGTGTGTGTGTGTGTGTGTGTGTGTGACAGAGACAGAGAGAGAGACAGCACCATATCTTCTATTTTCCCTCCATATTTGCTCTTGACTTTATTCCATGGAGTGATGACAGCCTGGTTTGTCTGGGACACTCCCAGTTTATGCTCATTGATCTGAAGTTATTGGCGTTATTAGTAATCCACTCCTACTCACTCTCAAAAGTGTCCTTATTCTCTTAATAGATTTATAGATTTTAAAGTCACCCTCCAGCCCTGCATCTAGGGTGGCTGAGCTGTGCATACTGCAGTAAGTGATCTCTTGCCCTTTGGCTTCTGGCTAGGTTACTCCAGGAGAAGCAGGTGATTGACCCATAAGGGGAGGAGACAGAGGCTCCTTCAGAGTTCATTCCCCCAGCCTCCTCCCTGCAAAGCCATTCTGGACCTGCCATATATCTCCATGAATCAGGCAGCTGTCTTCACAGAGCTCCTCCATCTTCCATCCTGGGAACTTCTCCCTCCCTTCACACTCTTACGTTTCCAGGTACTAACAGGTTCCTTGCTGTTTACATTGCCCCTTCTTGTTTGTCTACAACCAGCTCACATCTTCATAAATATTATCTTTCTAAAAAGTGTCCTTAAATTGTCCCAATGTGAGTGTACTGTCCGTTTTCTTCTGGGAACCTGGTTGATTGACACAGACAGCAACAGAGAGAGTTACAAAGACAGAAAGAACAACAAAAGGGGTTGCCAAAATATTCTCAGTGTTTATGTCCACAGGGGCAAAAATTAAGTGATATTGGTAGGGGGCACTTTGTGTTTTTCTTTTGAATGTTTTCTAATTTTTCCTCATTTAGCATGTATTTAGTATTTAGCGAAATGTTGCAAAGTAAGGTGCACATTTGTTGAATAAACTAATGAGTGACTGAAGTACCCTTTTCCCACCTCTAGAAACAGAGTTCGTGTTCACACTCAATTCATATTCAAGCTAAAGTGTGACACTTATTATCATATGTTCAGTTTAAAAAATATTAGTATACTTGTCATTTATCGAAACATCACATGGCATTCTTTCTATGTGTGTTATTTAATTATTAGAACAACAAAGAGGTAGATGTTATTAATCCTATTTTATAGAAAAGAAAATGAAAACTCAGAGAAATGATATAACCTGCCTAAGTCCACTTAGGTAATCAGAGGCAAAGCCAAGATTCTAGCCCACTGCATTACACTTTCTCCCATAAATAATATAGACATGAATATAGACAGGTTAACTGGAGCATGGCATAAAATACCTTTGAGAACAGACTGTTCTTTTGTTCTGAGAAAAAAAATTAACCGGCCTTTTGATCATGCAAATATAAAATAGGAAAAGATTATATTCTCTCTGTCTTTCATGAATGGGCTTTAGCTAGGAGATTTTTGATCAAAGATATTCTTGTTAGCGGTGACCACAGAGCTTGGATACATGGCCACACCCAAGGTGAAGGAGAAAAGCTGCCAATTCTGGATTCTTAGAGTCCTATCTACCAGGTAATGTGGTATGGTTTTTGTGCTGTAATTCCCATTTGTTATTTTTTTTTAATTTGAACATTTATTAGACATTTAGTGATATTATAGAAATGTTGATCATTTTTTTAGGTGTGATAAGTTTGTGATTATGTTTTTAAAATCCCTATGTTGGGGAGATACATTCTGAAATCTTTACAGAAGAAATAACTCAATGCCTAAGATTTATTTCAAAATAACACAAGAGGCAGCAGGACGGGTTGTGAGTTGTATGTGGTAAGACCTGCCCATGCTTGGTCCACAAGGTTCATTGTACTGTTCTGTGGGCCATTGCATATGTTTGACATTCTTGTTAACTCAAAAGAGTAAAAAGGGACCCGGCAAGGTCTGAGTTCCCACTCCCCTTTCAGTCCCGCTCAACTGCTTCCCACCCCCTGTCAGGTTAACCCCACAGTCTGGGGAGTGTCATGTACATGGTCTTCAGTGTATCTAGTTAAGGGGCATAGTTTGTTCTCAACCCGGCTGAAGAGAATAATCTGTGTCTGTTCCCTCACTTAGGTTAAAGTGAGGAAAGAGAAGGCCAGCAGAGGTTATGGAACAGTGGTCCAGAGTGAGACCACCGGCCAGGGCAGGTGACCACCAGAACCAAACTTCAGAGCACATAAGCATACCCAGGAATCCAGAGGTATGTGACAGCAGGGACAGCACCGATGTAAGACTGGAGTGGGGTTCCTGTCATATTAATTTAAATATAAAAAGGAAATATGAACCCTGTGATCAGTTTTTATGAGTGTATGAATATAGGATACATATTTGTAATCTTAGCCAATTTCTTAAGTCAAAAGTTATATACCATTAAGTTTATTTGATCATTGGGGTTGATAATGAGGCTGGATCTGATCTAATCTGTTCTATTGATATGTCTGACTATTGCAACACCAGTAAGAAAAAAATAGGTGGAATTATTATTGCTTTACCATAGATGTAACTACTTTTAGGGCAAATACTTATATTGCTTCCTTCTTATTCTCAAAATTTCCTTGGTAATTTGGGAGATGGTTTTGCTTACCACAAATTTTTAAATGATTATGTTATGTTTTAAAATTTTCTTTATTAGTATTTTCATTAGAATCATAATGATTTTCTGATTAATTTGGGGGTAGAATTCACGTATTAAAAATGGTAAATCCTCTAAATTCACAAAGTTTGTATTGCACTCAATTTATTCTGCTCTTTCAACCTTGCCCAGTAAAAAATTTCAGTTTTCCTCAAATACTGTCTACACATCTTTGTTAACTTAGTCTTAAATATTTTAAATTTTGTCATTAGGAATAGAATTATGTCTCATTGGTAGTAGGTGGCAATTGCTAGTATACAGAAAATATAGTATTTTTGTAATTACTTCATAATATGCCACATTATTGAAGATTCATTTTAGTTTTATTAGTTTTTACAGTTGAATCTCTTATGTTTTGCAGAATTAGAAATAATACAATTATGTATTAGTTCATTTCATGTATCTATTCTCATTGCATATTTTTCTTGCCTTATATTAAATAGAATTTTCAGAACAAAATCTAATAATTGTGTTGATAGTCAATATATTTCCCTTATTCTTTATTTATAGCAAATGACTGTAGTGATTACCCATGAGTAGAGAACAACAGTCTAAGATGATGATGCAAGGCTAATCTATAAGGGGGTATTGTCCTTTTTTTCAGACTGTATCCTATTTGAATTTGTTTTGTAAAACAACAATATTTGACCTTTGATGACAAAAAAGATCTCAATATGAGATGACCGGGAAGGTCCTGAAGAAGTAAAATTTGCTGATTCCTTCAGCTACTCCCAAATATCCCCACTGAAATTATCAAAATCTTACATATTTATATCTATGCATTAAACTCGAACAAAAACACTATGGTTGTTTCTAGCCTTCCAAACAGTGCTGCAATACCTAAAAATATATGTTTGTCTTTTCATGTGTGTATGTGAGTATATTGATAGGTTACAAATTTAGCATTGTCCTAATTCGGGTCTTCATTTTTCCTCACCTGAAGTCAATACATGGTATCCCTTCTACCACCTTATCCTCAACAACCTTGTCCAATTCAGCCTCGGTACCAGTGTCACTGTTTCATCTAAAATGCAGATTTGACTGATTCACTATCCTGATGAAAACATTTAAGCACTCATCCATGCACAGGGTTAATGTTAAGCTCCTGGATTCAGCATACAGAGCTCTAGGTGATCTGCTCCAGCATCTCGCCTTTGTGTTCTGCTTCGTCCCTACCTCCCACCTGCCCTTGTGCTTCCCAGCACTCACTCCATTGTCTCGCAGGCTGTGCTTCTGCCCATGCTCTGCTCTGCCTGGAATGCCTTCACTTACTTCCGTTAGACTTGGCTGACATGGTACCTCCTTCAGGAAGCTTCTCCTGACTCCCTCCTTCTCTTCTACACTGGTCCTGTCAGGCTCACTTTATCTGTGGTCCTAAAGTGTATGACTATTTCTATCACTGCATTTACATTGTTTTTATAAAGAAGTGTTATTGTGTCTGCCAAATTCTTGAGGTAGTGGCTATATCCTATTTTGTATTGTATTCTCTGTCCCTGGCACAGTGGTTGGCACGTGGGAAGAGATCAGGATACTTCTTTTAAACTGAAAAAAAAATAAACAGAAACAAAGATGTTTTTAAAATAAATTGCCTGGATTTATTTCTCTTTTCAGGAGTTCTGTTGCCATTTATGCACCAGGTATCACATCTGAAGTTTTAAGATTTTATTTTACAACATATATTCCTGAATTTTTTTCTCTAAATTAAGTCTTAAAATGTTTCCCTGCTGACTAAATTCCTTGGGGAAATATTAAGTTTGTTTTAAGTTTATAATCAAATTGTGTAAAGGAAAATGAGTCTTGAACTCAATATTCATAATATTTAATATTAGATAATGATATTTAACCATTTAATTTAGTCACAACATGTTAATATAAAAAGGGTCAAATCAAATTGGGGCACTGTTTAATCAGTTCTAGGAAAACAGGAGTATATAAATATCATTTATAAAGTATTTATTATGTATCATGCTCAGTGCCTTATATACCTAACTTAATCCCCAGAAAAACCTCTGTTAGTTGAGTGCCATTCTCATTTTTTTAAATGAGGAAACTGAGTCTCAGAGAGGTTCAATGATTCTTTTAATGAAATACTATTCCACTTATTTTCATGAGCTAGATTTTCCAACTGAATGAGCTTGTCATATTTTCTACTTCCTCATTCTTACCTCTGAAAACATACATCCTTCACTTTAAGAACTTTTCTCTTTTTATTTCACTAGGAACCCTATTATAGAGACAAAAAGTCTAGCTTTTGCAACCTACTCTCAGATAGCAAGTAGCATATATTCTAACAGTTCCAAGTGTGCCTTTCCTAATGACAGGCTGACCCACTCTGATTCTAGAACTCCTTCAGTGTCAGTCACTGAAACAATCACTCTAAGAAACGCATTCACTAGATCCTTCTTTTAACATACAAAAGGAAACATATGAAAGCTATCTTTACTAGATAGCTCCCCTAACCAGAGTTCAAATATTAGCAAACTTTATCAATCTGAAACATAGTCAAGGAGCAGAGAACAACCCAAAGTGCTTTGAACAGTTCAGGCACAGGGAAGGAGTACTGATGTACATTCACTTTGGTACTCTACAAACTCCCTTCCTCACTCAGAGCACATTTATTCCTATTGTTTCAAAGCCCACTTCATATAAATAGTAGAAAATCACCATAGAGAAAAGCAGTCACTTCCCTCAGATGTGATGGCATGCACAGGAAATGGCAATTGAAAGCAAGGGAAGAAAACAGGAAACTGCAAAGGCATGGAAAATGTTAATATCAATTAGTAATATGTTTAAAGAGACATTTGTCTAGGATCAACACAGTAGACGGTCTTTCAACTTGGTATGCTCAAATAAGGATATTATGAGAACAAGAGCTTCTGACCAGTTCTCACTGCTTCAGCCCAGGATCCTGAACTCTGACCCTTGCAGGTAAATGATGTGTTGTCTAAATTGCAATTAAGCTGTTTAAGACCAAGTATAAAGTGGATTTGAACAGTCCTGCAGTAGTACAGGTAGAGTCACAGCAGATGACAAAAGCATTTTAATTAAAAAGGGAAGCAAATGGTCTCAAACCAAAGCTTGCAGTAAGCCAAGCTCTTGATGTTAACTTCACAGGTAAAGTTTTGAACATGGAACATGGTTTACTTTCCTCCTTTCTCAAGTTTGCCTAAGGCAAAACAGCTTTACTGCTTCGTTACTGTCTGCAATAAGTGTGTTGTGTTGTTTTAAAATAGCTGTTTGTTAAGGTGTATACATGTGTTTGAGTGTGTGTGTGTGATTAAGTAATTCTTTATTGTGGCAAGGAGCTACTATCACTGATGAATTGATTTCATTTAGCCAAATTAACTGTTAGTTACATGAAAGATTAGGTACTATTACCTTATACTGTTACGCAGAGAGCTACACAGAAGTACAGAAATGTACATCGAGGGCCAATTACACGTGAAGAACTACTGATAATTATGAGAGCTGGTTAATATTCCTGAATTATTAAGTCTGACAGCATAAGCCTGCTTTCTGTGTTGCTTAGTCTATTGTGCCAGATGCTTAATGCATAGTAAAATGTGGCAGTGTAGTAGAAGTTAATGCCATTCTGCAAAATAAAGAAAGTTACTGTGTGGAACACGAAATGCAGCATGCAAAAGTCAAAAGTTAGAACTGATTTTAAACAAAAGGGTGGCTGGAAATCTGAAAACTTATTAAACTTCAAGCATTTCTCTTATTTCTGCATGCAGTGGGGGATAGAGGGCTGCAGTCGCCTTCCACCACAACAGCTGGTTAGAGATTGCCCCCTCTCCTATCCATGTTACTGTTTGGCAAAGGCCATTTATACAATGATAAAATAATATGCCTTCCCTCGAATGCTGAAACTGCTGTGCATATCCCTTTTGACAGTTCATGTCCGAATATTCACTGGAACACTCCTACCTGCAAAGGCATTACTTTGGGGCCATGGGTCATTTACCATCAAGCTGACATTCAACCCTGGTTCGGTGAGGATGATGATGAGTTTTGTTTTTTAAGTATTCAAAAACAATTTCCACAATGCAGCATCAGAGATAAGTGAGAACCATGCACTTGACTAAATGTTTGGTTTATTTTTTTAAGAAATGCTAGTTATAAAATTCATTGACATGAGGGAGAAAAATTCACAAGGGCCATTTATGCGTGGTATCCTACAGATGATTATAAAAGTTGATTAATATTTTTGAATTTTTAACTCTGACAGTACAATCATTTTTTTTGGTTCTTTTGCTGACTTCAGATGCTTCATGCAGAGTATAATGTGCCTCTAACATTTTCTGCTGTTTTCATGGCTAGAACACATAGAAAGTACATGCTATCCGTGTGTGAATATGAAGACATATATAACATATAAGACAAAACAGATGTCTTCTTAAGAATTTTCATTCTCATTTAAAGTGGGTGTAATCCCCCATAGAAAGAATAAATAAGAGGAAATTTTCTATGACCTGGGATGGCATTTCATCTCTTAGATAATAAAATGTGTCACTTCTGTTAGTTGGTATAAGTAGTTGCAGAAGGGATGAGATATTATGTACCAGATTCTACCCACACAAACTGAAATTTCAGTTGATATCAAGTCTGATCAGTGCAGTTTCTTAATATAATAGCTAGCATTTATTTAACTCTTACAATACATTAAGGGCACTGCGTGAACCTTAATCTCCATGATACCCCTGTTAGGTGGTACTATCATTATTATAATAAATCATTATTCTTATTTTACAAATCTTTATTCTAACTGAGGCATAGACAAGTTGAGCAACTTGCCTAATATCACACAGACAGTTAGTTAGTGGTAGATTTGAGATTTGAACTTGGGATATCTGATTTCTGAGGCCACACTCTTAAAACACATACAAACACCATCGCCATGGCCAGCCTGCTCCCAACACCCTAATTCTTCCCTTCCCCTTACCTCCAGCCTGTTATTTAGTACAAAAGTCATGGCTTTAGTTGATGGAGAGAGATAGAAAGCCTGTATCTTCTTGCTTATAGAAGATGGAGATAAAAAATGTGTAACCATAATAACAAGCAGACATTTTTGTATGCTCTTTAACAATGGTTTATATTTTATGGCATAAATGAAATATTTCAGGTAAACAGAATCTCTTGTTTACCAGACCACTCAATTCTACCATCATTTAATAGCTGGCTTAGTCAAACAGTCATAGAATTTTAATTTTAAAGAGCCTAAGCAATCAAGAAAGCAGAAAATGCTGAGACTGGAGATGTCTGTATTTGATGCCAGCTTATGGAGGTTAGTTTTGCAACAATGGCACCACTGGTTATATCAGCATTCATTTATTTTATCTTGAGATAAAATGAAAATAAAACTCCAAACAACTTGAATTTGTTTATCTACAAAGTTGGCCATGTAAGGTGGCTCACACCTGTAATCCCAACACTTTGGGAGCCTGAGGCAGGAAGATAACTTGAGGCCAAGAGTTTAAGACCACCAGCCTGGGCAACATAACAAGATCTCATTTTTATAAAAAATTTAGAAAATTATCTGGGAATGGTGGTGTGTGCCTGTAGTCCTAGCTACTCAGGAGCCTGAGGCAGGAGGATCATTTGAGCCCAGAAGATTGAGGCTACAGTTAGCTATGATCACGCCACCGCACTCCAGCCTGGCTGCCACAGCAAGGCCCTGTCTCAGAAAAAAATTTTAAAAGCCTGTCAAATTCCATGATTTTAGACTACTTGATGTTTTATTTCCAAATCCTGGAAGATATTTTTAGGCAGAAAAGTAAGATTTTACATTAGCAAATTATTTCAAAGAAAGAAGAATACTTCCTGTGTATATATAAGGGGCTAATATATACCAATTATTGTTCAAAAGTGCTTTAGTATGGTTTATATTATCACAACAACTGTCATCAGAATTTCTTTTAGGAATAGACATGTCTTTCCAAACAAAGATAGTCTTTGAGTTGTGGGGAGATGGGAGTGGTGAATTACTGAAAGGAAGGAAGAGAGAATTAGCAGTTTATCTCAGAATTACACTCCTTACCACCTCCCTTTATTGCCAGAATGGTCAGTAAAGTGTAATAAAACTCAGGAATATTCTATGCAAGGGACTGTTTAGTGCGTATGAGCAGCAAAGAAGGACTGAGTTCCCGGCGGATGTTCACATGTTGCAAGCAGAGGCAACTTGAGCCAAAAAGTTGAAGAGGCTGGAAGAATGCTTATTCTCTAAGAATTTGTAGAAATCTTGAAGATAGCTTTGGATTCCTAGAAGCTTGGGAATTGAGATGTTGAAGGCAATTTCAACTGGAACATAAGTGGTAGAGTAGCCCCAGCCTTGTCAAATCTAGGTCCCCTTATTAACATTTGGAAGATCCTGCAATTTGGATAGACAGGAGTATTTAGATTTGGAGGTTTAGGGCACACAGAGGAAATAAGCAAGAAGGGCAAAACTGTTATTATTCAAGTTCTAAGAAGAAAAGGAAAGAATAGATTTGGGATATCTGAGGATGCCTCTCTATGAGAACTCTTTTCCCACCCCTCCTCTCTTCTCCCCTCCTGTCCCCTCTTCTCTTCTTTCTTTCGAGATGGAGTCTCACTCTGACGCCCAGGCTGGAGTGCCTCCTGGGTTCAAGCGATTCTCCTGCCTCAGCCTCCTGAGTAGCTGGGATTACAGGTGCGTGCCACCACACTCAGCTAATTTTTGTATTTTTAGTAGAGATGGGGTTTGGCCATGTTGGCCAGGCTGGTCTCAAACTCCTGACCTCAGGTGATCCACCTGCCTCAGCCTCCCAAATTGCTAGGGTTACAGGTGTGAGCCACCATGCCTGGCCGAGAACATTTTATTTTCAATACATCGAATGACATAGAACACTAGGCTGCACATTTGACTTTGGGGGAGTGGTATTTTGGAATTCAGTAGCACAGTGGTACTCAATGATGACTGAACATTACATTCACCTACAGAGCTTTTTAAAAAAATCCTAAGGCCTGTCTCCATTCAAACCAATTGAAGCCAATTTTCCAGGACCGGGGCCTAGACGTGGTATTCTTTGTGTTGTATTCTAAGCACCAATTGATTCTAATACCTAGTCAGTGTTGAGAAACACAGCATGAAGGAATGTTCTATTAGTACGACATGTTCCCATGGAGCATATTAATTAGGCTTTCTACTGATCATACACTAGCGGTTTCAGCTTTAATTATTTTTTATTGATTAAGTATAATTGTAACCTGAAGAACTAAAACACTTCCTCAGATTGAGAAACTAATTTAAGAACTTCAGACACACCTTGGCTTGCTGAAATGTTGAATGCCACCAAGTAGAATATTATTTTCATTAATTTTTGTTATAAAAAAGGGAAGTGTACTATGTAACATGTTTGTATATTTAGTTCTTTGATAAATATTTTTTCTGATGATGCAAGCATTATCTTGCAACTTTGGATGTTTGAATTCCTTCTAAGGTTAAAGAGGGTATAATTGGAAATTTGCACATATGCAAAATGTAGTTTGAAAGTGGATATCTTTCAGAAGCAGATGATGCAAGTGGTAGACTTTGCAAGGAGAAAATAGTGTTTTCTTTAGTTAGAAAAAATTTAAATGATAATGTCCCCACTTTTTATAAACTATATTATCTAGTGCATTATCTCACCAGTTGCCAAATTTGGGATATGGTAACATTCTCAGATGTTGAATTTCTTCTTTCATGTGAGGATTTTCAAGTGTGTTGTGACCTGAATATATTATTTTGAGGTTTAGAATTGGGGACGTACTCAATTATATCCAACTAGATGGTAGGTATATTCAGTATACTGGGAGTAAATATAAGGTACTCCCAATACTTGTAGATAAAATTGGTCTCAAATAAGTTAACTAATAAAAGGTTGGATTATTTAGAAAAATGTCTCACAAATTAAAGCCACTGGCAAATCTTAACTTTAATTTAAATATATACCCAGAATTTAACTACTTCTCACTTCAACTTGCCAGACAAACCACCTGTGAGTCCCTATACATTCTGGCCAGTTATGCCAAGAATGCAAGGCCCTGACCACCCTTCACTTGGGACCTTTCTCAGGGTTGTGTTTGTGATAAACATCCTGAAGGGTTGGGGCAATCCCACCCTCCAGGACAAAGAGCAGGTTTGCTTATTGCCTGTTACTATAAAAGAGATGGATTTCCCAAGCTCAGTGTTCCTCAGCTGCAACACATGCCCACCAATTATGTAGCATTCATCTGGGCCTGTCCATATTGCCTCTAAGGGACTTGGCAGGACAAGAGGAACCAGCACAAACATAAAGCTCATGCTGGTTGCTATGCCCTGAGTAATAAAGTCCTTTGTCTCTGACCCAAGAGTCTCATATCTTCTGCCAGGTTCTGTGAAACAGTTACATTTTAATATATTAGAGTATAAGTGAAGTAAAATCACATCTGAGACCCCTGACACTCATCAAATACCACGCTAACCAAAGACACCATCATCTCTTACCTGGATGACTACAGTGGTTCTCTCCTTGGTCTGTCTACTTGTGGTCCTTTACTGTCCGTTCTCAACACAATACTCAGAATGATTCTGTCAATCATGTCTAATTATGTCACTCCTCTTTGTAAAACACTTCAGTGGACTCTTGTCTTATTCAGAATGAAAGTCACAATTCTAACTATGACCTAGAAGGCTCGACATTATTTCTCTTGGCCTCATCTCTTATTACTTTCATCTTTTTTTCTATTTGCACTGTCCTCTTTTCCACCAGACACACTTCGAATTTCCTGAGTTATTCACTAGGTTAGCTCCTTCACTTCCTGCAGGTATTAACTCACTTTCTCAGGGAAGCCTCCTCATCCACCCTCTATAACATTTCCACTGCTCCACTCATCCGTCAGCATTGCATGTTTTATCTTTTGCTTGTTTTATTTTTTTCTTCTTAGTCGTTATAACTTATCTTGTTTATTGTCTGTCTCCATCACTAAGATATAAGATCTGTAAAGGAAGGGGATTTGACATTTCTAGAATAGTATCTGATATATAGAAGCAATAAATATATGTTACATGAATAAGTGAATAAAAAGATCTTGTAAAAGTAATCCAAAAATATTGAATACAAAAGAATAGGAAGCTTATTGAATATCATAATCTAGTTGAAGCAAAACATGGATTGAGGGACAGTAGATGATTATTTCTAGAATGTATTGCTGCATTACATACCAGCCCAAAACTTAGTGGCTTAAAACAATTTATTATTATTTCTCACAGTTCTATGGTTTGACCACCTTCAGCTGGACATCTCTTGATTGATGTCTCTCATACATTTGTGGTCAGATGAAGTCTGGGACTACAGTCATCTAATGTGGGCTGGCATTCCAGGTGGCTCACTCACAAGGCTGGAGGCTGATGCTGACTCTTCACTGTGAGCTCAGCAGAGCTTGCAACTAGCAGGAAAGAGTGTTCTATTAATCAGAAAGTTGTACTTTACTTTGTTAGAGGAAAAGTTTGTGATGTTTTCCCCCCGTCTAGGGCATATACATCCTCTAAACCACCCATTTCCTAATGTTTTATTTTTTTTTCTATCCTTACTAAATCACACATCTGATTCACTATTGGTACCCTCAATGGAGAGTTCAAGTATTTCAGTACTTGAGAAAGGCAAATTAACACATTGGCATTTGATTTACATATCCACCCTTGTCATGTTATTCAGTGTGAATCTATTCTAGACAATCTGAATTATTCTGATCTGCATAAAATCAAATTTCTTCACTTACAAAACCAGAGCCCAGTGACCCCACTAATAAACTTTCACCTTGTGAGTTGCCATATCAGCAGCCAGCTGATCTTCCTTTATGTCATACTTATCTTACTTCAACCGAAGATTGCAGGAGTTTCAACATGTATTATTTTTCATATAAAGTAGAGAGCAATACTATTGATAGCTCTCCATTAAACCTGCAAAAAAATCTTATTGCTTTTTCTCTAGATTCAGTATAGAATGTAGTCGTGATTTCTTTATATTTCACACATCTGGTTATGGGGCTTAATTTACTTAAAATTTAAGTCTATTGAGTTCTTACTGTGTGCTAGGCATTGTATTACATGCCTTATATGCATCATCTCACAAGTGGAACCTTTTACAGCAAAAGAAATAAAGCCACAGGAAGGCTAAAGAACTTGTGGTAGATGCTAAATGGCCCTATTTCTTTAATTATTTTCTATAATCTACCTTGCTTTGTATTTTTTATTATTTGAAAACCCAATAATTTGACTACAGAAATTTTACATCTGCAATGCCAGTGTCAGAATTTACTGTGGCTTTTACTTTATAGGCATATTATATATAAATTATGTTATATATCATATAATATATAATTATTTATATAACACATATGTGATTATAATATATTTTTAAACTTAAAACTAGTCTCTAAAAATTCTAAATGAAAGCAAGGTAATTAGAAATTCAGCTTTATTTGCTGGATGTTATTTACAAAAAAAGATTAGAAGAAAAATATTCTAGTATTTCTTCATCAGGGAGTATGGTCTTGTGTAAAAGGAAACAGCCTGCCTAATCTGTTGGATTCGTACTTTGCTAAATTGGGGAGAAAATCAGCTGTTTCACAAAATATATTAGCCCATTTTGTGTTGTTATAACAAAATACCAGAGACTGGGTCATTTATAAGGAAAATAAATTTATTTCTTACAGTTCTGGCGGTTGGGGAGTTCAAGATCAAGGGGTCCACCTCTACAAGGGCCTTCGTGCTGTTTCATCCCATGGTGGATGGCAGAAGGGTAAGAGAGCATGAGAGAGCAAGAGATTGAAATCCTTCTATCAGGAATGAATTTCCGAGGCAAATACTAACCTGCTTTCAAATTAATGGCAATAATCCATTCCAGAGGGCACAGCCCTCATGACCTCATGACCCTCAAGAATGGATCATCACAATACTATTGCATTGGGGATTAAGTTGCCAACAGATGAGCTTTGGGGGACACACTCAAACCACAGCACAGCAGTTTAATTTAGCAAAACAATTGATTAAACTAGTTACTTAGTTGTAGTAAAATATAACTAGCTGGCATGTGCCTGTAATCCCAGCTACTCTAGAAACTGATGTGGGAGGATTGCTTGAGGCCAGGAATTGGAAGCTGCAGTGAGCTATGATCTTGCCTATGATAGCTACTGTGCTCCAGCCTGGGCAACATAGTGAGGCTTCACCACTAAAATAAAAAATAAATAAATACAAGTTTTAAAAATTACACACTCACAAAAAAGTGTGCATGCACGCGCACACGCACACACACATATCTGCTGTTGGAGTTGATGTTATTAGTGTTGTTAGAAGTCTTGGCCTCTGTGTTTGGATGGAATTGGATAAGAAGACCTGTTTGATGTTAGGAAGCTCTTAGAATTCTTTCGCTGATCTAGATGCTCTGTTATTAGGTTCATGGGGGCAGGGGATTTCCCTTGACATAATGTACCCAGTCATACAAGATTCATTATTTATAATGGTATTTAAAGTCATGTCCTATTTCCAAAAAATTAAAAGGTTTTGTAAATTACAATGTCAAAGTGCAGTAACACAATTTTCACTAAAATTAAACAGAAAAGTACATGGAATCTTAATGTCTACTGAAGACTTACAGCAATTATCCCTTACTGACAATTCTTTGTTGGGCATCTCATTTAAACTTATAGGAACAGTTTAGTTGCCTGTTTTACCTTACATCTTTGAATGAGAAGCATTATTTATATGCATTTCCATAGATATAACTGTTTGAAATAGCACTGTTTTAGTAGGATTTCTGCCTCCATATGGCTGAGATTAAAAATGCATACAACTACACATCTGTCAGATGCAACTCATTTTTTAATGAGGCCTCGGAATGCTAAGACAAGTTTCTGTGTGCTTGTTTTTCTGTGTGGCATCACTTCTCTTATGAGCTCAGTACAGTGACCACTTTCTTTTCCTTTTCTATTTTCTTTCACTTATTTAAATTAATCTGTAAAAAAATCTAATACATACCTCATGCTCTGAGCTACATGACATATATAAACTGCATCCTCAATTACTAGTTTCCCTCTTCCCAATTCCCCCAAAGTAACCACTTTTTATAAAAACTGACTACTTACAGTTACTGGGTAAAAATCAATTACTTGAAGATGCTCAGAAGACAAGCATAAGAATAACAAAAGATCCTCAGAGAGATCTCATATAGATTTCATTTTATCCATGAATGCAGAGCGTATTTAAAGAACAAGGGATTCTATGAGCAGTTCAAATACACAGTACATAAAGGCAAGTGAAAACCTCATCTTTGGTCAAATCTACATAGAATGATTCAAAAATAACATTGGAAAGGGTTTGAATCTCTTTTCAGAAAAGTCTTCCTCCACTGAGTAGCCAGTGCTTTGTGGAAATTGGGGAAAACCCAAGGAAGAAATACATGAAAATTAATTGCTGTTCTTACACAAATCACATAAATCCCTTTGCATGAGGATAAAAAACATGATATAAACAAATAGTTTTTACATCTTCCTCTCCTCAGCCATACTTGGCAGAGATCTTCATTCCGATGGACGTGGATGAGTCAGCCTAGCTGAAAAATGTGCTTATTCTAGTTCCCAATGCCCACTGCTGGAAAATCTGTGTGCAGCTGACTTTCATTATTTTCATGAAGATGAAAAAGTAACTGTTTCCAGGAGATTCAATAAGGGATGTGCTATGTAAAGGCTATTTAAATTCACAGATCTTTGTCCTTCTTGCTGAGAATTGACTCTAACCTTTTTATTTTGCCATTTTAGGTTTTATGGGAAGGTTCTCCCCTATCACACTCAACATGTAGTTCTTGCATGAAGAAGATAAAAGAACAGAAAGTAAAAATGCAGTAGTTCCTGATTGGCAAATACAATACCCTGGGGCAAATCTAGTTTGTTAGGGGAAGCTTCTCCCCTATCACACTCAACATGTAGTTCATGCATGAAGAAGACAACAGAACAGAAAGTAAAAATGCAGTAGTCCTGATTGACAAATACAACACACGGGGGCAAATCCAGGTTGTGTTTAACACCTGGCCTTCAGGTATGAGTATATGCAAAGAAATTCAGCTTTTGTGCCACGAGTCAAGGAATGTCCAAAGTGAACAAGACACACCTTCATGGAGCATCCGTTTTACTCCTAAAGGCAGGTGGAGGCAAAAAACCATTTGAACCGACAAGATATTTAAAACATTATATTAATAGTACTAAATATTTTATTGATTTGACATTAAAGCACATTTCTTTCCTTTTTTTCTTTTTTTTTTTTTTATTTTGAGACAGAGTCTCGCTCTGTCGCCCAGGCTGGAGTGCAGTGGTGCAATCTCGGCCCACCACAACCTCCGCCTCCCGGGTTCAAGCAATTCTCTTGCCTCAGCCTCCTGAGTAGCTGGGATTACAGGCACATGCCACCATGCCCAGCTAATTTTTGTATTTTTAGTAGAGATGGGGTTTCACCACATTGGCCAGGCTGGTCTCAAACTCCTGACATTGTGATCCGCCCGCCTCGGCCTCCCAAATAAAGCGTGATATTTCAAATAAATATGTTTGTTTCAGCTCCCCAGTTGAAGACCAGGCTCAGACCACATGCAGAGTAAATTTTCATCTGTATTAGTGAGAGTGCTTTTGTAGGAAGGTTTAAGGGAAGGTAAGGAAAGACTGTGTAGAAGGGAGGAGAAAAAAGGGAACTTGTACACAAAAACAAAGACAGCCCCAAAGGACACCATGTGGGAAGCATTCACAGAGGATCCTGGGGCTAAGGGATTAGAGTTTAAGGCAAGCAGAACCTGGGATCAAGAGGGAAGAGGAAAGGTACTAGCAAAATGGAGGGGTAGATGCCTAGGATTGTAAAAGAGCTTTGCAAATGACATAAAGCTGTCTTATTTTCCTATCACTGCTGTAACAAATTATCACAAACCCAGTGACTTAGAACAATACAAATTGACTATCTTACAGTTATCTCACTCAGGTAAATCAAGATGTTGGCAAAACTGAGTTCCTTCTGGAGGCTCTGGGGGAGATTCCATTCTTTGCCTTTCCCAGCTTCTAGAGGCTCTAACACTTGGCTGTGGTCCTCTTCAATCTCCCAAGCCAGTACTAATATTACCCTGACCATGCTTTCATCATCACATCACCTTCTCTGACCTCCCATGTCCCTCTTTCATTTATAAGAACCCTTGAGATTACACTGGGCCCAACCGGATAACCCCCTCACCTCAAGATCCGTGATTTAGTTGTATCTACCAAATCCCTTTATTCATGTAAGTTAACACATTCGCAGGTTCCAGGGATTAGAGTGTGGGCATCTTTGGGGGATCATTTTTCTGCTTACCCCACACAAGGAGTTGAAAGGTAGACTGGGGATACTTGAATTTTGACATCGGAAACGTTTGAAGCATTAACTTGCTCCAACACAGCAATGAGGTCTGGCAGGTCCAGAAGTATTAGGTAAATTTTACAAGGGGAAATACTTAAAGAGACACACCTGCGATTTCTTTTACCCAGACTGCATGCCTCAGGACTATGGTATTTTAAAGATCCTAGGACAATGTTTGAAACCCCCATAAAGTATATATAATATATATATGCTTTCACATATGAAAAGAAAGCCTAAAAATTAATATATTTTGATTAAAAGTCAATAAAATATAACATCCTGTCAACCTCATTACATATTTCTTAAATTTAGAATTCATAGAAATAGAGTAACATTATAAAAAATTTTTAAGTTTGATTTTGTTACTTCTCAAGAATTCCTAAAAGGCAGGATGATGGCTGATAAAGTATATGCAATAAAAATTTAAATAAATTTATTGGAGCAAATAATTTCTAAAGCAAAATTATAAAATATTTTCCATCTTCATAGCAAAGACTTCACAACAAAAACTTCACTATTTTTATGGTGAGCTGTGAATGTATTTTAATCTGTTTAATATGGTGAGGGGTAGATATTCGCAAAAGATGAGTGCCTAGGGCCTTGCATGGTCTTATAGCACACACATAAGGCAAAACCAAGGCTCATGACTAGACAAATGGGTGATGGAGATTTTACCAATGGGTGAATTCTCTGAATTAAATCTTTGATGAAATAGATATGAGGAAAATCTAACTCCATCAGCTTCCTCCAACCCAGGAAGTTGTGAAAAAGTAAGTAACTCTAGCTGTCTAAATAAAAAGTCCTCTTTCATTTGTTTCCAAATGTTTTGAATTGGAAATAAACATAAAGGGAAATGAGAAAATGAGCATTTTCTCTTCCATTCAATTCTTATATTTGAATCATTTATAATTGATCAGCACTGTCCTCTTCACAGAGGAATTTAAAATGCATAATCTCATTCAATCTTCACAATAATCCAGTAAGATCGATATCTTTAGTTCCACTGCACACATGGGAACATAGCTTCTGAAAGGATCCTGACTTGCCCAAGATAAAACACCTGGGAAGTGACAGAGGCAGAATTAAATACCACGTTTACTGCACTCCTACAACTGGTTGATCTTGAGAGTCTTTATAGCATCTCAATTAGGCAAACAAATTATGAGATTTAGAATTGAAGGAAATGGAAATTTGCAAGAATGCAATAAAAGAAATAATTAAAATTCGGGGAAAGGATTCTAGAGGAACTCTTTCCGTTATCATATCAAAAATCCATACAAAAGACACACACACACATTTATCTGCACCAAAGAATAACAGGATGTCTTTTTTGCATTTTGGGGTGTATACGAAAGCAGAGGAAACAGCTCTTTGAAGGAACAACAGCAGCTGGAGAAGGCCAGACTTGGAGAGGTCACTTTGAAAGCAGGCATGAGGAAAAAGATCAGGGAATTGTTAGTAACTGATTAATTGTGGATCTAAGACAAGGAAACTGGCTCCAGCATGCTAAATAGCTGAGTAAAATCAAAAGGGCCCTAGTATACTTGTAAAGTTCCAGGTAGCATGTGAACTAGCTTTTTCTCCCCTTCCTCATTGGAACAAGGTTAGTAAAAGAAATTGTGACAGTCTGTACTAGCGTTTGTATTAGCAAATAGTGACTCCTCTCTTTTCGCACCTTGTGCTGGGTACAGTACCCTGTCTCATTGCTATTGGATTTGGCCATGTGATTGCAGCGCAATGTTAGTAAGCAAGGTGCAAGCAGAGGCCTTGAATGTCTTGTGGGGGTCAGTGGCCTGATAATCTATCATGGAAAAAATGTGCCTCAGATAGTGTCTAACCTTTCAGCCTGAACTTTAGAATGAGACACATGAAGCCACTCACATGCGCCAGGAACTGCTGGTTTGAGACGATGAGAAACACATGTCTCCTGACAGGAACCCAGACAGCAGGCTAGAACCTGAGGTCTGAAGTCCAGCTCAGCCCAGCCAACTTGCAGCCACCTGAAGACCCACAAGCATGAGAGTAAGTTTTAAGTCTCTGAGTTTTGGAATGGTTTTTATGTAGCATTATTATAGCAACAGCTAATTAAGGCAGAGATATGCTCCAGAAATTTGACTCTGTCAAGTACTGGAATCTATTAGGAAAGGAAATTCTTATTTTCATAGTTATTCTTTACAAGCACCTCTGTAGGATTTGGGTGAGTATTATGGGATTTTTTTTGTTTATTAAAGAAACTTTATACACATTAAATAATCTACCATTACATCTGTTGAAGCAAGTTTAATTGCATTATTATTTCTAAGAAGTCTACAAAGTTGGCATGCTTTTGAAAGAGTTGCTTCATCAAGAGAAATACGAGAAAATTAAATTTTTTTTAATTAAAAAAAAAACATTTGCAGAGACTTTCACTTCCAGGAGATGCAGTGGATGTATTTTTTCCTTTTCCTATCTCTATATACAACTAAAATATCTGGACTTTTATATATAACAAGTGTAAGACTTGGAAAGGAGGGGAAAAAAGTAGACTGACTAGGGACTTTGGAACCCAAAGAATAACATGGTGGTGGGCTTCCTGAGTTTCTCTTTGGCAGCAACTTGGAAATGTCAATAGGCACAGACAGAAAACACACCAACAAAACCCTGCTCTCTTAAGCCAAAGAACAGGAAAGAGGCAGCCTAGCAAGATAGAATGCTTTCACACAATAACCACTATACTCCAGCCAAACAGCATAAATAAAACTATGAGTCTACTCTCATCCATGTCACGAAAAGCTGAGAGGGAAGCCTAGACTTGCATCCTTGCAGACTCTAGCATTGCTGCGGGGCTGGTGTTAGGGAAAGTTGAGTCCAGAGTTTTCACCTCCACCAGGTAGTAACAAGGGCCCTTCCCTCCCTGTGACGTTAGGAGAGACCACATGAGGAGCCTACACTTCTGCTCCCTGTCCACACTAAGGTGCTGTCGGCAAAGGTCATGGGGAGAGCTGTAACAAGGTACTCACACCTCTCTCAGCCAGGAAGTTTTCAGTGGAGGCTCAGTGGGGAACAAATTGCCACCCCTGACCAGCGGTAACAAGGAGTCACTACCCTTGGGGTATCAGCAGAGGCCATGTGGGAAATTTGGGCTTCTATCCTCATGCAGCAGTAATGAGGCAGTGCCCCTTCTCCCTCCACTGGAGCACTGACAAAGGAAGCAATCAAAAACAGAAAGTTTAAATGAAATCCAGAGTCTTATAACATAATACCCAAAATGTCCAAATTTCTGTTGGAAATTATTGATCTTACCCAGAACCAAGATCTCAAACTGAATGAAAAGGATAATCAGTGAATGTCAATACCAAGGTGGCAGAGATGTTAGAATTATCAACCATCACAAAAATACTTCAATAAGCAAGTAAAAACACACTTTAAATAAATGAAAAGAAGATTATCCGCAAAGAAGTAGGAGATATAATATGAAGATAATCCAAATGAAAATTTTAGGAATTTAAAACACAATAAGCAACATTAAAAAAAAAAAAACTCATGGATAGGCTTAACAGCAAATTTGGAGAAAACTAGAAAATGAGTGAACTAGAAGACAGAACAATAAAAATTACCCAATCTAAACAATAAAGAGAAAAAGATTGAAAATCAAAAAGAGAACATAGCATACTAGGCCTGTGGGACTTAAAAGAGATGTAAAATTAATATCATCAGAGTCCCTGAAAGAGAGGAGAAACCATATGGAACTAAAACAATACTTGAAGAAATAATGACTAAAAACTTCTCAAATTTGGTAAAAGGCATAAACTTACAGTTTGAAATTGAATGAAGTTCAAATGATGAAGCCAAGAAATCCACTGACAAATCAAAGATAAAGGAAACCCTCAAAGCAGTAGGACAGAAATAACCCATTTATAGGGGAAATATAATTTGAATGACATCAGATGTCTCATAAGAAACCATGGAGATTATAGGGAAATACCAATCATTTTTGAACTGCTGAAAAAGAAAAGAACTTTTAACCCAGAAACCTACATTTATTGAAAATAATTCTGAGAAACAAAGGGAAAATCAAGAAAGTCTCAGATGAACAAAAACTAAAGGAACTTATTGCCAGAGAGTCACCCCTAAAAGAATCTCTAAAGGAAGTTCTCTAAACAGAAAAGATTTTATAAAGAAGAAAATTTAAAACATCAGGAAGGAAGAAAGAACATAATAAGCCAAAATTTGGGTAAATACAATAGACTTTCCTTCTTGAGTTTTCAAAATCATGATTTATGATTGAAGCAAAAAACTATAACACTGGTGTGGTCCTAAATGTATGTAGAGGAAATATATAAGACAATAATATTCTGAATTGTGGAGAGTAAAGGGGCATAAAAAGGTAAAATATCCTCACTTCACTCAAACTGGTATAATGACTACATACTATAATACCTAGAGCAGCCACTAAAAAACTATGCAAAAAGGCACAATTGAAAACATTGTAGAGAAATTAAAATATAATTATAAAAGATGTTCAAGTTACTCACAGAAAGGCAAGAAAAAGAAAACAGAAAAATGAAACACAGAAATAAACAGAAACTGTGCCAGGCACAGTGGCTCACGCCTGTAATCCTAGCACTTTGGGAGGCCAAAGCAGGTGGATCACCTGAGGTCAAGGGTTGGAGGCCAGCCTGAGCAACATGGTGAAACCTTGTTTCTACTAAAAATACAAAAAAATTTAGCTGGCTATGCTGGCAGGCACCTATAATCTCAGCTACTTGGGAGGCTGAGGCAGGAGAATTGCTTGAACCCAGGAGGCGGAAGTTTCAGTGAGCCGAGATCGTGCCATTGCACTCCAGCCTGAGCAGCAGAGTAAAAACACAGTAGAAAGAGAAAGAAAGAAAGAAAGAGGAAGGAAGAGAGGGAGGGAGGGAAGGAAGGGAAGGAAAGGAAGGAAAGGAAGGAAGGGAAGGAAGGGAAGGAAGGGAAAGAAAGGAAAGAAAGGAAAAGAAAAGAAAGAAAGGGCCAGGAGCGGTGGCTCATGCCTGTAATCCCAGCACTTTGGGAGGCTGAGACTGGTGGATCTTGAGGTCAGGAGATGGAGACCATCCTGCCTAACATGGTGAAACCCCGTTTCTACTAAAAATACAAAAAATTAGCAAGGCGTGGTGGTCCCACGCCTTGTAGTCCCAGCCTGTAGTCCCAGCTACTTGGGAGGCTGAGGAAGGAGAATCGCTTCAACCCAGGAGGCAGAGGTTGCAGTGAGCCGAGATTGCGCCACTGCACTCCAGCCTGGGTGACAGAGTGAGACACTGTCTCAAAAAAAAAAAAAAAAAGGGAAGGAAGGAAGGAGGGAGGGAGGGAGGGAAGGAAGGGAAGGAAGGAAGGAAGAGAAGGAAGGAAGGAAGGAAGGAAAGGAGGGAGGAAGGGAAACTGAACAAGCCCAGTTAAACCCTAACGTATGAATTAAATGTAGATGGTCTAAGTTCACCAATTAAAAGGCAAGTGTTGGCGGAGTGACCCATGCTAATGTTTCACAAAAAACAGAACTCAACTCTATGCCATCTACAAAAAATTTACTTCAACTATGATATAGCCAGATTGATAGAAAGAGGAGGAAAAGATATATCATGCAGACATTAACCAAAAGAAAGCAGGAGTGGCTGTAGTAATGGCAGATACAGTAGATTTTAGAGCCAAAAAAATTGCCAGACAGAGATGGGCATTACATAGAGAAAAAAGGATAATTCACCTGGAAATCATAGCAGTCTTAAATGTGTATGGGTCAGACAACAGAGCTGTAAAATACATGAGGCAAAAACTGATAGAACTTAAAGGAGAAATAGACAAATTCACAATTATAGTTGAAGTCTTCAACACCCCTCGCTCAACAGTTGATAGAACAACTAAACAGACTATCAGCCAGAATATGAAATAATTCAGCAACACCATTAACAAAAAAGATCTAATTGATATTTAGAGAAATTCCAATACATAAGAAGCAGAATACACATTCTTTTCAATGGTCAGTGGACATACACTAAGACAACATTCTGAACCATAAAACAAACCTCAACAAATTTTTCAAAATTGAAATTTTACAGTGTGTTTTCAAACCACAATGGAATCAAATCGGAAGTCAATGACAGAAAGATAACGGGAAAATTTTAAATACTTGGAAACTAATCAACACACTGCTACATAATTCATGAGTCAAAAAGCAAGTCACAAGGGAAATGAAAAAATTCATTAAACTGTAAGAAAATGAAAATACAGCATATTATAATTTATGGGACCCAGTTAAAAGAGTACAGAGAGGAAAATTTCTAGCACTGTGTGCATTAGAAAAAAGATTTAAAAAATCTCAAATTAATACTCTAAGTTCTCACCTCAAGAACCTAGAACAAGAAGAGCTAGATAAGAACCAAAGCAAGGAAAATAAAAGTAATAATAAAGAGCAAAAATCAATAAAATTGAAAACAGAAAAACAACAGAGAAAATAAGTGAAAACAAAAAGTGGTTATTTGAAAAGATCAGTAAAATTGGCATACCTCTGGCAAAATTAATAAAGAAACAAGAGAGAATATACAAATAACCAATATCAGGAACAAAAGTGGGAATATCACTACAGACTCTGAAGACATCAGAAGGATAATAAAGAAATACTGTAAACAATTCTGTACACATAAGTTTGACAGCTCACATAAAAATGGATCAATTCCTTAAAAGATGCAAACTGCCATGACTCACCCAATGTAGATAATTTGAAATGCCCTATAACTATTAAGAAATTGAATTCATAATTTTAAAACCTCAAAATAGTAATTTCCAGGCCTAGAAGTTTTCACTGAGTAATTCTACCAAATATTTAAAGAACAAACACCAATTCTGTACAAGTTCTTCCAGAAAATAGAAGAACACTTCTCAGTTCATTTCATGAAACTGGTATTACCCTGATACCAAACTAGACAAAGGTAGTACAGAAATATAAGGCTGTACAAAACAAAAAACAAAAACAAAAAACTGCAGACCTAGAATACTCAGGATTAGAGGTGCAAAGACCCTTAACAAGTTAGTAGCAAACAGAATTCAGCAATGTACAAAAAACTATGCACCATCACAATGGGAATTTTATTCCAGGAATGCAGAAGTGGTTTAATATTTGACAAATGATCAGTGCGATTCACCGTTAACAGGCTAAAAAAGGAAAATACATTATAATATCAATCTATGTAGAAAATGCAGTTTATCAAAACTTAGCACATATGTATGATTTTAAAAACTCCCAGAAAAATAGCAGTAGGGAGGAGCTTCCTCAATTTGATAAACAGCATTTACAAAAACCTGCATTATACATTATGGTTAATGACTGAATGATTACCCCTTAATATCAGGAAAGAAGTAAGAATGTTTGTTTTGCCACTCCTATTAAACATAGTGCTGGAAGTTCTAGCCAGTGCATAGGTCTAGAAAAGGAAAGAAAAGATGTGTAAACTGGAAAGAAAGAAATAGAAGTGCCTCTATTTACAGATGTTATGATTTTCTATGTACAAAATCCCAAGGAATCATACATACACAAAACTAGAACTGATAAGAGAGTACAGTAATGACAGAAGATGCAAGATTAACATTTAAAAATCAATTATATTTCTATATACTAGCAATAAGCATGTGGACACCAAAAATGTAAAATATAATATTATTTGAAATCACAAAAATTTAAGTACTTGAGTATAAATCTAACAAAACATGTACAGAACTTATATGCTGAAAACTACAAAATATTATGAAACCAACAAAATATTCAGTATTATGAAATCAACAAAAATCTATATTCATGGAAAGACATTCTTATACACACACGTGTATATATATATGTACACACATACATACTTTCATGGATTAAAAGACTAAACATAGTAAAGATGTAAATTTTCCTGAAATATATACAGGTTTAACACAATTTCTTTAAAAATCCTAGCGAGATGTTTGTAAATATGAATAAGATTATTCTAAAATTTATGCCAAAAGGCAAAGAACTACAATAGCTAAAACATATTTGAACTAGAAAATGTGGGAAGAATAAATCTACCTAATTTGTAAACTTACTACAGAGTTACAGTAATCAAGATGGTGTGGTATTGGTGGAAAAAGGGACACATTGTTTGATTGAACAGAATTGAGAACACAGACTCAAACAAATATCCCCAGCCGATTTTTGACAAAGACACAAAATCAATTCAATGGAGAAAAGACAGCCATTTCAACAAATGGTACTGGAGTAATTAAGTGGATATCTATAGGCAAAAGAACTCAGGTCTCATGCCTTAAAAAAGAATTAACTTAAAATGGACCCAGTACTCTAATATATAATGGTAGACTATAAAACTTTTCGAAAAAATAAAAGAGTAAATCTGAGGAGATTTGACAGCAAAAACACAAACCATAAAATAGTAAATTGATAAAACTATATATCATCAAAAATTTAAAATTTTGCTTTGTGAAGGACCCTGTTAAAGGGAAGAAAAGACATAGTATACACTGGGAAGAATTATTTTTAAACTACATATCCAACAAAGGATTAGCACCTAGAATACATAAAGAACTCTCAAAATTCAACAACAACAAACAAATAATTCAATTAAAAAACAGGCAAATCACACCCAGAGACATTTTACCAAAGTTGACTTATAGATGGTAAATAAACACATGAAAAGATGTACATTACTAACCATCCAAGAAGTGTATATCAAAATGTACAAAGATATCATTACACACGTATCAGAATGACTCAATGTAAAACATAGGGACAAAACCAAATGCTGGCAAGAATGTAGAGAAACTAGAACACTCATATCTTTCTCATGAGATTGTAAAATGGTACAGCCATCCTGGAAAGTGGTTTGGCATTTTCAAAAAAACAAACAAACAAACAACAACAACAAAAAACCTAAAAATGTAACTGTGTAACTACTGTATGAGTGAGAAATTACACTCGCGAGCGTTTATCCCAGATAAATGAAAACTTATGCTCACACAAAAACTTGTACATGAATGTTTATAGCAGCTTTATTCCTAGGAGCCAAAAATTTGAAAAAAAAAAAAAAAAACAGATGTCTTTCAGTAGCTGGATGTTTAAGTAAACTGTGCTATATCCACACCATAAAAAAAAAAAACTACTCAGAAGTAAAAATAAATGAATTATTTATACACACAATTTGGAAGAATCTCTAGAGAATTATGAGGAATGCAAAAAGCCAATACCAAGAGGTTCCACACTATGTGATTCCATTTATATAAGCTTCTTGAAATGAAAAACATAGAAATAAATAACAGATTAGTGGTTGTTCAGGATGAAGAAGGGTTGGGGGTGGGAGGGAAGTGGATGTGACTACAAAAAGGTAACGTGGGATCCTCACCACCATGGAATTAATTGTTCTCTATCACTGTATCAACGTCAATATCTTAGTTGGGATATTGTGCTATAGCTCACCGTGTGCTACAACTGAGGGTGAAGGATATGAAGGATCTTCCTCTATTATATCTTACAACTGCATGTGAATTTATAATGATCACAAAATAGTTTAGTTTTTTTCAGTATGAGTTTATTTGCTTAGTTATTTTTAGTCACATTTGAAACTTGTATCTCAGAGCCTCAAAATAGCTTATTTTTATTTCCACTGCAGGCCATAAAAAATGAGAGGGAGAGAGAGAGAGGAAGCGAGAAGGAAGGAGAGTGAGAGAGACAGAGGGAGAGAGATCATTTTATAAATATTTATCTTATACTGACTATATGCCAAGTATTGTGTTATGCCGTGAGGAATCAATGGCGGCAAAGTCAGAGTTCCTGCCTTTATGTATATGTATACACACACACACACACACACACACACACACGCACATTCACAAATATAAACAAAACTTTATACACCATATAGATACTCATTTAAAATATATGCATAATAGTTTTTAATAATGATCTCTCATTTCCTCAAATACACCAGTGTTATTAACTTACATAATTAAGTTATAGCTTTTTAAAAACTTTCAAGCAGTATGTTTGTAGTAATGTTTTAAAAATTGAGAGCAAAGTTAGTGACCTTCAGAACAGATAAATCTAGGGCTTCTGCTTTCTAAGGAGACTGAAAAGTCTTCACAAAGAGCATTAGCATACCCAGGCTTTTAGCTGCGCATTGGTTGCCAGATATTACTGTCGATACCATAGGATTCTAGAGTCATTACTGCTCAGGGCCATTAGGCACTACATTGGTAGAGAATTTTGTGCAAAAGACCTAGAAAGATAGATGAAGATGGAGAAAAATGAATGTTAAAATCAATAAATACATATATTCCACTTCTTTTGAATCTGTTATTTAATCTTTGAAATGTCTATTTTATTTTATAAAACATGAGCGTAAATGAGCATGTTAATTTATTAAAATGCTTGAAACTTTATATAAGTAATAGGTTAAAAACCTCTTATTTTCTTATTTAAACAATTAAATCTTGGAAAAAGATATAGTGAATCATTCTTCTTAAATATGTTTGAGTTTTTTTTAAAGCACAGGAAAAAGCAAAAATCCTACAAAAAGAAGGCTAAAGAAAGGAACAAAATAAGCAAAAATCATAGATGATTAATTCATTCAGAGATAATACATAAATTCAGAAAACAGAGGAAAACTACCTATAATTAATGCCCCTCAAAAAGAACATTAATTCTATGAAGTAATAAATCACAGATGAGATGATAAAACAACACATTGATAAAAGGAGGTTCCAGAGCTAGATAAACATAAAGAAATTAAAGCAAAAGAAAACACCTCCACTTAAAACTAAAATATTAACAAATAAATAAAACTAAAATAGTAACAAAAAAGCACACAATTAAATGCTAAAAACTTCATTAATGTTATAGGGGAAGGCTTGAGAGAGTCTTAGTGAGTCCATGTGCTGGTGATGGCAGGAAGAGGGGCTGAGAAGGTAGAGAACAAAAGATTAATGTACATGGAGAGAAGATAATGGAAATAGAAGACAGGGATAGACCTAAGGATAGTTGAGAAGACGAGAAACCAAGATATAGAAACATGAAAGAAGGGCCAAATAAAAGCATATTCTATTTCAATAAAAGTTATGTATGGAACAATAGAATATATATATATATATAATATTGACTTGTGATATTTTCAGCTTGTGATAGGTTTATTGACATAACCCCATTGTAAGTCAAGGAGCATTTATCTATCTTATTATCTATCTACCTACATATATATGTATATATCTTTGAAGCCTCAAGGACATTAAAAAAAAAAAGAATGTTTAGCTTTAATAGAAAAATCACCACCATTTACCATCTGGGTTCAACTGACATTTTTAATATATAATTTACAAAAGTAAGAATAAAAGGATAGTGAAAAACAACATTTGAAATTTTACTAAGAACTTAAACATAGCAAAGCCAAACACTCCTTATTACCCTAGGTTTGAAGGCATACACACACACATACACACACC
Organism: Pongo abelii; assembly: GCF_028885655.2. Classification (NCBI taxonomy): domain Eukaryota; kingdom Metazoa; phylum Chordata; class Mammalia; order Primates; family Hominidae; genus Pongo; species Pongo abelii. The sequence goes on along the minus strand of NC_071992.2, from coordinate 79,891,052 downwards.
TGTATATATCCATATACTCTATGCTCCCCAAAAATATATATACAACTCCACACCAAAAACGGGCAGTGTAATTTGAATGCAACTAAATGCTTAGTAATAGTTATGCATGAACCTGGAATAAACAAATCTTGTCCATTGATTCCAGATTTCAAGTTAAGGCTATACATTATTATTGTTTTTTAGTTCTTTTTCTTTCTTTCTTTTCTTTCATTTCCTTTTCTTGGGGGGTACTTGCATTATCAAAACACAGTAATTCTGAAAACTTTTATGGCTCCTAATTTTGCTAAAGAGAAATGGACTTTGCCTTTGCTCCATAATTGCAAAATATTTTCAGTTTTAGACTTATAGACATCATTTAGAATGCTCAGTTGAATGATTTTTTTCTCATTCCTACATTATCTTTGCACAAATGCCTGCCTTCAGCATTTGTCCATTTACAAACTATATCAAGTAAATACTAGTGCACAAATTTTACAAAAGATGAAAGAATTCTGATACATGTTCTTTTAGCAAAATAAAACATTGTGGATGAATTCCTTCCTGTTGAGTGTCATTTTTCACCTTTTCCTTAGGAATATATTGTTCATTCATTAATTCTTGAGTTCCAGAAAACCTCTCCAGAACATAAAACCCTGAAGACTCATCGTCTGAGATTTTGCTGATGGTCCATTTCACCAACATTGGAATGCTACTATCTGTTTCAATTTATCTTCTGCTTTATTTAGTAAGTGTGGAATATCTTCCTCTGCCAATAATTATTTTGTCATTATGGATAAAAATTAAAAATTTTGAATTATCAATGATGTTTAATAAAAGCTAAAAAAAACCTACAAAAAAATCTCCTAATTTCTTTGAGACATTCTTGAAATACATTTCAATACTTCAGCAGCATAATATGACTGCCACGGGATCATTCTAAATAACATTAAAACTATGGCATAAAATAGCAGACCTAAGGCAATATGTATCTACACTTATGTCAGGAAGCACAGAAAAATTTAGTTATTAGGAGGGGGGACGACACCATCAGATGGATTTTTAAAAACACTATAAGATATATGAAAGTTATCTAGAGTTCTGTTTCCCAGTCATGATAACTTTGCCAGTTAACAACAATTAATCAATCACTTAAACAAATATAGTGAACTCTTGGACACATTACTTATTATATAGATTGGTAGAAGAGGTCTCTGGACCTCCCGCATCCAACAAACAAACAAACAGGCAAGAAATGTGAATAGAGTCAAGCAGAAAGGGAGGAGCATTGAATGCAGATAACCTATGCTTCTACTTCTTAGAGCCAACCGGAATGAAAGGGCCCATCTAGAATATTAGAGAGAAGGTTGCAAATGCGCTAAGGCAGGGCCAAAGAGGCAAGGAGCAAGTTCACAGAGGCAGGGAGCCAGGCCAGAGAAGTCAGGGTTCACAACAACAGGGAGCCAGAGAGACACAGAAATCACCAGGACTGTGGGCAGCAGGGAGGGGTGGTGCCCTGAAGTCACAGAACTAAAGCAGCATGAGATAATTGAACATCTGCAGGAAAGGGAAGCTCAGTCTCAGTCTCTTGTTCTGAGAAAGCCAAAGTGTTTCTAGGATAGGAGCATCTCCAACTTTCCTTTGAAGGAAAGCTTCCCCAAGTTGGGACTATTGGACTAGCACAAGTTAAAAGCAACTATGACTTCATAAAATCTGCCGAACAAATGAGAAGGTAAGTGCTGAATGAAAGTCAAGAAAAAAACAAGGAAGGAATAAATTTAGACATTAGGACAGCAGATGTGAAAAATTGTCATATACTATATATAATTAAAACCCGAAGAATAATAAATCAAAGATAGTGTAATAATTGCTGCAAGTGTTGGGAATAAACAACTCTCAACCTAGGATCGTGCACTCAGCAAAAAAAAAAAACAAAAAGTTAAAAGGGGAAACCTGAAAGAATGAACAGACATTTAAAGAAATGAAATATTTGGAAATATAAAATAATCATTGAAATAAAAACTCAACGCTTGGTTAAACAGCAGATCAGACACAATTGAAAAGACAATTAATGAGCTGGAGAATATGTCTGAAAAATTTTTCCAGAATATAGGTAACATAATTAAGGAAATGGGAAATACGAAAAGAGGGTAAGCCACATTTGAGACAGAATAAGACTGATACATACTTACCTGAAGTCTCAGAAAATAAAATTGGAGAACAAAGAAAAAAGTATTTAAGGAAAATTTTCCAAAATGAATACACATGATTCTACAGATCCCAACAGGTTACACATTTATATGTATCCCATTGAAGTCCCAGAATATCAAAGACTCAAAGATCATTCAAACAGCCGGGAAGTAAAGACAGATACCTAAAAATCAACAATAGTTAAACCACTTCAGACATCTGACTACAGAAATGGGAACCAGAAGACAGCAAAATATACCTCCAAACTTTTAGGAGTGAACCACTGTCAGCCTATTGTGTACCTAGCAATATTATTGTTCATATAACAGATAATAATCATAAGGGCAACATTTCTAAGAAAATAGAGATATGCATAAAACTGAGGCATTTTGCCACCAAGTAACCTACTTTAAACATACAATAGAAAAATCTACTTCAAGAAGAATCATGCTAGAAGGATGGTCTGAGACATAAGAAATAATGGTGAAAATAGAATGATAAACAGGCATATAAATTCAAACAAACATCATCTATGTAAACAATAATGTCTATTATGTGGGTTTTTAAAAAACAAAATACTCAACAAGAGTACTAACAATATCATATAAGGCATAAGGGGGAAAACATAAGCTAAACTATTTTTAGATCTTTAAATTTTCTGGGAGAAGTATCAAGATATTATTCAACTTTAAAACTTTGTTACATTATATATGTATGATGAAACTTCAAATGTAGCCACTTATCCTATATGTTCAATAACAGAAGAAAAAAATGTTAAAGCATAACTGTCATTATAACTTGCAGACATATTACTGGGAACAATAGGAGAATTTAGCAAGATGGCTGGATTTAATATCAATATTAAAAAATCAGTTGGAGGCCGGGCATGGTGGCTCACGCCTGTAATTCTAGCACTTTGGGAGGCTGACGTGGGCGGATCACCTGAGGTCAGGAGTTCAAGACCAGCCTGGCCAAAATGACAAAACCCCATGTCTACTAAAAATACAAAAATTAGCCAGTGTAGTGGCGTGTGCCTGTAATCCCAGCTGCTTGGGAGGCTGAGGCAGGGGAATCACTTGAACCCAGGAGGCGGAGGTTGCAGTGAGCAGAGATCGTGCCACTGCACTCCAGCCTGGCGACAGAGCAAGACTCTGTGTCAAAAAAAAAAAATCAGTTGGAGTTTTGAGCACTAGCAACAAATAGACAACCTAATTTTAAAAGACATCAAATAAACTAAAATGGCAACCAAAACTAAAAGACCTTAAGAATACGACTAATAAAGGTTATATAAGACTCTAAACACAAAATATCATAAAACATTAATAAAAGAAATTAAAGGCAAAATAATAGATACCTTGTGCTCATAAATAGGAAGACAGTGTTGTAAAAATGTGAATTCTTACCAATCAATCTATAGATTTGAAGCAACTTCAATAGAACTCTCAGGAGGATTTTTCATGGAAGTTGACAAGATGATTCTAAAAACATAGTGACTTCTCTTCCTCTTCCTTTCCCTTCCCAAACAATTCAATTCTAAAGTCATTAGGTGGAGCACAGCCAGGTAGGCTTCATGTGGGTGGAAGAGGGGAAGAGATGCCACAGTGGTAGGGGATGGGCTCTCAGACCCCAAATGTGGTGAGGTGCGTGTGCCTGTAGGAGGGCTGCCCAGAGCAAGTAGGCAGAGCCTGGTCAGGGAGAGGAGGGTGTCCACACAAAGGGGTGGCCCAGCATGCGCATCCAGTTCACCCAGTGGGGAATGGAGGTGTCCATATGGAAAATGATTCAGAGCACAGTCAGACCCCAAGCAGGATGAAAAGTGCATCTTCTTAAAGGGATAGGCCTTGGGGGTTTGGAGACTGTTGTGAACTGAATGTTTGTGTTCTCCCCCAATTTATACACTGAGGCTTTAACTCCCAGTGAAATGGTATTTGGAGACAGGGCTTTTGGGAGCTAAATAGGTTTAGATGAGGTCATGAGAGTAAGGCCCCCATGATGAGATTAGTGGCATTACACATGCACACACACGTACACACACACACACATTATCGGGAAGAATGAGCATTACGATTGCTAGGACACATTTGAAGGAAAAGATTTTACCCACCTGCCAGCTATACTTAATAATGGCTCAGAGGCATACAGATTAACCAATGAAATAGAAAAGAATGCCCAGAAAAGATACTTACATATATGGAGTTTTGATATGTGGCACAGTTGCCTAACAAATCAGGGTAGAGAGAAGGCTTATTTGGTAAACAGTGTTTTGAGAATGGAATGTTCCCATAAGAATTCTGGAAAGGCTCCTCTGCTTGTCAAATCATCCTTTAAACTCCACAGCCTGTCCTGGTGCTTAGTCCTGGGGTTGTGGGTCACCCATGTGATGTTTTATGAATTACCAACCAAGTGTCTTTTGACCTGGGATTTTCAAAAAATTATTGCATTTCTCAATTGGTTGCCAACATTCAAAACTAGTAAGTTGATATTACATAAAACTGTAGATAGCTATTCTTATTTTCTTGAAAAGTCTGTGACAGAAATGAGCCTACATGCTTGCAAATAGTTACATTTGCAGCAGAGCAGGGCCTGATCTAGTGGGAGCACGCTCTCCAGTTCATCCAAGAACTTTTCTGTATGTTGACACTGCCTGCTAAGGCTCTCTAGACAGTGGAGCTTTCTACCCGAGCCTAGTCTAATGTGTTCCAATGTCCCGTAGGGTGGCCATTAGGTCTTTTTCAACTTTGAGGGTCTGAGTCAGGCACTGCTTTCTAGTTATTTTGACTTTGCCCCTTTGAGTATTCTCCATTCTGTCTTCCAACTATTTGCTCACATTGCTTTCTTCCCCGAACTCCACTGTAAGTTCATGTATTCTCTGTAAGATTTAAATGATTGCTTATGTCTTGTTTAAGGTATGGTAAGAGGGGAAAGGAAGGTCATCTAATAAATTTCATTGGAGTTTATTTCATCCACTTTAAAAAAAACACCCTTTTTGAAGTGTACAATTCAGTGGGTTGTGGCATATTCACAGAGTTATGGAAATATTGTCACTATATGATTTTAGAACATTTGTATCACTCCAGAAATAAATGCTGTTTCCATGAACAATCACTCCTCGTTCTCTGCTGTGTCTTTAAAAGCATTACTCCTGCTGGAAGTATTATACTTTGGTAAGTAATAAAGTCATAGAATTCAAGTATCAGACAACAGACTGTAAAGGATCCTGGAGTGGGTGTTTGTTTATTTGGATCTGCTTGGTGTTTCTGAGCTCATCCTTGTAGACTTGTTAATTTTTCTATCCCTCCTGTCCTCAAGGCTGTATTGTCCGGCAGATTGACTCTAAGCAAGTGAGGTTTGCCTCTGATAGGTGGCTTCTTCATTCTATAAGTCTCCTAGGATTTCCCAGGCCTTCCCCTTTATTTCTAGGTACCTAGAGCACACGCCTTACCCCCAGCCTCCCAGAGCCTTTCACTACAGTCTCCATTCAGATTTATCTTCCCTGCTTTGGAATATGCCACGCTGCAAAATGCCTCCATGGTCCCACTCCCACACCCACTCTACTAGAGCTTCAGTGAACTAAAGTGATTTAGGTGTTAGGAAAAATGCAACAATGACTAACCTTATTCAAATGTAGAAATGACAGCTATTGGCACTTTTTAAGTAAGATTTCGAACTGTGAAATTTTAGGCTTTGGAAGAATGTTGTTTTCACTGAAGGGGTGGAATGAATAAGCACTTAGCAAGATCCTTCCCTGGCGTGAGTGACTTTACGCAAGGTTTTTCTATATTCTTCATTCTTAAGTGCCATCTATAAGGCTAAATTTTTTCTGCATTTTCTTTTCTTATAGCAACATGGTGTAGTAACAGTTCCAAGCTTTTTATTTGCTCTGTGGTGCAAAGAGAAAGGAACCACAACATTGATAAAAGCAGAATCAGACACCTAGGGCTGCAGACGGGGCTCAGCAATGCTTCTAAAGGCAATTTTCTCTACTGATAAATGTAATATGTGCTAACAGTGGAAATTTTGGAAAATGCAGACAAGTACAAAATATATTTTAATCACCTTAAACCCCAAAAGCCACTATTAGTGTTTTGGTATGCTTCTTTTGAAACTTTCTTACTCTCAGTATGACAATTCCTCAAATGTTTCCTCCTCTTTAACTCATATGAGCTAAGTTAAACTACTCTTGATATAAATATTGACTCCTAACCCTAGAATTAGATATTTAAATTTTTGATTACTTTTTAATGTTTTTTTTTAAGAAATAAAAGTTCATTGAGGACATTTGGAAATTGCAAATGTTATAAAGGACAAAATAAAAGTCATTTCTATTTTTGAGATGGAGTCTTACTCTGTCGCCAAGGCTGGAATGCAGTGGCGCAATCTCGGCTCACTGCAACCTCCGCCTCCCAGGTTCAGGGGATTCTTCTGCCTCAACCTTCTGACTAGCTGGGACTACAGACACACGCCACCACGCCAGGGGAATTTTTGTATTTTTAGCAGAGTCGCGGTTTCTCCATGTTGGCCAGACTGGTTTCCAACTCCCGACCTCAAGTGATCTGCCCGCCGTGGCCTCCCAAAGTGCTGGGATTATAGGCGTGAGCCACCGTGCCCAGCCAAGTCATTTCTAATTCTACTATCAAGTGATAAACACGGGGTCTCATAATTTAAATAAGTTCTGAGTTACAGCAACAAAACCTATGTCTAGTCTTGACACTGCTACCTAAAATACTGCAAGTTACTAAAGCTAGTATTCTGGTCTGGGCCTATGGTGGAATGATTTCCCAGAGTTATGGGGAATGAGGGCCGTTTCACACACCCCCAGGCATTGATTGGTAAGCTCCTGCCATTTCAGTTTTCTCTTAACAGAATTTGTTTAAACAGAAGAGCACAGGGATGAAGTGAAGGCATACATACATACATATGACATGCTTGTCTAACAACCGAAAGCCATAGTCACATCGATTAGGACTTGCTTTGTTAATTCACCTTGAAAATTGAAAATTGACATCTTTTAATTAATTCTTTAAACTAACAACTCTCATATCCATAAGAATATGTGAATATGGCACTGTGAGAACCAATGATCCAGAGACAACAGTTACCTCTTCTTAACTCTTTTTTTTTAAATTGACCGAAATGCAGAATTTCATAAAAATGAGGGGAAAAGGTGAAATATCATCTGAGAATGATTTTTCTTAAAAATAATTAACAAAAAAGTGTGCCCCAAATCCAGAAGGCCTAGGCAATTTTGTTGGCACACCTCACTTTTCACCTTCTTTTCCCCCCAGTAATCAAGCATTCTCTTGATTGTGCTCTGCTCTGAACGCGGAATAACTTCCAAGTACCCCTTTGTCACTATTGCCAAGTTAGCATGCATTCTCTAGGCCTGTCACTGCTCAAGGCCCCTCTGGAAATGCTGAGTAGCAGGGACCTGAGGCAAGCAGTAGCTTCACTAAGAAAATATGCAGCAACGCAGTACTAGTTCTCATGTGCAGAGAGCTCATGGAGTTCAGCAAGAGCCTAACATTTTTGTCTCATGTGTCAAGAAATGTTAATTTCTATGACGTTTCTGTCTCTTTTAAACTACATCTTGTGAAAACAAATAGGTGAAGTTTTTACCAAATTTTGAGAGTGTATTTGGAATGGCCTGATTTAAAGTGTCGACCATATACTATGCACAATCACACAAATTACATGTGGAAGGTTGAGGGAGCATAATTTCAAAGACTTCAATTAGTCATATTGCATGAAAAATTGCTTTATGTTTTGAAGGCGGAGCATCCCAAATGTTGGTGAGTTTTCTAACATGTCTGATTTCAAAACTTTTTTTCAGCTACAGTCACAAGAAATTAAATCAGACAAAAGGCAAACTCAAAAACTCGCAGATCTTAGCACCACATCATCAAAAGCCTAAAAACAAAAATGAGGATACTGAGCCAAAGTTCTTATGAAAAGGATAACCTCTTGAGGACAGTGACGAGAGGCATGTTAGTCAGGGACAACTGAGACCCATGCACAGTATGAGGAGTGGCTGGCCCCAACGGACAGGCAGGCAGCTTCTAGAGCAGCTGAAACTGAGGCCTGAGCAGATGCCCCTGGGACTGCAAGGCAGGACAGGTTTGCCATTGGCAGTTAGAACTGGAGCCTGAGGGAAATTTGGCCGCCAGTCAGGAGAGACACACCACGCATATTAAGATGCCATGGACAGAGAAAACAATGGCTTTAATATGAGCCTCAAAGCAAGGAATGCAATATCAGTTTAATGTCTGAAATTTAGACTACTGAAGTGGTTATTAACAGGGCGAAAAGAAAATCACCAAAAAACAAACAAAAAACCCCACAAACCCCCAAATATTTAAAAAATGACATCAAGATAAAAATCACTGCATGTCCTTAGGGTGCAGTAAAAAGAAAGTGGATTCCTTTTATATATTGGGTTGCATTGAGTCTCTGGCACCATCCTTCCTCTTTTAAACAGCCCCAGTTACCACAGGACATTTCCTTCACCTTAAACATTAATAGGCCACCAGGGTAGAGGTTTGAAATTGCAGGTGCTGACTGGTGATTGAGCTGCTTCCCTATAGGATGTGCTGCACAATGAGAATAGCATTCATGTGTACATCACATGTAGCAAATATATGTACATACATATATCTGAAAAATATTTTTTACAAATCTGAAAACTATTATAGTTCTATTTTAATATTATAATTATAGAAAAACATTGCAACACTGACTTTTTAAATAAATTCTATATTACTATGATTATGGGCATGAGCTCTCTTAAGGAAAGCTGAACCATATGGCTAGCAGTAAAAGAAAGAGAAACAAAAAAGAAGAGAAAGGGAGGGAAGTGGAAAAGTGAAATAGCATTGTAGGGATTGACCCGGAGTTTAAAATTTTAAACTAAGAGAAACTAAGCTGATTTTTTTAAATAAGATGAACCAGAGAGAGATTTTGGCTTACGATTGAAAGCTAGAGTGGACGTTCCTACTCCTGACACACTTTCCCTTTTTCTGCCAGTAGAAGAACCAGTTTCCACACCCTCAACATCCTCATCGTTAAAAAATCTTCTTTCCTTTTGTTTATTGCAGAGCTACCAATTACAGTCACACACCCATTCCCAGAGGTGGAAACACCACCAAACAGCTATGTCAATTGAATTTACCTTCTGATTGAATTAGGGGAGAAGTACACAGGTATGGAAGGTGCTTATGGCTGGATGAACCAGTGGAGTCACCTCAAAAACACGGCCCTCAAATTTCTGCAGCTAAGAGTCACATTTTGGCAAGTTAATGTGTATTTTGCATTTTCTTGTTTAAGTTCATTTTGTTTGTTTGTTTTTTCGTGTTTTTGTTTGTTTTTCTTTCAATCAAAGAATTCTTGACTGTATCTCTGTGGATGCAGGGACCATATATAAATTCCCCATTTCATTCTCTGTTCTGGCTCTGTACTTAATTCTTGGTAGGCATTCAACTATTTGCTGAATGATGAAACAGAATGGGTGAATAAGTGGATCCCCACTCCTAAAAATACTTCTTGCTTTTAAGATTTGAACAGTAATTTAAATAGTAATTTACAACTTAAATCTAAATGGTTGAGAATATGACTGAGATATTAATATAAAAAGTTGGATTTACAATGGCAAAAAATTAAAACAGAAATTTTTAAAAATTACTTTTGTGCTTTCTACTACATGTTGTTCTATCTTATAGAAGTGAAGTGTAAGGCCGGGCGTGGTGGCTCATGCCTGTAATCCCAGCACTTTGGGAGGCCAAGGTGGGTGGATCACGAGGTCAAGAGTTCAAGACCAGCCTGGCCAAGATGGTGAAACCCCATCTCTACTAAAAATACAAAAATTAGCTGGGCATGGTGGCAGATACCTGTAATCCCAGCTGCTTGGGAAGCTGAGGCAGATAATTGCTGGAACCTGGGAGGCGGAGGTTACAGTGAACCAAGATCACGCCACTACACTCCAGCCTAGGTGACAGAACGAGACTCCATATCAAAAAAAAAAAAGAAGTGAAGCGTAATTTATACCATTTCTTATTCTCATTGGTGAATTGATATTTTAATCAATAAGAAGTGATTATTCATTGATATTTTAATATGTTTCATCTCATTCTAATTTTTGGACATTATTGGATTATCTGCATGAATTATTTTATTTTTTAAGGGCCATCAATTTACTAAAATTTATTGCTACTTTTAATGTTTTTGAGCATCTACACCAAAAATTAGTCAACTGGGTACATGTGCCTATAAGAATCCATGATAGTTTTCCAAGAACTTCATAGGCAGTAAAAGATATAAGAAAATCCATTTTCATTTTCTCTATTTTTTGCTAAAATTGATCTGCCTAGAATAAGTCTGTGGTCAGGGCTTCAGTTTGGTTTTCCTTTCCCATTTCCCCATCTCACAACCAAACTTATCTCATATTACAAAACAAAGGGTTATGTTTCACCCATCCAAACTCTTATCACAGTGCCTGCAACCTACTTTAACCAAGTCACCATAAGCCTTTGATAGGGCTTTTGTTTTTCCCTTTCTCATACATTTTTCTGTCCTAGAAAAAGTGGGAGATTTAAAAATTATGTATTCTGTCTTTGCTTGGATACTCTGAAGTCAGGTATATTTGTAGAGTTGGGTTAGCGAGGTGGTGACAAATTATTTTTAAAGATGTATATCTTCTTTCTCCCCATTTCTTTCCAAAGAAATTACTGATGCTAAGGAAGATCCTGAGAATAAAGCAACAAAAGTATATCAGTAGTAAGTATTGAAGGACATCTTGGATTATGTGATCTAGGTGAGAAACGTTTGGAAAAGCTCTGCGCTCTGTCTATCTATCTATCTATCTATCTATCTATCTATCTATCTGTCTGCCTATCTATCTATGTATCTATCTATCTATCTATCTATCTATCTAATCTACCTACCTATCTCAGAATGAGAAGGGTTAAGATTTATAGAAAATGCATGCTGTCTTTCCCCACTCTCCCTTTCTCAGTTCCTTTCTGAATAATTTAGTTCAAAAGCCAGTAGGCAGGGTCGAATGTAATAACACAAAGAGAGGAAGTAGGAATGCAAGCCCAGCGCCAAGTGTGGGAGCCTAAGCAGAATGAAGAAAGCATCTACACAGTGGTCCTGTGCGGAATGGCAGAGCCTAAAAGGGATGAGGTGGTTGTAGACATGGGGTGATGGAGGTGGTGGTGATGGGCAGTTGGTAACTTGTGAGTGGGATTGACTAGGTAAGTAAATATATTGAAGGTGATGGAATCCAAGTTTCTCACTGTCAGAGAAAGGAGTTCTATATATTCATAGACATGCATATATAGATACACATATTAAAATGTGCATTTCTAATTAAACTTTACTTTTTAGGTTTACTTTTCAATTTCTAAAATACATTTAATTTTCTTTGATAAATAATATGCCAATAATGATTGTATTATATCATAATTCAGATAAAAAATATTAGGGCTTATGATCACAACTAAGATTTAGAAAACTCAATTTATATACACATTTCATTGCAATTTTACTATCAATAAAAGACCTTCAAGCATAAAAATATGTTAAGATAAAATTCTACGGGAAAAATGGGGGGGGGAGGTGGAGCCAAGATGGTTGAATAGGAACAGCTCCAGTCTACAGCTCCCAGCTTGATTGACGCACAAGATGGGCAATTTCTGCATTTCCATCTGAGGTACTGGGTTCATCTCACTAGGGTGTGCCAGACAGTGGGTGCAGGACAGTGGGTGCAGTGCACCACGCGCGAGCCAAAGCAGGACGAGGCATTGCCTCACTCGGGAAGTGCAAGGGGTCAGGGAGTTCCCTTTCCTAGTCAAAGAAAGGGGTGACAGACGGCACCTGGAAAATCAGGTCACTCCCACCCTAATACTGCGCTTTTCCAACGGGCTTAAAAAATGGCACACCAGGAGATTATATCCCGCACCTGGCTGGGAGGGTCCTACACCCACAGAGTCTTGCTGATTGCTAGCACAGCAGTCTGAGATCAAACTGCAAGGCAGCAGCAAGGCTGGGGGAGGGGTGCCTGCCATTGCCCAGGCTTGATTAGGTGAACAAAGCAGCTGGGAAGCTCGAACAGGGTGGAGCCCACCACAGCTCAAGGAGGCCTTCCTGCCTCTGTAGGCTCCACCTCTGGGGGCAGGGCACAGACAAACAAAAAGACAGCAGTAACCTCTACAGACTTAAGTGTCCCTGTCTGACAGCTTTGAAGAGAGTAGTGGTTCTCCCAGCACGCAGCTGGAGATCTGAGAACAGGCAGACTGCCTCCTCAAGTGGGTCCCTGATCCCCGAGCAGCCTAACTGGGAGGCACCCCCTAGTAGGGGCAGACTGACCTCACACGGCCGGATACTCCTCTGAGACAAAACTTCCAGAGGAACGATCAGGCAGCAGCATTTGCAGTTCACCAATATCCGCTGTTCTACAGCCACCGCTGTTCTGCAGCCACCACTGCTGATACCCAGGCAAACAGGGTCTGGAGTGGACCTCTAGCAAACTCCAACAGACCTGCAGCTGAGGGTCCTGTCTGTTAGAGGGAAAACTAACAAACAGAAAGGACATCCACACCAAAAACCCATCTGTACGTCACCATCGTCAAAGACCAAAAGTAGATAAAACCACAAAGATGGGGAAAAAACAGAGCAGAAAAACTGGAAACTCTAAAAAGCAGAGCGCCTCTCCTCCTCCAAAGGAGCGCAGTGCCTCACCAGCAACGGAACAAAGCTAGACAGAGAATGACTTTGACAAGTTAAGAGAAGAAGGCTTCAGATGATCAAACTATTCCGAGCTGCAGGAGAAAATTCAAACCAATGGCAAAGAAGTTAAAAACTTTGAAAAAAAATTAGACAAATGGATACCTAGAATAACCAATGCAGAGAATTCCTTAAAGGAGCTGATGGAGCTGAAAACCAAGGCTCGAGAACTACGTGAAGAATGCAAAAGCCTCAGGAGCCCATGTGATCAACTGGAAGAAAGGGTATCAGTGATGGAAGATGAAATGAATGAAATGAAGCGAGAAAGGAAGTTTAGAGAAAAAAGAATAAAAAGAAATAAACAAAGCCTCCAAGAAATATGGGATTATGTGAAAAGACCAAATCTACATCTGATTGGTGTACCTGAAAGTGACAGGGAGAATGGAACCAAGTTGGAAAACACTCTGCAGGATATTATCCAGGAGAACTTCCCCAATCTAGCAAGGCAGGCCAACATTCAGATTCAGGAAATACAGAGAATGCCACAAAGATACCCCTCGAGAAGAGCAACTCCAAGCCACATAAATTGTCAGATTCACCAAAGTTGAAATGAAGGAAAAAATGTTAAGGGCAGCCAGAGAGAAAGGTCGGGGTACCCACAAAGGAAAGCCCATCAGACTAACAGCGGATCTCTCAGCAGAAACTCTACAAGCCAGAAGAGAGTGGGGTCCAATATTCAACATTCTTAAAGAAAAGAATTTTTAACCCAGAATCTCATATCCAGCCAAACTAAGCTTCATAAGAGAAGGAGAAATAAAATACTTTACAGACCAGCAAATGCTGAGAGATTTTGTCACCACCAGGCCTGCCCTAAAAGAACTCCTGAAGGAAGCACAAAACATGGAAAGGAACAACCGGTACCAGCCACTGCAAAAACATGCCAAAATGTAAAGACCGTCAAGGCTAGGAAGAAACTGCATCAACTAACGAGCAAAATAACCAGCTAACATCATAATGACAGGACCAAATTCACACATAACAATATTTACTTTAAATGTAAATGGGCTAAATGCTCCAATTAAAAGACACAGACTGGCAAATTGGATAAACAGTCAAGACCCATCAGTGTGCTATATTCAGGAAACCCATCTCACATGGAGAGACACACATAGGCTCAAAATAAAGGGATGGAGGAAGATCTACCAAGCAAATGGAAAACAAAAAAAGGCAGGAGTTGCAAACCTAGTCTCTGATAAAACAGACTTTAAACCAACAAAGATCAAAAGAGACAAAGAATTACCATTACATAATGGTAAAGGGATCAATTCAACAAGAAGAGCTAACTATCCTAAATATATATGCACCCAATACAGGAGCACCCAGATTCATAAAGCAAGTCCTTAGAGACCTACAAAGAGACTTAGACTCCCACACAATAATAATGGGAGACTTTAATACCCCACTGTCAACATTAGACAGATCAACGAGACAGAAAGTTAACAAGGATACCCAGGAATTGAACTCAGCTCTGCACCAACCAGACCTAATAGACATCTACAGAACTCTCCATCCCAAATCAACAGAATATACATTGTTTTCAGCACCACACCACACCTATTCCAAAATTGACCACATAGTTGGAAGTAAAGCACTTCTCAGCAAATGTAAAAGAATGGAAATTATAACAAACTGTCTCTCAGACCACAGTGCAATCAAACTAGAACTCAGGATTAAGAAATTCACTCAAAACCGCTCAACTACATGGAAACTGAACAACCTGCTCCTGAATGACTACTGGGTACATAACGAAATGAGGGCAGAAATAAAGATGTTCTTTGAAACCAACGAGAACAAAGACACAACATACCAGAATCTCTGGGACACATTCAAAGCAGTGTGTAGAGGGAAATTTATAGCACTAAATGCCCACAACAGAAAGCAGAAAGATCCAAAATTGACACACTAACATCACAATTAAAAGAACTAGAAAAGCAAGAGCAAACACATTCAAAAGCTAGCAGAAGGCAAGAAATAACTAAAATCAGAGCAGAACTGAAGGAAATAGAGACACAAAAAACCCTTCAAAAAATTAATGAATCCAGGAGCTGGTTTTTTGAAAAGATCAACAAAATTGATAGACCGCTAGCAAGACTAATAAAGAAGAAAAGAGAGAAGGGTCAAATAGACACAATAAAAAATGATAAATGGGATGTCACCACCGATCTCACAGAAATACAAACTACCATCAGAGAATACTACAAACACCTCTATGCAAATAAACTTGAAAATCTAGAAGAAATGGATAAATTCCTCGACATATACACCCTCCCAAGACTAAACCAGGAAGAAATTGAATCTCTGAATAGACCAATAACAGGCTCTGAAATTGTGGCAATAATCAATAGCTTACCAACCAAAAAGAGTCCAGGACCAGATGGATTCACAGCCGAATTCTACCAGAGGTACAAGGAGGAGCTGGTACCATTCCTTCTGAAACTATTCCAATCAATAGAAAAAGAGGGAATCCTCCCTAACTCATTTTATGAGGCCAGTATCATCCTGATACCAAAGCCTGGCAGAGACACAACAAAAAAAGAGAATTTTAGACCAATATCCTTGATGAACATTGATGCAAAAATCCTCAATAAAATACTGGCAAACCAAATCCAGCAGCACATCAAAAAGCTTATCCACCATGATCAAGTGGTCTTCATCCCTGGGATGCAAGGCTGGTTCAACATACGCAAATCAATAAATGTAATCCAGCATATAAACAGAACCAAAGACAAAAACCACATGATTATCTCAATAGATGCAGAAAAGGCCGTTGACAAAATTCAACAACACTTCATGCTAAAAACTCTCAATAAATTAGGTATTGATGGGACGTATCTCAAAGTAATAAGAGCTATCTATGATAAACCCACAGCCAATATCATACTGAATGGGCAAAAACTGGAAGCATTCCCTTTGAAAACTGGCACAAGACAGGGATGCCCTCTCTTACCACTCCTATTCAACATAGTGTTGGAAGTGCTGGCCAGGGCAATTAGGCAGGAGAAGGAAAAAGGGTATTCAATTAGGAAAAGAAGAAGTCAAATTGTCCCTGTTTGCAGATGACATGATTGTACATCTAGAAATCCCCATTGTCTCAGCCCAAAATCTCCTTAAGCTGATAAGCAAGTTCAGCAAAGTCTCAGGATACAAAATCAATGTGCAAAAATCACAAGCATTCTTATACACCAATAACAGACAAACAGAGAGCCAAATCATGAATGAATTCCCATTCACAATTGCTTCAAAGAGAATAAAATACATAGGAATCCAACTTACAAGGGATGTGAAAGACCTCTTCAAGGAGAACTACAAACCACTCCTCAATGAAATAAAAGAGGTTACAAACAAATGGAAGAACATTCCATGCTCATAGGTAGGAAGAATCAATATCGTGAAAATGGCCATACTGCCCAAGGTAATTTATAGATTCAATGCCATCCCCATCAAGCTACCAATGACTTTCTTCACAGAATTGGAAAAAACTACTTTAAAGTTCATATGGAACCAAAAAAGAGCCTGCATCGCCAAGTCAATCCTAAGCCAAAAGAACAAAGCTGGAGGCATCACACTACCTGACTTCAAAGTATACTACAACGCTGTACTAACGAAAACAGCATGGTATTGGTACCAAAACAGAGATATACATCAATGGAACAGAACAGAGCCCTCAGAAATAATGCTGCATATCTACAACCATCTGATCTTTGACAAACCTGAGAAAAACAAGCAATGGGGAAAGGATTCCCTATTTAATAAATGGTGCTGGGAAAACTGGCTAGCCATTTGTAGAAAGCTGAAACTGGATCCCTTCCTTACACCTTATACAAAAATCAATTCAAGATGGATTAAAGACTTAAATGTTAGACCTAAAACCATAAAAATCCTAGAAGAAAACCTAGGCAGTACCATTCAGGACATAGGCATGGGCAAGGACTTCATGTCTAAAACACCAAAAGCAATGGCAACAAAAGCCAAAATTGACAAATGGGATCTAATTAAACTAAAGAGCTTCTGCACAGCAAAAGAAACTACCATCAGAGTGAACAGGCAACCTACAAAATGGGAGAAAATTTTCTCAACCTACTCATCTGACAAAGGGCTAATATCCAGAATCTACGATGAACTCAAACAAATTTACAAGAAAAAAACAAACAACCCCATCAAAAAGTGGGCAAAGGATATGAACAGACACTTCTCAAAAGAAGACATTTATGCAGCCAAAAAACACATGGAAAAATGTTCCTCATCACTGACCATCAGAGAAATGCAAATCAAAACCACGATGAGATACCATCTCACACCAGTTAGAATGGCAATCATTAAAAAGTCAGGAAACAACAGGTGCTGGAGAGGATGTGGAGAAATAGGAACACTTTTACACTGTTGGTGGGACTGTAAACTTGTTCAACCATTGTGGAAGTCAGTGTGGTGATTCCTCAGGGATCTAGAACTAGAAATACCATTTGACCCAGCCATCCCATTACTGGGTATATACCCAAAGGATTATAAATCATGCTGCTATAAAGACACATGCACACGTATGTTTGTTGCAGCACTATTCACAATAGCAAACACTTGGAACCAACCCAAGTGTCCAACAACGATAGACGGGATTAAGAAAATGTGGCACATGTACACCATAGAATACTATGCAGCCATAAAAAATGATGAGTTCATGTCCTTTGTAGGGACATGGATGAAACTGGAAACCATCATTCTCAGCAAACTATCGCAAGGACAAAAAGCCAAACACCACATGTTCTCACTCATAGGTGGGAATTGAACAATGAGAACACATGGACACAGGAAGGGGAACATCACACTCTGGGAACTGTTGTGGGGTGGGGGAGGGGGTAGGGTTTGCATTTGGAGATATACCTAATGCTAAATGACAAGTTAATGGGTGCATGACACCAACATGGCACATGTATACATATGTAACAAACCTGCACATTGTGCACATGTACTCTAAAACTTAAAGTATAATAATAATAAAAGAAAAGAAAAAAGAAAAAAGAAAAATGGAATGGAAATATGAGTTCAAAGAGAAAATGGAATAATGTAAATTTTCTGATTATTGAAAAAGAGCTCATTCATATATTTTTTAAATTGATGGTGGTGGGCACAAAGCTGCTATTGTATTTATATTGCATAGATAAATTAAAAATAATATTACCATTTTGTTATCATATGTCAATAATTAAAACAGCCCAGAAATCACATTTTTTGAAACTAGTTTACTTTATGATGAAAACATTTTATGTCAGCTTAAAAATGAACAGAAGGATAAATGGATTTCCAAAAAATGTTAAAAGGCAAGCAAGCAGCCCCTAAAGGTAGATATTTTATCCACATTTATTATACAACTAGGAAAATGGAAATTCACAAAAATTAATTAACATTCTCCAGATAACAGTAGTAAGTGATGAAACTGGGAGAGTCTGTTTCATTCTGAATGTGTAAATTTCCTTCTGGGCTTTCACTTCCCCAGCTTTTTCTCACTCCACTCCACTTCCTGTTTAGTTTATCTTTCCATCTGTTGGCCCAGCTGACCCACAGCGGCCCTAAGACCACCACTGGCTACTTGGCTGTAGACTCACAGAGGCAGTAACTGCATAGAAGCCACGACTTCTCAGACACCTCTCCATGGGCTTCCCCTTCACAGTCTGGTTTGATATTGGATGTGCTGTGCTTCACGAATTCTCTGCAAGCTTTAGCATGTCCACCTGCCATAGTGCTTCAGGTGGCCTGGTTAATGCTTTATCTCAGATCCTCCAAATTTCCCTTTTGTACTTTCACTTCCACAGCTCTTCCTTCAGTTGGTAAAGTCTAGTTCCCATAATAAATCTTTTATTCCCATAATAGGTATGATGACTCTACTTCCTAACACAATTATTGTTATCTAAAGTAATTCAAGAGTAACAAAATCTTATTATTAGTGATCTAAAACTTTTTTCTTGCTCTGGCTAGATTTAAAGACATTTATGATCCCATTGTCTGTGGCAAATTGGGCAATGTAGTCTATGAATTTCAGTAGAAAATCAGTACTTAAAGTATCATCTAGAGCCACTTGGAAAGACTGCATGTCCAAGTGGTTGTTACCAGAGAACAATTTAGTGGGAGTAAGTAAAATTATCATGGATTACCTGATTGTTTCTAAATGTGAGGGAGAACTTGGAGGGAAAAACATGAGATTAGGGCTTTACATTCCCAGCTCAAGCTCTTGATAAGGAACCAAAAGGCTTTTATAATAGTCCTAAAGGTGACTTTTATTTTCTGTACCTACAGAATTCAGATTTCTAAAAACAAAATGAGAAATCTAATACTGTTCATGGCTAACATGCAATACAAATCAAATTAACAACTTCTCAAGGGTCTCTTAAGGGATTGCCTGGAAAAAGAATAAGACCCTGAATTTTGAAAGGGGGACATATAAGCAAATTCTGATAAAGCTGAGAACTTTAAACCCTAAATTCTACAGAATTTGCTTTGACAATTAAAGAAACAATTCTACTCCTCTCTGAGATTAGTCTTCTATTATCTGAAGTAAAAAGTCTGATTTTCAGAACACCAACAACCTTCCTCAAGATCTACTCCCATAACCTCTCATTGCTTCTAGATCTATGAACAGATGCAAATGCCAGATGACTCTAGGGGTTCAGCTACCAAGTATTACCTCATGATGACACACCAAAGTAACTGAAATGTGTTTCTAAATTCTAATTGACAGAAACCTGGTGAATATGGGTGGCATTGTATTCTACAAATATTGGATCAGGTTAGAGAAGTCTAAAGTTGGAAGGGCATTATTTACTAATATGGATGCTCTAAGCAGAGGTCATGCATTTGGTGTACTGATTTGAGGCGATGGGAATCACTCTAACTAGTTGCTTAGTTATTTAACTAAATCTTAGACCTGAAAGTGGCTTATATTGAAAATGAATTTAAGGTACCAGAACTTCTTTTGCAAAATTTGCAAAAATGTGCATAGTACATTTTTTAAAGGGATGGATATTAATTATGTTAGGCTTCTGAGCTGTGCAGTATCTGTTACAATTATTTAATTCTACTATTTTGGCCTAAACTCAGCCCTACACAATGAGTAAATAAATTGGCATGGAATTATGCTCCCATAAAACTTTATTTGCAAAATCAGGCAGTCAACCTGTGGGCTATAGTTTACTGACTCCTGCTAGAGGAAAACATCCAGAGATTTAGGGAGCTCAGATTGCTGAAATGAATTTATCAGGTAAGACCCGCTCACACACATCCTGTCTCCTGGGAAGTTCTATTGGACATTCTCTTCTTTGAGGGTTTGAGAAATGCACTGATGAGGGGAGCACCAGTATCCCTGAAGAGCTCTCAAGCAGCTATTTTCTGCAATCATGACTGGCCATTTAAAAAAAATGCTGTCATTAATATTTTTTCCCTAAAAACAGATAGCTCTTTGGATTCAGTAGTAATGATAGGATCCCTGACTGGCAGGGAACAAGTTGCAACCACCTTCGTATCTGGCTATGTTTCTTCCCCTTGACTCTCAGTGGGCTTTGGATGGTGTGCAACTTCTGAGGCTAAACCCTAAAAGATGACAGAGTATCTGTCCTGTTTTATTGGGACATCTGTCTTCGAAGCCCTAAACCATCAGATGAGTATTCTAATTTCCCTGGTATCACCACACTGTGAGTAAACCCAGGTCACATGGAGAGGCCAAGTGTAGGTGAAGTCTCAGCCAGTAGCCAGCATCTACCACCCAGACATGTGAGTAACAGAACGTTCAGGTGATTCTTGCTCCCAGCTGTTAAATAACCACAAGCTTCTGAGTTATCCCAAGTGAGGCCCCAGACATCATGGAGAAGATATACAAGCCATCCCTGATGTACACTTTCTGTATTTCTGACCCACAGAACCTGAGACCATAACAAGATTGTTATGATTTTATATCACTGAGTTTAGGGTTTCTGTTACTAGAACAGAAGAAATGCCACAGACAAGTGGTAATCTGAATGTTTTAATGCACAGAGATCTTTGGTTTGGGGTAAGTGATCATGGTTTCCCTAGAATTAAAATAAATAGGCAACCTACTAAAGTCTTACTTGATTTGTGTAAGCAGAAAGAAAAACTCTAGGTCTGGGCAATAAAAGTTTGACTTCACTCACCATAAATTATGGTTCCTCAACCAATTCTTTTATTTGAATCAGTTCATAGATCAAATAAAAAGAGTAAGACCTCCAGTGAATGATGGAGAGACCAGGCCCTCTGAAGGAAAGATCTTGCCACACTGCTAAAAATTTATACCCAGTCTTCTCCAAAAGAATGTACAGTCACTGTCCTTTGGTGAAAAAGAAATAACCAGAAAGTTACAGAAATTAGGCAGTTAATATAGCTTTGGCTTAGATCCATCTCCCAGCAGGATCAGTGGTCCCTGAATACACCCAATGATTATTTACTCAGTTCCAGAATACAAATGAGTAAATTATTATTTACTCAGTTCCAGAATATAGTTAGAATGAACATATTCAGCAATTGGCAGAATTTTCACATTGGTTCCTTGACCTTGGGAATGAGGGCTATTGTAGGAAGAAAGATTAAATGAAAATCCTCAGAACTACCTCTACTCAAAAAAACAAAAGTAAACCAAAAGCAATGCAAAATTTATAGAGGAAATGCAGATATTGGTGCCTCATCAAGGATATAAAGAATACAGGTAATTCCTATCATATCCCCATTTAATTTGCCTATATGGCTTATTCAGAAGACAGATTTTAAAGAATGATAGTAGAATATTGTAAGATTTATAAGGTCATGATTCAAACTGCAGCTGCCATTCCAGATGTAGATTATTTGTTGCAGCACATCAACACATTCTCTGGCACACTATAGCTATTAATCTGGTAAGTGAAGTTTGCTTTCACCTGACAGAGCCAGCAATACACATTCACTGCCCTACATATATAACATCTTCAGCTGTCATAATAATAATTCAGTCAAAAGAGACCTTTATCATTTCTTCATTCCATAGAATAACACCTTGGTCTATCTAAATTAATGTCATCATGCTGATTGGACCTTGTGATGAGACAATTACACTTTCTTAGACACTTTGCTAGACAAACATATGCCATCTTGATGAAATTTTTAGGGATCCAGTGGCCAGAGTTCAAGAAAAGCAAGTTGCTGCACCCAATTTCTCCTACCTCAAGAAAGAGGCACAACACCTGGTGGGTCTCGTTAGATTTGGGAGGCAACATGTACCTCATTTGGGCCTGATATTCCATTTAGGCCTGATACTGATACTCACTTAGGCCTGATACTGATACTCACTTAGGCCTGATACTATTTACTGAGTAAATCAGAAGGCTTTCAGTTTTGAGAAGGGTCCAGAGCAAGTCAAGGCTCTTAACAAGTTCAGGCTGTTATGAAAGTTGTTCTGCTACTTTATTTATTGGACCAATGAGATCTTATGGTGACTAAATTATCTATGGAAGATGGAGATACTGTATGGAGTCATTGAAAGGTCCCTCAATATAAATCATAGAACAAATGTTTAAGAATCACTGTTTCTGTATGTAACTATTCTCTTGAGAAGCAACTTTTGGCTTATTTCAGGGCCCTCATGGAGACAAAACACTTGACCACAGCCACCAAATTACCATGCAACTTGAATTATCCATCATTAATTCAGTCTGATGCACCAAGCCATAAAGTTGGATATACACAGCAGCACTCTATAATTAAGTAGAACTATTCTAGATCAGGCTCAAGAAAGTCCTCAAGGCATAGTATTTTCCGTGAACAAGTGGATCAGACTCCCAAGGTTTATAGTCTTGCTATATTACCTCCTCTTTCTCAACCCACAACCATTTTCTGTGACCTATTGACTTAAAAAGAAAAAAGAAAATCTCAGTTTGCTTTACAGAGGGTGCTGCATAAAATACTGGCACCATCCAAAAGCATCTGCAATACTACAGCCCCATGCAGAGGTGTCCCTGAAGAAGGGTTGTTAAAGGAAATCCTCTGAGTAGGCATAACTTCAGGCAATGTACCTGGTGGTTTATACTTCCTAGAAGGAGAGATGGCCGGAAGTACAGATCTACACTGATTTATGAGTAGTGACTAACAGTTTGATTGTATGCTGAGGTTATGTAGAAGAAAAATGATTAGAAAAGTTTTGATAAGGAGATCTAGGGAACAGGTATGTAGACAGACCTCTCCAACTGGACGTAGAATGTAAACATATTTTTTTTCCATGTGAATTGCTGCCCAAAGAACAGCCTCAGCAGAGGAAGATCATGGTAAGTAGCCTTTTTCCTCAGCTATTCCTGTCCTTGAACAATGGGCTCATGAGAAAAAAACAGTCATGGTGGTAGGGGGGATATCCCACATCTGCATGTTATTAATCTTCCTAAACCTGTTTTCTCACATATAAAATACAGATTACAAAAGTACCTACTCCACAGGGCTGTTGTGATGTTTAAATGAAAAAAAAAATGCATGAAAGACCTTAGAACAGTAAATGGCACACATGAAATGATTAATACATATTGAATGGCTTCACTTATTTATCTATTGTATTATTGATTGATTGATCGATTGATTGATCTACCCAACAAATACATGTTAAGCACCAACTATGTTAAAGACCTTGTGTGAGGTTACAGCAGTGAAGTAGGCAAAATTTCTACCTTCACACGTTGACATTCTGGTGGAGAGGCTTTCAACAACTCATTACAATGAATTATTATTCAATGATAATGTCATAAGTACTATCAAGAGGAAGTTAATATGCTGAGTAGGCAAAGAATAGGTTGTACTGACCTAGACTGGAGAATTAGAAACCACTTTCCTAAGTAAATGATGCTTAATTTCAGTTCAGAGGGAGATTTAGAATTTAGATAGTCCAAGGAGGTATAGATGTCAGAAAGCAGGTGTAAGAAGGATTATCTGTAAAGGCTGAAAGAGAACCAGGCTCATTCACTGAACCAAATTGCAGTCTATATTGGAATGAGGTCAGGGTTGATGGGGAGAGATGAGGCTAGGGTCTAGTCACTGAGGACCATGTAAGCTTATAGGTTAAGAAGTTTGCATTTTATTCAAAAAACAATGTGATACTATTGTAAGGACTTAAAATATTGTAGTAACTTGATTCAATTTGTATTTTTTAAAAATCATCACTATAGTTGTAGTGTGGACAATGAATGGATGAATGAGGCAAGAGAAAATCTGAGGACATGCAGATGAATGGTGGATGATGCCGTCTTGGACTAAGTGATGGCTGTAGAGAATAGGAGGAGATAGATTTAAGATGGGTTTTAACAAAGTAGTTAAATGACTTAGAACCAAAGCTGGCGCCTCAGTTTTGAGCACAGCCCACTGGATGGATGGTGATGCTTTAGGAAAAAGAGCAGATGTGGTAGCTATGGTTAAGAGTTGTTTGGACATGCTAAGTTCCAGATGCTTATAAAACAACCATGTGGGCTGTTTAAAAGACATGTGATGGGGGGCTGCATCTTAAAGAAATCTGAAGCCAACACATTTAGGAGCTATTCCATAGACATAATGTTTAAAGCACAAAGTTTACCTGTTTAGAGTTTGTAGTAAAAAGAGAGGAGCCTCTGGGATTGAGCCCTTTGACATTTAGTGGCCAAGTAGAGGAAGAACTGCCCAAGGGGACCAAGAAGCAACCAGAGAAGTAAGAGGACATTCATAGGAACCCAGAGAAGAAAGTATTCAAAGAAAGTGAGAGTGCTGCTGAAAGGGCAAGTAGGACATGGGCTGAAAAACGAACAGTGAGTCCAGCACCATGGAATTGTGTTATTGCTTCTGGTTACATTGAAGAAGTCTAGTTCCTTCTCCAGACATTGGTCCCCTGAGTCCTTTAAGGCTCCTAGGATGCTGCTTCATAAAATAAGAAATATGCTCCTACTCTGCTTCTAATTACATGTGAATACATGGGCCACAAAATGATACTGCCTTGTGCTTCCACTATCTTAGAGAAATTTTAGCAAAATCATTTTTTCTTTCTTTAATAGCCTTTACTTTCCAAGGTTTCAAGTTTTAAAGGAAGTAAAAGAGAGAAAAGAGTGGTAGAATCATAGGAAAAATTAATGGCCACTCATCTAAAAATTATCCTTTCTCTCTCACACTCTTTATCCTCTGAACAAGCTTACGTATTTCATGTGGCCCCAGATCTCTTTTCTGAGTGGATTCATGGAAGTCCCATCCCTTTTTCCCTCAATACACTGATAAATCCTTACAGCAAACACAATTGAAGCTGTCAAAATGAGGTCCCTAATAGACACAATTGAGGCGATTTTTTTCTAAAATAAATACCTTCCTGAAGTTTTGTATCCAGGATGTTTTCTTCAAACTAAAACTTTAATATTGTATATAGATACTGACCCAACATCTAGAGATATCTGTTAGAAATGAGCCAAATTGCAAGGTAAGCTTCAATAGAAAGGATCTAATAATGTATGAGTTATACACATACAGTAGAAAAATGCAATTAATATTCATACCAATAAATTAGAAATCATTTGCTTGCACTAACTAGTTCGGGAACTTGGTCAAGTTCATTGGACTATTGTTCAGATAAAATATAGATGAGAATATTTAGCTCGGCGATCAGCATGGAGTAGGCACTCAATAAATATTAATTTCATTTCATTTTTTAAATATCAGTTTTCTAATTTTCATTCATTCAACAAATATTTATTGATAATCTACAAAGTGCCATGAACTCTGCAAAGTATTACGTATACATTGGTGACATGGTACCTGTTGTCACGGACCTTACAAAGGACATGTGTAAAGTGAAAATAATACTTAGCTCACTAGATTGTCAAGGGGTCACGTGAGATAACGTTTGAAAATGCATCAACTCAGAAAAACTACGCTTGTTCATTTTCAGACTTTTATTTGTTTTTGTTTGTTTGTTTTTTGTTTTTTGTTTTTTTGAGATGGAGTCTCACTCTGTCACCCAGGCTGGAGTGCAGTGGCGTGATCTCGGCTCACTGCAAATTCCGCCTCCTAGGTTCAAGCCATTCTCCTGCCTCAGCCTCTCAACTAGCTGAGACTATAGGCACCCCCCACCATGCCCAGCTAATTTTTTTTTTGTATTTTTAGTAGAGATGGGTTTTCACTGTGTTAGCCAGGATGGTCTCCATCTCCTGACCTCGTGATCCACCCGCCTCGGCCTCCCAAAGTGCTGGGATTACAGGTGTGAGCCACTGCGCCGGGCCTTCAGACTTTTATTTGTGAAATAATTATGTTCTGACTCCTGAGTCAGAGCTGCAGAGAAAAGTAGGAGGGTAGAATTCCAATCTTCACTTTAATTTCTGTGTGAGTTTAGGAAAGCTCCTTACAACATTATGTTTGTCTTGGCACGGGGGTTGTGTAAGTGCTAGAGGGCTGTGAGTTTTGCTGAGCCTGGCAGTAAGAATCTAGGTAAGGAACAGATGTCCAGATTGCTCAGAACTGATAAAAAAAAAAAAAAAAAAAAGTAGCAAAAACAAAGAGACATGGGAAAGAAGAAAGGAGTTTTGAGGTCTTGGCACACCCAAAGGCAGGAAGAAGAAATTCTGAAAAGCAGGAAGAGGAAATTCTGAATTGGCCCTTGTACCTTTCTAGACCAGGAATCCAGCCTGTAAAGAGGAGAGGGGCAAGTGAAGAAATGTCTAGAAATGCAAGTTTCTGAGGTGCCTGTAAATGTAGAAGGGACACGTGTTGGTATTTGTCCATTCATATATGTTCTGACTTATCAGTCACTATCATTAGAACATCTTTAAGAATAGGCTGGAGGGGAAACCATTCTCCCCTACTTAACCAAGTATCTACTTAAATTTCTAGAAGAGAAAATGAGCCAGGCATAGTCCCAGCTGCTTAGGAGGCTGAGGTGGGAGGATCACTTGAACCCAGGAGTTGGAGACCAGCCTGGGCAACATGGAGAGAATTTGTCTGTAAAAAGAAAAGAAAAAAATTAAATGATTTATGTCAGTTAAATTTTTTTTTTGTTTTTGAAGATGACTATATTTTGAAAATATTCCATGCTCCTTGTTCAGAAGAAATTTTTGACAGCTACTTAGCATGGGAAACTCCAAAGCCTGACTCCAATAAAAGATGTGAGCTGAATTTCTTTGTATTATAAAGGCAGGAGGTATTTGATGTTTGCAGAGGAAAATTCTGGAGGGACAATGGAACCAGAGAGGCTGGACTTTGTCAGAGGGAAGCATAATAAAATTCCTATTGTCATGTGGCCCAAGAGGACTGGAGGATATAAAATGTCAAGAATTTTTTGAGTGGGATCCCATGTTCTGTACAATACGACCCCCCCCTCCCCCCAAGAAATCTGCCACAAAGACGTTGGTGCCTGCTGTGTTTGGGTTTCTTGCAGAAACAAGTGAAGGTACAGAGTGCTGCCTTTTGGTTATCAGCTGCTGAAGGGTCAAAACAGATCGTGCACATGCAGAAACAAGTGCCAGGAAGACCCTGGCTGATGTCTGGGTTAAGTGTGTGTATATCCATCTTAGTTCTATTGCAACCCTGGCAAGCAGACAATTAGACTTTTTCAGAATCATTGCAAATCAATTTTCTCATTCATTAATGCTATGTTTGTTCATAAAGCAGAATATTCAAAACTTCCAGCATATGTATAATTAGTGTTATGAATTGCTTTTATAAATGTCAAAATTTAGCAATCTTTGTTGGTGGAAAAAATGCCAGACTTCAGAGAAGAAAGGAGAAAGAGAATAATCATGGAAATGTTAGTGATTAGAAAGCTGCAGGAGAAAATAAAAGGCCTTAGAAAATCCTGAGGGAATTAATTTGACTATATTCCAGTGGAGCTTTGGAAAGGAAAGCAGGGGGTGGAGAGAAAGCTGGGAACAGAGCTCACAAACAAGGAGTCAGATATGAAGGGGGAGAGAAAGAGCATGTCGTGTTTTTCTAGTCTTTAAAGAAGGGTGTGGGTATGAAAGGGCCCAATGTGAATCCAAGTGGCAACTGGCCCACGTGGAGTCCCTGCTAAGAGGATGGAGCTACTTCAAGCAAGGGCACCATGATAGGCTGAGCAAGTAAAATGTTAGCGTGAAGGAAAAATGGTCCTAAGCCCCTTCTACAGCAGAAAGCATTTGCTTAATGAAATGTATACCTACTTCATGGAAAAGCATAACCTTCCTAAAAAAATGCTTTAGTAGTTTTCTGACACAATTTTATGGGATTTTGACTTGTTTGGAGAAACTAGTTATGTACCCTCATTGTCCTCTGTCAGGCAAGAGTTGAATGATTTTAAATTGTTCTTTTAGTTACTCTGACAATGCTTAGGTAGTATTCCCTATGTTTGTAATCAAAGTAAATGTTTGAATTGACCTCCTACAGGCTTTCCTTGTTGCAATATTATAATAAAACCTGACTCATAAAAAAAATTTTTTCCTTTAACATTAGAATCACCTAGTAATGTGACTGCTGTGTTCTCAGAAGCAGAGGCTAATGTTACTATAGGTATTTTGCTAATTTGCTTTTATTCATCTTGGATTGTTCTCTCTCTCATTAGCAAAACACCTGTAGTAACACTAACCTCTCTGCTTCTGAGATATTACAAATCCAAGATGAATGCAAACACCTCCACCACCTATGTGCTATTTGCCTCCAGCATATTTCTGTAGCATCCTAGTGGATACTGACTATATTTTGTCACCTAGATTCTCTGTCAGCGTGGAAGAACCTTTGCTCCAAGCTCTAGGATTGCCTCATCGGCTGTTTCAGGACTCACTCTTAGCTAAAGAGAACCCCATCACTTGTGGACACCTCTCCTTTCCTACAGGCAGTCTGGAACCAGTGACATTAAAGACCTGAACCCTGCACCTCATCTTGGGACAATTCTAAGGGCCACCTGAGTTCCAGATATTATCAAGGACTCAGCTGAATCTTTTGGTAAGACTGTGTCCCAGTTCAGCTTCTCTCTCTGCATGTTTCCTTCCCATCAGCATGCCTGATGTTGATCCTATGAGCCTGTCCTAAAACACTCTTTTACGATAATGTCCCTCTCAGAGTCTGTTTCCTGGGACCTGAACTGTAACAGGGGTCTTTGCTTCTCAAAGTACTGACCTAGCCGAATTTTTTCTTTAAATGTTTTTGACTCTAGAAAACATTTCCTTAGTGAACAGAGGTGGATGGGGAGTGGGGCTGGAGGAGGGAATGGTTCTCATTAAAAGGAATGCTCAGGGAGAGAGTCTTGTGCTTTTTGTCCCCAGAAATATGGGGTCAAGGCTAGTGGGAAAATGAAATGTTGGAATAGCCAGTGTGAGTTAGAGACAGAGAGAGAGTGAGTCTCAAAACTTGGCGTGGGAAGTAGGGTCAGATTGTGAGAATGAGCTGAGGTTTAGCACGGGATTGTGATTTTATAAATCACAGTATTCAAAACTCAAGTGTGTATAAGCAATGCCAAGACTGTTAAACAAGAAATGACAAAACTCTCCAATCTTTTCCTTCCTCTTGGAGATAATCAGAGCCATCTGTTCCACCATTTTTGAAGCTGCTTCAAAATAATTATATTCAGGTCTTACCTAAAATTATACTTTATTAAAAAAAGGTTTAAATGGAACTACACTCTATTGTTGGGTGTCACTTTGCTCATTCAACAGCATTTTATTTAATAAGATTTTTGCCTGCCATGTCTATATGTGTCCTGTACCAGACTGCATGCTGGGTCAGCACTACAAACTGGCTTTATAGGAGAAAGAAGAACTAAAGCAAAGAGAAAACAACTAAAATCGTTTAAATTGTAAAGAATGACAGAATAAGTGGAAGCATTTGTGATTTAAGATATTTTTAGTCAAGTTTGGTGCCTGTATCTACGATGCCTCACTATTTACTATGTGCCAAA
This sequence comes from Pongo abelii, assembly GCF_028885655.2. NCBI lineage: Eukaryota > Metazoa > Chordata > Mammalia > Primates > Hominidae > Pongo > Pongo abelii. The sequence continues at coordinate 79,861,231 of NC_071992.2, read as the reverse complement.
TTAAACAATAACTTTTGGGCTTATAGCAGTCTCAGTATATGTGATTATTGCAATCTCAGCTGCAATCAGTTTGAATAGTCATCTTAAGGAAAGAAGAAAGCCACCTATTTTATATTTTAATTGGGCAGAAGTAATACATCAATAAGCTAACACCTCAGCTGGGCTGAATTTGTCTGATTAACTTGCTTCTACTTATACCCTTTGCCAGTGGAGCAGAAGGTGCTCAACTGTGAAAAAAAGGAAGCTCCAGGCATTTTCATTGTGATATATATACACACACATATATATTTACTCCTAACAATTTAATCCTCATAAACCTATAGGGAAGGTAGTCTTAAATCATTTTTCAGATGGAAAACTTGAGACCAGCATCAGAGCTAGACAAGGGCCATGGAGGGCCAAGGTCATGGCAGAGCCTCAATTGTCTCCACAGGGAGTGGTTATGGACAACCTAAGGTAACAACTGGATCCATAAAGATGGAAGCAAGAATGACTGAGCAGGCAAGTAAAGGGTTAGTGAATGAAAACTCTAAGGAGGGCAAGGTGGTACAGTGAAAACAACGGTTGACTTCACAGTTGGATGTAAGAGCTGAATAACCACGGGTGTCCTGGAATTCTTTTGAGTCTTGGTTTTCTTTTATGTAAAAAGGAATAATAATAGCTACATCAGAGATTGGTTTTGAAGATCAGATGAAACAATGTATGTAAAACATGTAGCCTATATTCCTTTCTTCTTCTTTCTCTTCTTTCCTTCCACTTCTTTGTAATTTTGCCCAGGGGTGGTCTTCATTCTAACCGAAGGTAATGGGAAATCAAAGTTAGTTACAATAAAACTCATGGGAATGGGAGAGAGATAAACAGCAGTCAATCTTTTTAGTTATAGAGGGGTTGTGCTTTGATATGATTCAAAACTTAAACCTAACCTGTATTTGATGTCAAAAGTTGATAGGACCTTTCAGTGTTGGACACTCAATTCTGACTTTACGGACTTCCTAATACTGGAAAAAGAATGTGTGAAATTCCATTTTGGTATTTTCCACAGTGGTACTTTCCCATGTTTCCTAACAGCTGAAGCCTGTAATCTACCCTCTCCTCCAGCACATCATTTGCTTCCCAGGAGCTCACAAGATTGAGGCCAAATGGGTGCATATCCTTAAATTCCCCCATGGTCACTCCACAATCTTCTTTGAATGGCCTTTTTACTTTCTTTTATCCAATATTAATGTGTTTCGTCCCCTTCATCCAAGCTTTTTGAAGGAAGTGACATCTCATTCTTTTTTTTTTTTTTTTTTTTTTTGAGATGGAGTCTTGCTCTGTTGCCCAGGCTGGAGTATAGTCACGTGATCTTGGCTAGCCACAACCTCTGCCTCCTGGGTTCAAGTGATTCTCCTGCCTCAGCCTCCTGAGTAGCTGGGACTACAGGTGTGTGCCACCATGCCCGGCTAATTTTTGTATTTTTAGTAGAGACAAGGTTTCACTATGTTGGCCAAGCTGGTCTTGAACTCCTGACCTCATGATTTGTGCCTGCTTCAGCCTCCCAAAGTGCTGGGATTACAGGTGTGAGCCACCAAGCCCACCTCATTCATTTTTATAGGTCCAATAGGCCAAGTATAGTGCCATGAACATAATTTGCACTTAACAAAACTCATTGACTAAGTAGGTAGACTTGAATGTTTCAGTCCAGTGTATTAGTATTTTCAAAATCTGGGCAGAATTAGGATGCACATGTTGAAATGCAAGAGGAAATAGTCATTATTCAGGTTTTGTTGATTTCCACAGAGGCTCTTGAGAATCAAAAGTTAAGGCATGGGGGGAACCAAAGCCAGAGTTCAAGTCCTAATGCTAGATTAGAACAAGAACAGAGAAAGAGGCTAATCACTCCAGCCACCTGGTAGATGAGGGTCACTTGGCTAGTGCAGTGAGTCACTGAAGTACAATCTGTCACCCTCTCCGTTTCTTTACTTCCCCTACTCTTTCTGTCACCCTCTTCCTCCCCTCCACTCCCTTCCCTTCCCTTCCTCCCTCCCTGCTTCCCTACTTCCTTCCTTCGAGTGGCCTTTTTACTTTCTTTTATCCAATATTAATGTGTTTAGTCCCTTTCATCTTTCATCCCAGCTTTTTGAAGGAAGTGACATCTCGTTCTTTTCTTTTCTTTTCTTTTCTTTTTTTTTGAGACAAAGTCTTGCTCTGTTGCCCAGGCTGGAGTGAAGTGGTGTGATCTCGGCTCACCACAACCTCTGCCTCCCAGGTTCAAGCGATTCTCCTGCCTCAGCCTCCCGAGTAGCTGGGACTACAGGTGCACGCCACCATGCCCAGCTAATTTTTGTATTTTTAGTAGAGACAGTTTCACTATATTGCCTGCCTTCCTTCCTTCCTTTCTTCCTTCCTTCCTTCGAGAGAGACAGGGTTTCTTGCTCTGTTGCTCAGGCTGGAGTGTACAGTAGTGTACTCTGATGATAGCTCACTGTGGCCTCTAAGTCCTCAGTGGGCTCAAAGTGATCCTCCTGCCTCAGCCTCCTGATTAGCCAAGTAGCTGGGACTACAGGTGTACACCACCACACCCAGCTAACTAGAAGTAGTCTTTATGATGGACTGGCATTTGTTCAGTTAAAAATAGAGGACTCTTAGTGAGGAGGAAGGGGTGAGCAGATATGGAGGGTCAACCGGCAATCTCTGTCAGAGAGGTGATGGGGATAATGGTATACCTCGGAGTTCAAACTGAATTGAACTGGATTGAATATAATGAGGCTAATAATGAGCCACCATGAAAGTAAAAGAAAAATAAAAGATATCTTTAGGTTGTTTTAATCTGGTTATAGAGTAAAGGTCCCTTTTAACAAAAGTGGAAAATCCAAAAGAAATATATATATTTAAGACGTATTGCATATACATAATAAAGTGTCCCAAGTAAGCCACTGTGCAGATAACATAGGAATATGATACAGTTGCAAACCAAATCTGGTAGATAACTATGCAGGCTTCTTCCTTCCACTTCTCTAAGGCAGGGCAATCAACCATGGGTTTTTGCTGTTATTAATGTGATAAAATAATATGTTTAGTATGGTGTCTGGCAAATAATAAATGTTCAATAAGTAGAATGAATTCTTAGTATTTTAATTATATTTTTAAACAAAAGTCATCTAGGGGAAAACAAAAGTATGACGATTGAGACTTCTTCTGAAAATCAGTGAGTGGCTCTCTGCAGTGGTTACAGAAATGCCCCAGCATGGACACCCTCCTGTAAATTGGCTCTGCTGTCCCAGCAGTGATGGAAAGCACTCAATTTTCTTTCTCTTGGAAGAGATAGAGTGGCTGTCAGTTTACTGCAATCTTTTGGACTGCCTGGAAAATTGAATGTACAACAGGAGAAAGGAGAGGCAGGAGACAGACTCTGGAATAGAAGTCAAAGACAAAGAGGCTCATAAACATCAAGATTCTGGGGCGTATCTAGCCATTCACAGCTTTAGAGCCATGGACAGTAAAACTTAAAATATATACCATGTTCTAACCACCACAAGGTTATTCACTCTAGCAACTAAAAAAGCACTGGCCTCAGGATTTGCAATATTAAAAGTCATAGCTCATCCACCATCAGATGCTAATTGACCCAGCTGTTCCACAAGCCATAACTACAGCTTTGATTGGACAAGAGTCTGGTTTCAGTAACTTTCTCCTGATTAAGAAGACCACTGACCATTGGCTGGTTTTGCCAGTTTACAGAGATTACACACTTATCTACCTTTGTAAGTAAAATGATGTTTTGATATATAAAGCATAACTGTAACACATTTAAATGTTAAGTGGCCACCCCAAAGTGAACATGGGTCATATGTTACATGCATGTTTGTTCAATAGGCATGTGTCAGGACCACCTTCATGAATATTCATAGCTCCTCTTGTAACCAGTTAAATATATATGTTTAGCCAACCTCTTCAGCATAAAGCTCCTACCCCAAGCCCTCCTTTGAAGGGCCTGTCTCTGGTTTGGCTAGATGGCCACCTTGCAGGCTGTAACCCTTTGGAAGAAATAAAGTCTCCTCTCTCCTTTTCAAAACTTAAAAATTGTAAATTTTTATTTTTATTTTATGTATTTAACTTTTAAGTTTAGGACACATGTGCAGGTTTGTTATATAGGTAAATTCGCATCATGGGGGTTTGTTGTACAGATTATTTCATCGCCAAGCTATTAAGCCCAGTAATCATTAGTCATTTTTTCTGATCATCTCCCTCCTCACCCACTCTGCCCTCCAGTAGGCCCCAGTGTCTGTTGTTCCCCTCTATGTGTCCATGTGTTCTCATCATTTAGCTCCCACTTATAAGAGAACATGCTGTATTTGGTTTTCTGTTGCTAAGGATAATGGCCCCCAGCTCCATCCATGTTCCTGCAAAGGATATGATCTCATTCTTTTTTATGGCTGCATAGAATTTCATGGTGTATATATACCACATTTTCTTTATCCAGTCTACCACTGATAGACATTTAGGTTGATTCCATGTCTTTGCTATTGTGAACAGTGCTGCAGTGAACATAAGCATGCATGTGTCTTTATGACAGAGTGATTTATATTCCTTTGGGTATATACCCAGTAATGGGATTGCTGGATCCTATGGTAGTTCTGTCTTTGAGGAATTACCACACTGATTTCCAAAATACATGTGGCCAACAAGCATATGAAAAAAAGCTCAATGACACTGATCATTAGAGAAATGCAAATCAAAACTACAATGGATTTTTTAAGTTAATAATGTGAACAGGCTGAGTATGAGGGACATGGTGGCCCAAGCTTGAGTATATATGGAACTGTTCTGGCGAGGGGAGCTGTACAATGAAGACAATTTGTGCAGGGCTTCTCATTGCAGGTGGAGGATATGACTTCGTCACAAAGGCAACCATTAAGAGTTTTGAACAGAGTAAAAAGCTGGATAGGTCTGTGTTTTAGGGAGGTGGAAATGGGGATGATGGACTGGAAAGGTAAAAAACCAGAGATCAGCTTTTCCGCCCGCTCCCCCCTCCCCCCGAGCGCCGCTCCGGCTGCACCGCGCTCGCTCCGAGTTTCAGGCTCGTGCTAAAGCTAGCGCCGCCATCGTCTCCCTTCAGTCGCCATCATGATTATCTACCGGGACCTCATCAGCCACGATGAGATGTTCTCCGACATCTACAAGATCCGGGAGATCGCGGACGGGTTGTGCCTGGAGGTGGAGGGGAAGATGGTCAGTAGGACAGAAGATAACATTGATGACTCGCTCATTGGTGGAAATGCCTCCGCTGAAGGCCCCGAGGGCGAAGGTACCGAAAGCACAGTAATCACTGGTGTCGATATTGTCATGAACCATCACCTGCAGGAAACAAGTTTCACAAAAGAAGCCTACAAGAAGTACATCAAAGATTACATGAAATCAATCAAAGGGAAACTTGAAGAACAGAGACCAGAAAGAGTAAAACCTTTTATGACAGGGGCTGCAGAACAAATCAAGCACATCCTTGCTAATTTCAAAAACTACCAGTTCTTTATTGGTGAAAACATGAATCCAGGTGGCATGGTTGTTGCTCTATTGGACTACCGTGAGGATGGTGTGACCCCATATATGATTTTCTTTAAGGATGGTTTAGAAATGGAAAAATGTTAACAAATTTGGCAATTATTTTGGATCTATCACCTGTCATAACTGGCTTCTGCTTGTCATCCACACAACACCAGGACTTAAGACAAATGGGACTGATGTCATCTTGAGCTCTTTATTTATTTTGACCGTGATTTATTTGGAGTGGAGGCATTGTTTTTAAGAAAAACATGTCATGTAGGTTGTCTAAAAATAAAATGCATTTAAACTCATTTGAGAGAATGCCTTTTAGTTTAATGCATATTTAAACTAAATTCATCCTGTAGTGTTCCTGGAGAAGCTAGAGCCTGGTTGTAGGCTACTACTCATCAATTAACTTCTACAGTGGAGACTACTTCTGGGACTGGAATATAAAAAAGAATCAGAGGTTTTGATTTTGAGTTGCAATAAAGGGAAAGACCATGCTCATAGCAGTGCCAACATCTGAAGTGTGGAGCCTTACTCATTTCATCACCTACAACGGAAGTAGTTAACTGGAAGAGATTACCAAGAGAATAAAAAGAGACTCATTCAGTGGGGGAAAAAAAAAAAAAACAAAAAAAACCAGAGATCAGTTTTGAAGCTGCTGTACCCATTCCAGAGAAGTGCTGCATTGACAGAGCACACAAGTCCTCGAATAGGACCGTGGTTAGAACGGCAGATATTTATCAGTGGGAATGGTAAACATTTATCAAATGAGCAACCAGGTTAAGTTACTTAATCTCAGTCTCATTATGTCTTCTATAAAATACTCATTAAAAAATAGAAAGTAAAAACGTGTGTAAAGTACCCAGTGGATGGTCATTACTCAGAAAAAGGTATTTTAAAAGTTTCTCCCTTATTCTTTCTGAGTACAACCTGCAGTACTTTAACCACTTCTCTTTCGTCCCCTACCACGCTGTTCTGCAATCTCTTTTCACCTGTCTCACCCTATTCCTGTACTGTGTGCCTCATCGGGACTTCTGAAGGCTTACGGCCTAGGTCTTTATATTTCGTGTCTCTGGCACCCGCCTCTGCACACAGTAGGCCTCAACCAAAACTTGTGAGCAAATAGGATGTAAGGGGGTGAAGGAGGCGGGAGCGAAACGGGTTCGAGGTCACGCACTCCCGCCGGTTTCTGCCACCAGCCCAACCCCGCTGGGTCGTACCTAAGAGATCGCCGGTGTCAGAGCGCAGCGGGCACCTTCCGAAGCATCTTGAGGGACAAGCAGAGTCGCTCCTCCCGCAGGGCGCGGGCTAAGAAGTGAGGAACCCAAGGGGCTCCCGTCCAACTAAGAAGCGAAATCCCCCACCTCCAGGCCTTCAGGGCTGGTTCTTGGGAAATCCTAACTCTTTCCCTTCTAACCCCTTCCTTGGCCCTTCTTCCTGCCCGGGAGGATCAAGGGCGCTGTTTTCCAGACGCTGCCGGGTCGGAAACGGTGGGGGAACGGGGCGGTACGCGTGGGTGGAGGATAGGCGGGGAGGGGGCAGTCCACGAACTTTTGTCATTCAGCCTGGGAGACCACGGTGACATTCCTGTCTGCGCTGTGGGCAGGCCAGCCTCTCCGGCCCTGGCCTAGGGGGCGCCGCCGAGAGAAGCAGCCGCAGACTGCAGAGTCGCCGACTGCGCTGTTCGCAAGGCAGACTCCGGGCTGCCCACCGCGGCCTAGCGCGCGCCGGATGGCAGGAGAAGTGTCCGCGGCCACGGGCCGCTTCTCGCTGGAGCGGTTGGGCCTCCCGGGCCTGGCCCTCACCGCGGCCCTGCTGCTCCTGGCCCTCTGCTTGCTCGTCCGGCGCACCAGGTAAGCGCCTCGGCCGCCAGGCCACGCATGCGCCCTGGGCCCCGCGGGCCGCGCGCGACCCAGATGGCGAAGGGAGTCCCCCTCCATGATTTCCAGTGCAGACAGTCAGAACTTGCTGCGGGGCACTGGCTTCCTTTGGGACTTTGTAATAACAAAGGCTTCTTCTGTCTTTTTCCCACACGTACGCATACATATTAAAGCTTTGGGACCGAATTCCATTTGCTGCTCCAGCATAAGTTGTAATAAGCCCTAGGTTGGCGGTATGCATTATGCATCACAGACACATCGTGTGCCTTGCCACTGTGAGTTGATGTTTTATGGCCTAGAATTCATAGAGCATTTCAGGAGGGGAATATTCTTACATTTCATCAGTTAAAAGAGAGCTATTTCAAGAAAATGCCAGTGCATGGTGTGAACAATAACTCTGAGTGCCTCTCTTCCTCAGTTTACCTCACTGTACCTCATTTGGAAAGCTGAAATAATAGTACATGCCTCGTGAGATTTTTGTGAGTACTAAATGAGTTAATGGAGACTATTTTATGCAGTTGCTGTATCATTTTTATAAGGACAAAACAAAACACACAATAATGACAAAATCTAGACGTGTGTCACTTTATCTAATTTGAATTGTGGAAGTAGAAATAGAGAAGTTCAGATAAAATCATTCACTTTGAGTTTAATCTGTTTTTCCTTTCTTTCTGGGTCCTATTTTCATACTGCTCTGGTGTTCATCGCTTTTGAAAACCAAGCAGATGCATTTTGTTGGATGATAATTGATATATGTATGTATAGTTGCATGCATATGTATCAATGTATAGATATCTATGTGTGTGTGATACAGGTTGTTTCTCAATAGTTTTTGGGGAAATGACACCTTTGCACTGCATACAAAAATCTATGGACATTTCTAGAATGCCTGGAGATGAGTACTCTAGGAGTATTTGCCTTTCTTCCCATGTCAGTTTTCAGAGATGTTCCTGGAATGTGCACTCTTCCAGGTTGCCTTTTCCAATGGCTGTACTTTTGCTTTAGAGCCCAAGATGAGGACTCAGGACACTTGAACTTCAGTGGTATGTGATTCTATGTAGGTTCCACCTTCTCTATTTGCAGGGTCTCTATTTGCATTTGCAAGCCAGTTAAGATGTACCTCTAGGTGTGCCTTTAAAGAGAGGTGGTAAAAGAAGGCTATTGGTTCTATTCCCGCTTTACATGCAGGGTAGAAACAGACAAGCTGACTAGGGCAGTTTGGATCAGTGAAGGTGATTGGTGTGAGAATGTGGAACTTGAGGGACAGGAAGGCAAAAGGGCAAGGGAGGCTTTCTCTCCTAGCATTCTGAGAATAGGCTGATCTTTCTCTATATCATGAAAAATTATTTTACTGAGATATTCATGCCATCAACTGCCAGTTCCTTCATACCAGGAAGACCGTTTAATGCCGCAAATCTGTAGGACACTACTTTGATTATACTGCATTTCAGTGTATAAAAGATAGCTTCATTTGTCCCAGTACAGAGTCATGTTCCTTATTTCTAATGTTTGGATAATTTACCCTAATGCTCTACGAAAATGATTTTTCTGATACCACCTCTAAGAACAGAAACATGGTTAAGAGTCCCTTATATATTCTTACAGATTTTTTAAAGCTTATGCTAATATGCATGAATATATGTTAATAAAAATCGTGGGGAAATATACCCTGTGTTGCACCTTATATTTTCCACTTTGCAATACATTTTAGATCCCTTCCTATGTCAGTTTATAGAAGTCATTATTTGTAACGATTATATAAATATACACCATAGATACACAAAAACACACACACAAAACGTAGATATCTTTGAGCTTTTGTGGAAATATTTATGTAGGATGGTGGAGTTGTTATCAAAATGTATATGTGCTTTACATTTTAATAGATGTTGCCAAACTACTCTAAGTCTCAATTTATGTTACTACTAATGTAGTGCAAGTGCCAATTTCTCCACATTCTGCCAATACTGGTATTATAAATCATTTTAATTTTGCCAATCTGATACATAAAGAAAATGAAGCTTCATTTTTATCCCAAATTTTCATGTATTTACTTTTAAAGGAATTTGTGTACTTTTAAAGAAAATAATCGTCTGTTTCTTCAATAATTTATTTTTCTATTGGGTTCTTTTTCTATATAATCAGCAAAGACTCTTATGTAATGGGAATTTTCATACTCTTTCATACCAGCTGCAATTATTTTTACTATTGTAATTTGCATTTGTTTAAGAGTTTCTGGATATATGTCCTTGCTTAGAAAGCCTTTCTTGTTCCTAACATGATAAAAATATTCAGCACAGTTTTCCATTATCACATTGAGAGATTTTTATACATACGTAGATTACATTTTTATTCTCATTCCATTTTCATCTTTTGAACAATTATGGCTGACAAGTTTGTAATATTGCATAGTATAGGAATGCCAGATGTTCCAAAGTAAAAATTTAAATTTTACCTATAAAAATGGTAAAAAAAATTTTTAAAAATCGGTAAAAATCAATTCAGAGGTCGTTTGTTGCCTTCAGACACTTACCAATTCCACCTCTTTTGGCTACAGTACTTTGATTTCCTTTTGTGAGATTGTCTTTTCCCTTGTTGGATATTATCTGGTGAGACTGTCAATCACAGATGCCATTGCAGTACTTGTCAGGAGAGATGACAGTGGCTTAACCTGGGGTTGTGACCATGGGGTTGATGGAAGGTGGTTAGAATCAGGATATATTTTTGACAGCAGAGTCAACATAATTTACTAATAGAATGAACATGATGTGTGAGGGAGATGGGAATCAACAATGAAGCTTAGAAGTTTTGTTTCCCTTTTTTTTGGTTTTGGGTTTTTTGGTCTGATTATTTAGTGAACGGTAATATCATTTCCTTAGATAGGGAAGGTTTGGGAGAATTGAGGAGATCAATAATTCTCTTTGGGGTATGTTAAATAGGCAGTGAGCACCAAAAGCTCAGGGGAGAGTTCCAGGCAGGATACATATTTGTGAAAGCCACGAATGTGAAGAGGGAATTAAAGCAAGAACAAGTTGAGATCGCCTGATGAAAGGGTTTGATGGAGAAGAGGAGGGCCTGGGCCACTCTCCTTATGGAAACTGAGGCTGGCAGAGAAAGAGGAAATTTTTTTACTCTTCTTTCTAGTCAGTTCCTACCTGAGTTCTGAGTCAGTTTTGCTCATTCTCAAACTTCATATAAATGGGATTATACAGTATCCTTTTTTGTGTATAACTTATTTCTCTCAACATAATGATTTTAAGATTCACTCATGTTGTTGTATCTATCGTTAGTTCATTCATTCTATTTAATTGTAGTTTGTAATATATATAACATACGAGAAGACCGAGGGGCATAGAATATAGGGTTTTCTATCCACAACCATTTCAGAAAATTGACACTTTTCCAAGTAATTTTTGCTTTTTTTTTTTTTAAACACTTCCACCAGTAATACATGAGAGTTTACATTGCTCCACAGCCTTGCCAGTATTTAATAATGCCAGTCTATTGGTTGGAAGTACTATCTTTCTGGATTTTGGATTTTGTTTTTTTCCTATGAAGCGTTGATTTTTGTTTTAGCATGCAGATACATTTCTGGCTAATTATTCTGAACTCATGGAAGCTTAGTTTTACTCTTTGTCAAGGTGAATCTATGAAAAGCTTGAGATATTTACAGATTCTCTCTTCTTTGGTGATGCTATGGTTTGAACGTTTGCTTCACCTCTAAAATTCGTGTGTTGAAATCCTAACCCCCGAGGTGATGGTATTAAGCAGTGGGGTCTTTGGGTTATAATTAGATCATTAGGGCATCGCCTTCATAAATGAGATTAGTGTCCTTATAAAAGAGATCCCAAAGGCCCCCTTGCCCCTTTGTCCATGTGAGAACACAGCAAGAAGATGGCCATTTATGAACCAGGAATTGGGCCCTCATCAGATACTGAATGTGCTTGTGCCTTGATCTTGGACTTCCCAGGCTCCAGAACTGTGAGAGATAAATATCTGCTGTTTATAAGTCATTAAGTTTATGGTATTTTGCAATAGCAGTCTGAATTGACTAAGGCAGATGAAATTCAAACCCTAAACTCTGTCACCCCGGTGGTGGGCAGTGGCTGAAGCCTCTGTGCAGTCTTCCAGCAGATCCCTTCCGCTGGGCTTTTTGGGGTCTTCCCTGAAGATGCACATGTCCAGGGTTGGCCAAGAATTTGAGGGGTGTATATATAGAGATTTCTGAGGTGCCTCCTTCTTTTCTAGATTTTTCTGCTTGATTGCCAGCCACTTCAGTAGCCCCAAACTCTGACACCCATGCTGATAATATTGTGGCTTTTTGCTTGAGTTCCAGCTGCCCTCAGGGGCAAACCTGTCCACCCTGGACCTCACTCAATATGGGTCTGTTCTTATAAGGGTTGCCTCCCTTCTGATATCTGCCTTCTTTTGCCTGTTCTTCAGCAAGTATAAATTGGTTGTTTTTTTTTTTGTTTCGTATTTTGCTTTCTGTGGAAATGTTAGGTTGGTTCAAGCAACTTTGCCATTTCTGGAATCCAAATTCTATGTAAGACATTTACCAGTGGTTATATCTAGGTGACATATTTCTGTGGGATGGTTTTTCTTTTCTTTGTTATGCTTATATGTATCTTTAAGTTGATATCAATAAATATGTATTCTTTTACAAACAGAAAGAATAATACATTTAAAATTTTATTTTAATATTTTATTTAAAATAAAACTTTGAAAAAAATGTTTAAAGTGTTTTAAATTATCATTTCCATTGGAAGGACCAGCCTTGTGGGTAGTCCTTCCCATAGAAGACTTCTTACTTAGAACTGGATGTGTTACGAAATGCAGTTCATCTACAGCAAGTCATTAATAACATGTTTTTGTCCAATAATGAGATACATTTTTAAATCACTGTGTATCATAATAGACTTAGGTATAGATACCCACTTCCCAAATTATTGTTGAAGGTAACATATAAAAATAATCTACATTGCAAAAGACAAACATGAAAACAAAGATGTCTCCATTCTTTCCTTACTTGCTCAATCCCTACAAAAATGAAAAAAAAAATAGTTTTTCTGAAACAATTAAAATAAATATAAGATGTTTAAATTCTTTTAAATAAATGAAAAATGGATTAAATAATATCTTTTTAAAATAAGACACTTAAACCAGAATTAAAAGATTTATAATGAAGAGGGGAAAGTATTTACAGAAAATATGATGGAGAGGCGGTGATAACAGATTTTATTTTTAACTTACAATTCTGGATGTGAGACCCAAAATAGACCTTAATGAGCTAAATTCAGGGTGCTGTCAAGGCTGTATTCCTTCTGGACAGTCTAGGGGAGAATACATTTCCTTGCCTCTCTCAGTTTCTAGGTGCCACTTAAATTCAAATCTCTTGCTCCTACTCTGACACCCCTGCCTCTCTCTTATGAGGACAGTTGTGATTACACCAGGCCCACATAGGTAGTTTAGGATAATATCCTCATGTCACGATCCTTAACTTAATCACATATTCTGCCTTACAAAGTCTTCCCTCTGAGCCCCCAAAATTCATGTCCATCCTACATTAAAAAATAATGCATTCACTCCATCCCAAATAGTCCCAAAATTTTTAACCCGTTTACAGTATCAGCTCAAAGTCAAAAATCTCATCTGTTTAAGAGTTCCAGATCTCATCATCTAAATCATCACAATCACGTATTTACAAGGATCTGTGTATGATCCATCTTGGGGGCAAAATTCCAAACAACTCTTTGGGCCTCCCATGTGTGTCACAGAGATTCACTCCTGAGAGATTTGTTTCCCCAGATTTTTCTGGATAATCCCATCTCTATTCCTGGCTTCTGCTGACATGGTTGAGGGCAACTATTAGTCATTGAAAAGATTATTCCCTAATCTTTTCAACAATTGATTAAATACTCAGTACAAATGAATGAGTATGTGTGATGGGTTGAACTGGCTTTCTGATTCTTCCCACTGCTAGCAAAAGTTGTCCAGCTACGCCCTTAGCTTTCTATGCAGAGCACTGTTTCCTCGCAGTAAATCTCCTAATATTAGTGCCTTCTGCAATCTGGATAGGTGAACAATTTCCCAAATCATCAATTCCTGGTTCCTTTTTGCCTAACAGTTCTTCTCTTAATCTCTCTCTTTCCTTTCACATTTTATTATAAATAGTGAGAAAAAAATTAAGCTAATCTTTCAACACTTTGCTTGGAAATCTCCTCAGCTAAATATCTAAGTTCATCATTTACAAGTTTTGTTTTCCACCTAACTCTAGGACACAATAGAGCTAGGATTTCTGCAGCTTTATATAAGGATCACTTTTACTCCATTTTCCAATAACACATTCCTTAGTTCTTCATTTCATGTGAGCCTTCACCAGCAGTGCCTTTAACATTCCTATTTCTACTGTTTATTTTTGATGATTTAATTATTTTTTAAGATATGTTCTTTGCCATACCCTTTACTTAATTCTTTCTGACCTCTCACTAAGGGGGTTGTTGACGTCCAGATTTCTACTAACCATTTGTTCCAGTAAATAGTTTTCTACCATTCTCCTCAGAATTCTTTTAGCATTTGCCCATTACCCAACTCCAAAGCCAGTTCTACATTTTTAGGTATTTGTTACAGCAGCACACTACTTCCAGGTACTACAAATCTATATTAGTTTTCTAATGTTACTATAACAAATTACCACTAATTTAGTGGCTTAAAACAACAGAGAATTTGTTCTCTTACAGTTCTGGAGGTTAGAAGTCCTCCTGGGCTAATGTCAAAGTGTGAGCAAGGGCTGTATCCCTTTTGGGGGCTCTCACAAAGAATTCATTTCTTTGACTTTTCCAGTGTCTGGAGGCCACCAAGACCTAGGTCATGGGCCCTTCCCCTGTTTTCAAAACTAGCAACATGACATCTCTCAATCTCTCTCCTACGCTGACATTTCCACTCCCCTCTTATAAGGACTCTTGTGATTACCTCAGGCCCGTGCTGATAATCCAGGACAATGTTCTCATCTCGAGATCCCTAATTTAAATTACATCTGCAAAGTCCCTTTTGACATGTATAGCACCAAATTCACAGGCTTCAAGAATTAGGACATGGACATTTGAGGGCCATTATTCTCCCTACCATACCTTTTGATATCAATAATGACCTTATTAAAGCTTTTGCTTGATAGGCACCTGTAATAGTTTGTTAGGGCTGCTCTAACAAAGTACCACACACAAACTGGGTGGCCTAAACAATAGAAATTTATTGTCTCGTATCCTAGAGACTTGAAGTCTAAGATCAAGGTGTTTACTGGGTTGCTTTCTTCTGTGGGTTGAGAGGGAGATTCTGTTCCATGCCTCTTGCCCAGTTTTTGGTGATTTTCTGGACTCTATGTTATATCATGGCTTGTGGAAGCTTAACCCTGAACTCTGCTTTTATCTTCACACAGAATTCTCCCTGTGTTTGTGTCTGTGTCTATATTTCCCCTCTTTGTATGGATACTAGTTATATTGTTTTAGGGGCCCACCCTACTGCAATATGACCACATCTTAACTAATTATATCTGTAATGATGCTATTTCCAATTACAATCACATTCTGAGGTACTAGAGGTTAGGACTTCAACATGTGAGTTTTGAGGGGTCATGATTCAACCCATAAAAGCATCATTTAAAAAAATAGGTTCTTCTTATGTGAGTCTAAGATTTTTATTTCTACTAATCAGATATTGTAAACACTCTTGGGCACATTGGAGGAATGGGAGTGATGGTTAGTTAAACGTTTTGATTAATTCATGATTTAGGCAGGCATTGTGGCCTTATGGAAAGTTGAAAATAGATAACTTAGGGCTTAAAGAATAAAAAGCATATTGTATTTCAAAGCACCCCTGTCTCATACAGCTAAGCATGTCCTTCCTTTAGCTTTAGGCTTTGATTCCTACTAAAACACATTGATCTTGGGGCAAGGAGCTTTTGACTTTTCTCACTGGACACTCACACCACGGAGTAAATGAGTTTCAGATTTTTTCCTTTTAGTATTTTAAATGTAATCTCCTAGGGTCCTTTGGCTGCCTTATTCCTATGGATTTTCAAGCTTGCCTTTAGGTGGAAGTGAACTTTCCTTATCATTTTGCTCAAGTGATAATGATAAGGAAAGAACACTGATCCTGAATGTGGGGTATGGTGTTGGCCCAGAAGATCAAACATTGGAAATTAGAAATGACAAGATTTGGGGTCTTCTAGGCTTAATGTTACTCAGAGAAGATTTGGTTATTGCTTGTTTATGTAAATAGGACCTCACACTTTTCAAAGTGTGTTCACATTTCTCACGTGCTTTGATTCTCACATCTATCTAGTAACTGTCATTTCCATTTTGTAGTTGACAAATGTGACTCAGCTAGGTTCTGTAGACTGCTCAGTGGTCACCACAGTTCATGGATCCTTTGAATCATCTGTTGAAGGAAGGATTCTCTCTGAGATAATCTGGGAAATGTCAGGTGCTGAGGCTTCCTCTTCTGAGTTCAGTCTTTGAGATCTTTTTCTTGTTGAAACTTTTCTTATGCATTGCAGGTTCATTTGTATCCCCAGATGGAGATGTGGATTTATTTAAACATCTGGAGTGGCGATTCACCACCTGCACAGGCAGTGGGTCATCTTGGCACTGTGTGTTACATTGAAGTAGCGTTTCTCAACCTGGAAATTTGGGGCTGGATGATTCTTTGTAGTGGGTACTGTCCTTTGCAGTAGAATATTTAGCAGCATTCCTTGCTTCTATCTATTGGATGCTTGTTGCACACCCTCCCCTTCCATGAAAATAATGAATGTCCTCAGATATTGTCAAATATCCTCTGGGTGAGGGTAGAGAACCACTGCATTGAAGAAGTGGAGGGCATGCCCACAGTCATCTTCTGAGTGCAAAGGCTTGCTTGTAGTTAGAGGGAAATTCCCACTTTGGAGTAGGTATGAATTATAAATCAGATAGTAAAACATTGGGACTCTTACTGCCTTATCAAGATCCTGGATATGGATGAGTGGCTTTTTACTTATACAGTGGAATACTCTCAAAATTTCTCATGATTGACATAAAAAGTAGTCATGAGCACAGAAAAATTTTGAGATGTATGGTTATGAATCATATACATTTTTGTTTTAAAATAGACTTTTTTTCTTAGAGCAGTTTAGGCTTAAAAAAAAAAAACTGAGTGTACGGCCAGGCGCAGTGGCTCATGCCTGTAATCCCAGCACTTTGGGAGACCAAGGTGGGTGGATCACTTGAGGTCAGCAGTTCGAGACAAGCCTGGCTAACATGGTGAAACCCCGTCTCTACTGAAAATAAAAATAAAAAACATTAGCTGGGCATGATGGTGCGTGCCTGTAATCCCAGCTACTCAGGAGGCTGAGGCAGGAGAATCATTTGAACCCAGGAGGCAGAGGTTGCAGTGAGCTGAGATCACACCACTGCCCTCCAGGCTGGGCAACAGAGCGAGACTCCATCTCAAAATAAGAAAAAAGAGTGCAAAGTACAAAAAGCTACCCTATACAGTAAGTCCTCACTTAACATCATCTGGATTCTTGGGTGGAAACTGCAACTTTAAGCAAGACACCGTAATTCTACAGTAGGCTAATTGATATAAACAAGAGTTAAGTTCCTACAGCATATTTCTGGTCACAAAACCTCACAAAATTTCTAAATAAGGACCAAAAACACTTGTAATTTTAAACATTGAAATAAATGTGATATATACATACATTTAAGAAAGATGAATAAAAACAAGTAAGATTATTATTTATCCAATTATTCCAGTTCAGGGTCTCAGGTAGCCAGACCCTGTCCTGGCAACTGTGGGTGCACGGCAGGAGCCAGCCCTTGACAGGACAGCACCCATCACAGGGGCCACTCACAGAAACCCACAGTCCCCCAGATGAAGACCATTTAGGCACAGCAACAAACCTCAGGTGCACAGCTCTGGGATGTGAGAAAAATATCAGAGTACCTGGAGAACACCCATGCAGACCTGGGGTGAATGAACAAACTCCACACAGACATTGCCCCCTGGTTGAAGTGATATTTTTTTCTCATCAAGTTATCACAAAATGACATTGAATGAAAAACAACTGTATCTGGGGATCTGCTGTACTCCCTTCACCCCTAATCTCTTGCTGCCCACTCCTTCAATTCCCTTACTATTAACACCTTGTGTTAGTGTGGTCCATCTATTACAGTTGAGAAGTCAATATTGATACATCATTGTTAACTAAATTTCATACTTTACATTAGGGTTCTTTCTGTGTTTTATATTCTGTGGGTTTTGACAAATGTCTAATGATGGTTTGGTTGTGCCCCAACCCAAATCTCATCTTGAATTGTAGTTCCCATAGTCCCCATGTGTCATGAGAAGAACCCAGTGGGAAGTGATTGGATCTTGGGGCTGGTTTCCCTCATGCTATTCTCTTGATAGTGAGTATTCACGAGATCTGATAGTTTTCTAAGCATCTGACATTTCCCCTGCTGGCACTTCTCTCTCCTGCTGCCATGTAAAGAAGGACATATTTGCTTCTTCTTCAGGCATGTGTGTAAGTTTCCTGAGGCCTCCCAGCCATGCAGAACTGTTAGTCAATCAAACCTATTTTTAAAATAGCCAGTCTTGGGTATGTCTTAATAGCAGTGTGAAAATGGACTAATACAGTAGATTGGCTCCAAGGGAGTGGGGCACTGCTATATGGATTCCCAAAAATATGGAAGCAACTTTGGAACTGGGTAACAGATAGAGGGTGGAACAGTTTGGAAGGCTCAGAAAAATATAGGAAAATGTGGGAAAGTTTGGAACTTCCTAGAGACTTGGAGGGCTTTGAAGACAGGAAGATGTGGGAAAGTTTGGAACTTTCTAGAGACTTGCTGAATGTCTTTTACCAAAATGCTGATAGTGATATGAACAATAAAGTCCAGGCTGACGTGGTCTCAGATGGAGATGAGGAACTTGTTGGGAACTGGAGTAAAGGTCATGCTTGCTATGCAGAGAGTCTGGTGGCATTTTGCCCCTGCCCTAGAGATCTGTGGAACTTTGAACTTGGAAGAGATGATCTAGGGTATCTGATGGAAGGAATTTCTAAGTGGCAATGTGTTCAAGAGGAAGCAGAGCATAAAAGTTTGGAAAGTTTGCAGCCTGACAATGTGATAGAAAAGAAAACCATTTTAGAGAAACTCAAGCCTGCCACAGAAATTTGCATAAGTAAGGAAGAGCTGAATGTTAATTACCAACACAATGGGGAAAATGTCTGCAGGGCGTTGGAGACCTTCATGGCAGCCCCTCCCATCACAGGCCCAGAGGCCTAGGAGGGAAAAATGGTTTCATAGACCAGGCCTAACCCCTGCCCCACTGCTCTGTGCAGCCTAGGACATGGTGCCTTGTGTCCCAGATGCCTCAGCTCCAGCTGTAGCTAAAAGGGCCAAAGCACAGCTAGGGCCATTGCTTCAGAGGGTGCAAGCCTCAAGTTTTGGCAGCTTCCATGTGGTGTTGAGCCTGTGGGTGCACAGAAGTCAAGAATTGAGATTTGGGAATCTCTGCCTAGATTTCAGAGGATGTATGTAAACACCTGGATGTCCAGGCAGAAGTGTGTTACAGGGGTGGAGCCCTCATGGAGAACCTTTGGTAGGGCAGTGCAGAAGGGAAATGTGGGGTTGGATTCCCCTCACAGAGTCACTCCTGGGGCATTGCCTATTGGAATTGCGAGAAGGAGGCCACCATCCTCCAGACCCCATAATGGTAGATCCACTGACAGCTTGCACTGAGCACCTGGAAAAGCCAGACACTCAATGCCAGCCCATGAAAGTAGCTGGGAGGGGGGCTGTACCCTGCAAAGCCACAGGAGTGGAGCTGCCCAAGGCCATGGAAGGCCATCTTGGATCAGAATGACCTGGATGTGAGACACGGATCAACAGAGATTATTTTGGAACTTTAAGGTTTAATGACTGCCCTATTGGTTTTTGGACTTGCATGGGGCCCATAGCTCCTTTGTTTTGGCCAGTTTCTCCCATTTGGAATGGGTGTATTTACCCAATTCCTGTAGCTTCATTGTATCTAGGAAGTAACTAACTTACTTTTGATTTTACAGGCTCATAGGCGGAAGGGACTTGCCTTGTCTCAGGTGAGACTTTGGACTTGGACTTTTGGGTTAGTATTGGAATGAGCTAAGACTTTGGGGGACTGTTGAAAAGGCATGATTGTGTTTTGAAATGTGAGAAAGATGAGATTTGGGAGGGGCCAGCAGAAGAATGATATGGTTTGGCTGTTCCACCACCCAAATCTCATCTTGAGTTGTGGTTCCCATAATCCCCCCGTGTGATGGGAGGGACCTGGTGGGAAATGATTGGATCATGGGGGTTATTTCCCCCATGATGTTCTCATGATAGTGTGTGAGTTCTCATGAGATATGATGGTTTTATAAGTGTCTGGCATTTCCCCCGCTGGCACTTCTCTGTTCTGTTGTCATGTGAAGAAGGGTGTGTTTGCTTCCCCTTACATCATGATAGTCAGTTTCCTGAGGCCTCCCCAGCTATATGGAACTGTGAGTCAATTAAACCTCTTTTCTTTATAAATTACCCAGTCTTGGGTATGTCTTCATAGCAGCATGAAAATGAACTAATACAGTTACAGTATCATAGAGAATAGTTCCATGGCCCTAAAAATCCTGGCCTCTGCTATTCATCCCTCTTTCTTACCTACCTAACCTTTGGCAACCACTGATTTTTTTTTTTTACCGTCTCCCTAGTTTTACCTTCTTTAAAATGTCATATGGTTGGAGTCATGTTGTATGCTGCCTTTTCACATTGGCTTCTTTCACTCAGCAATATGCCTTTAAGGTTTTTCTATGTCTTTTCAAGGCTTGATAGTTCTTCTTTTTATCACTCAATTATTCTAAATTACATAGATGTACCACAGTTTGTTCACTGACAGACATGAAAGACATTTTGATGGCTTCCAAGTTTTGGCAGTTATGAATAAAGGTGCTAAAAATATTTATGTGCAGGATGTTATGTGGACTTCAGTTTTGAACTTGTTTGGGTAAGTATGCATGGGCAGCATTGCTGGATCACATGGTAAGCATATGTTTAGTTTTGTAAAAGTACTGTCAAACTGTCTTCCAAAATGACTATACCATTTTGCAGTCCTACCAGCAATGAATGAGACTTGCTTTTTTTCTCACATGCTTGAAAACATTTGGTGGTGTCAGTGTTTTGGATTTTAGCCATATTAATAAGTGTGAAGTGATACTTATTGTTTAATTTTCAGTTCCCTGATAACATAGAATGTTGTGTATCTTTTCATATGCTTATTTGCCATTTATATATCTTCTTGGTTAGGTTTCTGTTAAGATATTTTGCCCATTTAAAAAAATTAGGTTGTTTTCTTATCATTGAATTGTAAGAGTTCTTTGTATATTTTGGATATTTTGAAAATACTGTCTCTTAGCTTTTGCCTTGCATCTTTATTCTCTTAACAGTGTCTTTGCAGAATAGAAGTTTTTAATTTTAATCAAGTCCAATTTCTCATTTTTTTAATGGAACCTGCTTTTGGTGTTGTGTATAAGGAGTCACTGTCATTTTATTTTAACTTTTTTTCATCAAGTGTTTCCCTGCTTTCTGTTGATCTTCTTGTTAGCAACTGAGGTTTTATACTATTCAAAATAAGTGTGATTCAGTTCAGAGTTATATTAGCACATTTTTCTGATGAAAGGCAGCTTCATATAGTGGCAAGAGCATCAAACATTCCTGGATTTGAATCTAGGCTCCATCTCTTACTCATTTTGTTATCCTGAATAAAGTATTTAATTTTTTTGAACCATGATACATTAAGTATCTGCCAGTACCAGATACATACTAGGTGCTTGATATATGGTAGTTATACTGAGACTTTTCTTGAAGAATCAAGACATCCAGAGAATTCTCCTGTTGAGTTGTTACCTAATGGCCATTGAGTCTCTAGTCAACAGTTCACTATAAATATTAAATGGCAAAAAGGATACTGAAAATTATATCAGTGGTTCTCAACTAGTGGAAATGCTATCATGGTGGAATATAGTGGCAGACTATTAGTCTGTAAGCACAGAATTTATAAAGGACTTATTAAGTATTTGTTCTTTTTCAATTTTTGTGTTTATTTGATTTTGTTCTAAGTCCTGATGTCTCTACTTAGCTGCATTATCAGTTACCTATTCAGCATGATAAAAGTAATCTGTGATCACAGTAAATAATTTCTGCCAGCAAGTACCTTTGAGGCACTACTCTTTGCCTATTCTATTTGTGAGGGATGTTTTATTGTGGTGCTTCTCAAAATGGCTGTGATGAAGGACTGGTTTTCTTGATATTTGTTTTAACTTGCATCTGTCAAGGACTGATACCTTGGTAAATTAAGAAAAATGATTCATAAAATAAAATTTTAAAAATGATACAAACCTAAAGCATTTTTCTTAATTATTAGATTGAACAGACTTAAAATTGTTCTGTAAAATTAAC
The DNA here is from genome assembly GCF_028885655.2 of Pongo abelii. NCBI lineage: Eukaryota > Metazoa > Chordata > Mammalia > Primates > Hominidae > Pongo > Pongo abelii. The sequence continues at coordinate 79,839,324 of NC_071992.2, read as the reverse complement.
TGTACCATTTTGCAGTCCTATCAGTAATGAATGAGACTTCCTAAAATTGGTCTAAAACTTTCTAAATGTTTACCCTCAGGCTTTGCATTTATCTCTTTGTGACTTATACCAGTCAGCCCTGCACTTTGAGTAATACTGATCTTTTTAACTATTGTCAAGTCCCCATTTCTCTGAGCAAAGCTTTGTCTGGAAGCAGGAATGATCTTGTCATTTGTAACTGAGGACATGAGGTAAAACTCAGAATACCAGATTATCACGGGTTATCTTATTTGAAAGCTTAGAGGACAGTCAGCTTGCACATTGGGTTTCCTTGGCACTAACCAGAAACTCTTTCCTCTTAGTTGCTATTTGGACCAAAAAAAAAAAAAAAAAAGTAGTATGGAATTTTTTCTCTCTTTCAGCCCTCTCACCCGACATACATATCATTATACCCCCTCTCCAATGCTGTAATTGGTAAGAAATAAGATTAAAATGCTGTTAAGTTTTAGTCAAAGTAAGAATTTAATGATTTTTTTTAGTTCTGAGATGTTAAGGTTATGTAGATAATGAGTTGTTTTGAAATGTTGATTTGTTGACATCACTGTATCACATAAGTCAATTATTTCTGTTTCTAATTACTTAATTACTCTCAAGCAAGATCCTTCGTGCTCTAGATCCCTCACATTGTTACCACTGCCCAGGGAATGAGAAGAACCAGGCTGCCATCATTAGTGGATGTTTTTCTTGTTTCTTCCCCTTTTCTTATAATAAAATATAGGAAAAGGATGTGGACAGCTGAGAGTAAAGTTATTTTCTATTCAAGAGTATGCTGAACTTAACAGGTGGATTTTTGTGTTTTTCAAAGGAAGTGACAGGGAGATCTGCATGCACCTCTGTGGCTCTTGATTAATAGAGAATCAGTGCATCATGTTATGCTTTCCCTTATAAAGCCCAGAGGTTGGATTATTTCTTGTTTTACCATTTGAGACAGATTTCTGGCTTGCTTCACTGTTACACGTTGTCTTTAAAAAATGGTCCTAAGATAGAGAACATTCTCATTGTGTAATAAAAACATGATGACCTTAAAATCAAACATTTTGTTGTTTATTTTGTACTTGATTCAAAATAACCATTTAATGATTCATGGAACCTTCAGGAGTGCTAATTGGATCAACACTGAAGATTGCTCAATTCTGTAATCACATTTTAATGGTAAATCCTGGTTATTATTTTAAATACTTCATCTGTTTTGTCATAACAGAAAATCAATTCAAAAGTTATGTTGGATTAGCATAAATCTCTCATCTCTATCAGAAGAATATCTTAGAGTGCTCACCTAATAATGTGGGGCACTGTCTTGGTCTGTTTGGGTGCTCTAATAAAAATATCATAGACTGGGAGGATTAGAAAGATCAAAGTTATTTTTCATAGTTCTGGAGGCTGGGAAGTCCTAGATGAAGGTTCCAGCAGTTGCTGTGTCTAGTGAAGGCCCAGTCCTCATAGATGGTGCCTGTTCACTGTGCCCTCATGTGGAGGAAGGGGCAAAGGACCTGTTAGGCTTCTTTTATAAGGGCACTAATCCCATTTGTGAGAGCTCCACCTTCATGACTTAAACACCTCCCAAGGCCCCACCTTCTGATACCATCACCTTGTAGATTAGGTTTCAACATATGAATCTTGGGGTGATGCAGAAAGGCAGATCATAGCTGGCAATTTGTGTATGTGAAGTCTTCTGCAGTTCAGTCTTTCCCTACACTGGGACCTTCTTGCTAAAAGTGGTGTCATGGTGGGCAAAGAGCATGGCTATAAAGCTAAAATGAACATGGATCCAAAATTCAGCTCTACTCTAATACAAATGGTGACTTTTGAGAGGATGGTAAGGGAAGATGGAAGTGAACATCATCGAGGTCCTCCTAGGTGCCAGCCTCTGTGCCTAGATATTTTGCATCTATTGTCTCATTTTATCCTCACTCATGTTCAAGAGGTTAACTATTATTAAGCAATTTTCAAAAGAAAAGACTAAAATAATAAAAGATTAAGGTGCTGTGCTACTTGGGAATAGACCTGGGTTTTTGGTTGTGGATGCATTAGACAGAATAAAGCCTTCTCAGCTCCAGAGATAGCCATATTCTAATCTTCAGAACCTATGAATATGTTAGGTTACATGGCAAAGGGGAATTAAGGTTGCAGAAGGAATGAAGGTTGCTAATCAGCTGACCTTAAAATAGGGGATTATCTTGCAGTTTTTGAGAGGGCCCAGTGGAATCAGGATTATTAAAACTGGAAACAGGAGGCAGAAAAAGGAGGTCAGAGTTATATGATTTGAGAAATATTTGACTTTTGCTGGCTTTGAAGATGGATGGTGGATGAAGTAGTTCCCGAGCCAAAGAATGCAGGCAGCCTTTAGAAGCTGGAAAAGGCAAAGAAACAGATTTTTCCCTGGAGCCTCCAGAAAGGAATTAAGCCATACCTGCCCTGCCAATACTGTGATTTTTAGCCCAGTGAGGCCCATGTCTTCTGGCCCACAGAACTGTAAAAAAAAATAAACTTTTGTTATTTAAGCCCCTAAATTTGTGGTAATTCGTTATAACATTCTTAGAAACTAGTGTAATGGCCATATTCCCCATGTTCTTTGCATTAAACTACACTGCCTCTTGCAAGGAGGTTCAAAGGATGAAAAAGATTGGGAGATTGGACCTTGGTGGACTTTGCTGGTTGCTTATGAGGAGCAGGATGGAAAGTGAACATTCTATGATAAATACTCAGTGCCTTTGCCACTGTGCTAATACATCATCATTTGAGAATTTTTGGTCTCAGATTTTACAGATTATCATGGGGTCACAGATTAGCATTGATTTCTGTGTTCCTTACCCATAGATTCACAAGTAAGTTTTGAATCTTTGTTATGCATCTAGCAACTCCATGAATTTTAAAAATCGTTTTGAAAATAAGTCAGACATTGAAGATATTGAGACTCAGATATGATTTGGTTAGGAGATTTTTTCTTGCCCAAACCTGGTGCATACCTACTTATGGTTGCCTGCAGCCTGGAGGAGAAAGCTGAGCTTGACTCTGACAATTTGAAGGGATCTAAGGGAATGGGAGTTGTACTTCACCGATTTCCCAAAAATAATAGAGAGAGCCATCATCCGCAGAGGAAACATTAACAACTTCTTGTAGGAGGTTTTTGTGCTTTATACAAAGTAAAATCCCATTGAAACTACTTCAGGTTACTGTTCTGTGAAAGACAAAGGACAAAATTATAGAAAGTTACTTTGCGAATAAGAGAAGGTGACATCTATTATATCATGCATTTTTATAGCTGAATTGCTCATTTTTATGGGTTTGGCATTTTTTTCAATGTAGAAATATTTGGGATGGGATCTTTTTTTATATAGGAAATGGAAAGGATTAATTAAGTTTATAATTGCTTAATATAAAAATTAATAGAAATTCTAACAAAAGTACACCCATAACAGGATTTAAATTCATTGTCAGTTCTCTTCATAACTTCATCCTAAATAGTTGACATTAATAAAGAAGAAACTTTAGAAGCTTCACTTTAGTTTTAGCACCTAGCATAATATCTGGCACTGAGTAGATTCTCAGTGAATATTTGTTAGAAGAATGAAGGGTGAATGAATGAATAAATAGTTTGGTACAGTAATTGTTATATTTTTCCAATATGAATATTTTAGAGTTCTAGATATTGATATCAAAAATACAAACTGCATACAAATTGAAACCTAATGTCATAAAACCACATTTTCTGCAGTTCCATTAAAAACTGAAGATTTCATTAGCAAATGCTTACCTAATTGTGAATATTTTATAAATGGAGAACATATTAGTGTAACGACTTATTTCGCATAAACCTAACTGCACACAGTAACTGAAGTGCAGATGACCTCTAACATTCCTGCATCTGAAAATTCAGTTTAAAAATATGTATAACAAAACATATTTAGCTTTAGGTACTGGACTTTCATGTTTAGGTACTGGATTTGTATAACTGTGCTTAAGATTCTGCTTCCTGGCATAGGTAGATAGTGTTATTTAACAAATGGGAACTCCTTTATGAAAGGGCTGAGCCTGTTTTTGGTAATCACATAGAATTACACACATTTGGTCGTTAGTACACTTGAAACAAATAATGGTAGGATGAGAGCTCATAAACCATTTAAAAGACTAGCTTTCTATTTGAAAAACCAAAGTTATCCTGGTGAAAGCAGTGCTTTTTATTAGCTGTATCTTAGAACTATGAATACTCAAATCATCTTATCCCAGGAAGGCAAGAGGCTTACTGTCGGGTCACTGGCATGGAGAACTTCGTGTTGTAGTATTGTATTTCAGTAGTGCTGTCCTTTAGGGCTAGAATGTAAAGGAATTAACTTCTCTGGATAATAAGTAGATATCGCTGTAGCACTGGCTACTCCAATATTGTTGGTTCCTTTTTATATTTTTTATAGTAAGTGTATAGTATTATAGAATTGATTTTGACTTATAGTAGGGATGGCCAACACTTTTGAGAATTGTCTATGGGCCTATTATACATAGAGGAAAGTGTCTTATATTCACTATTGTATTGAATTTTATTGAATCCTCTTATGATAACTTTCCTCATTTTACAGAGGTTGAAAGTAAGTTTTATTTAAATAATGTTTCTAATGTAATGCAGTTCAAACTCACAATGTTTGACTTCAAACTTAACTTCTTAACAGTTTTTTCCTTTTTTCGTATTCTTTTAAAATCTCTCTTAAAACAATGTTCTGACATTTGCACTCCCCCTTTACTAAAAATGAAAATATTAAGAGCTAGTACATTTTAAGCATTGCTAGAAGAGATGTAAGTATGATATGAATACAAACATTTACACACATTTGGACTTTTTAAGTAGAATATATTAAGCCTAAGAACAAAGCAGGCAAAAATGGTCTGTTGTCTCCCTCTTGCACTAGATTGTGTGAAAGCCACACTTGATGGTCAACATTGGCAAATGCCTTTTTTTCTCTATCCCATTTACTGGCTATTGCATCTACTTGCTTACTGGCTTAGTAGAGGTTTGGGGTCTACTGTGTGCCTAGACTGCCCTATGTCAGATGCAATGGAAAGCAGGAGAGAAGATGCAGGAAGTTGCCTTGTGACATAAGGGTAGTAGCCAGGCAAGAGTCACAGCTCAGTCTTTCTGAAAACTTGTAAAATTTGATTCAAGATTTGTTTTCAAAAGTAAAACCAGATTGAAGGAACCTGAAATCAAAGGGGAAGGATATTTTCACCCCCTGGGAATTAATTATAGACAGTTTAGTGTGTTTCTCATCTTAACAATCCTTCCTAAATGGATTATGCAAGCTGTTGCATGTGTCATCACTGCAGTTACTATTGCGCTTAGAGTAGCAGCATTAAATATTGAATGAGAAAGTGTTACAGACAGTTCAAATATTACTTTATGTACCAAAACATAGTGGTTCCTGATATGTCTCTTGTTGCTTTCAGGTCTATAGCAAACTTTTAATCTTGTTTTGGATTTTGAATGACCTTTTTCACATGGGCAAAGAATCTTAGCACTGAATACAGAATGCAAAACTTTGTCCTTATATTTCTTTGCAGTCATGCATGCAAATTCTTTCACTTACATGCATGTATATGTGTGTGTATATGTATGTATATGTATATATACATATACATACATATACACACATATGTATAAATATATGTGTGTGTGTGTGTGTGTATATATATATATATATATATATATATATATATATTTCAAACTAGTTCTACCCTTTTTGCTTCTCAGTGTGTTGTACCATATGGTGTAGAGCATCATGCCAAAAGATAAAAATATTCCTAGAACATATGAAATCACCAGTCAACTGAAGAAGGGTAAAGACTTTTGACCAAAGCATTTATGACTCTGATGTATTTGCAGGCAATAGTATATGGCATAATACCCACAATTTTAAAAAGAAGACATATTTTAAAGTTAAACTGACTCTTACTTTTTAAGGGAAAGAATCCAAAAATAAAGTCTTTGAAAGTTTTATTTTTTTGCAGAAATTGATTCAAATCAGTGTTTTTTTCCTATACTGAAATTCTCCATATCCATTTATGGAATTTGCCCTGATTATTTTAATCTCTAGAGTTACCATACAGTTTGGCTCTTTAAGTTTTCAGAAGCAGAGACTTGGAGATGAAACCTGCTGCAGGTGGATGGAGTCTTTGGGTTATAGATAACATGGCCATTATATAGTTTTTCTAACTTATTCCATGGGTAACATGTTTTAACTAGTAAAGTGCAGAAGATAAGATTTAACAACATTCCTAGGGTCTATGTGATAAAGTTGTAATGACAATGTGATTCGGGCTGTTTCTTTTGCATCAATAAATAATAGTCGGCAAGTGGTCCATGATATGCCATATTTTGCTACTCAGATTTTATTCATTTTAGGGCTCAAGTCGACCTGCATTCCTTTATGCTACCTTGAATATTGTTTTCAACTTCTTAATTAGACAAAAATGGGGGAAAAACTTAAGTGGTTAATTTCCTAGCTGAGGCTTGAGCATATTTTTTACTAGAGAAATAAACTATTGCATTAAATAGAGTAAGTGCTATTGCTATGAAATTTCTGGGTAGCAGCTCTGTAAATAGTGCTCATGTTATATGCCGAAAATCCCATCTTGCCCTTCGTGTCTTCACTAATTATGCTTACTCACCTTTTGTATTTAATCACCTCTAATTTTTTTTTTTTTTTTTTTTTACAAAATGACCCTACCTGGGTTTACTTTTTACATGATGGATCTATAATAGAGAAGATGTCTTTCCTCACCTATTGCTAAGCTCATGGCTGAGATCCCAATAACAAAAGATATATTAACAAGAGAAAAGCATGCACATTTATTTAGTATAAGTTTGATGTGGCACAGGACCCTTCAGAAATAAAGACCCAAAGGAACAGGAAATTCTATGTATTTTTCTGACAAGTTTGATGAAGAGTAGACAATTGTGGAAAAGTATGATTGAACCAAGGAGGTATTATCTAAACTGGAGGGCACTTTGCAAGTCCTGTTCAGATTCTTCTTGGCATCTCTATGTCTTTGAGGATAAGGTTGTTCCTTTCCTCTGGGTGTAGGGAAGGTATCTCTGGAAATAAAGTCTTATGACCTCCTTTAGAGGAAGGGCATCTAGTCTTATGACCTGCTTTGGGGAGAAAGAAGGAGGGGAAGATGAGAGTGACTTTCCTGCTTCTGCTGTTTTCTCAAATGCCATGCTGCCATATTGTGGGGGAGCATATCCTAAACCCCACCCCTTGCTAAAGCACATCTGAGTAATGCCTCTCCTCATTTCATGTTTATTAGTTTCTTATAAAAAGGAACATGAATTGTCTCAAGTGCTGTGTTTATATGATAGGGCAAGAGGGTTTAAAAGTATTTTAGGATGATCAAATTTGTGGGACATCTCATGCCCTGTGTGTGACAAATTGATAATAATGCTAGATTATTTAATCCTGAAAAATTGGTTGTTCTTTGTTTGTCAGCAACTTAAAGTTTTCTAATTGTATTTAGAATATGCATAGATTTATTTGCAAACCGACCTCCTTCTTTAGAACAGATAATTACCAACAAAAGGAAAAACAAGCAAGAAACATGCAGAGACAGCATTTCTGTCAAAGATGACTTTAGAAAAGGACCAGAATTTGGGCTCTGTCCAGAGCGTACTTTTTGCAGGGTCTGTGAAACATTGGTAAGATTAAATAAAGAAGCATCAATGGCAGTAAGCACTTTCCTCTTCGAACTACTGTTTCCAAGCCTTCACTGGAATGCTACAGTTACAACCAGGTCAATAAAATAACTAAGAATACATCTCCTTATTGAAAGAGAAAAAGTAGGACCATGCTGTTTATGAAGTAAGCATTAATGGAGCACTCACAGCAGAGGAAATGGTATGACAACATTTGTCACTAACTTTCTCTAAGGCTCAGTTTTCTCATCTGTAAATGAAGAAGCTGAACCAGATAATCATTCGGGAATGATATGATTCCACAAGGACATTACTATTCTCACATTTACCACCCCCCCAAATCACATACATTTCTGCTATGAGAAATGTGCCTGTCCTCAAATACACCATGCCTTTTTCTGACTTCATGATGGTACCCTTCTTTTCAGCATAAATGCTCTACCTCTGTGGAATTTTCCCAGCTCTCTCCCAGACAAAGTTCACTGTCTCTTCCCCTAGGTTCCCACAGCACGTCAGAATTCACATCACAATGTATTATAATTATCAGTTAATATATATTATCTCCTCTGGCCAGTATGTCAGCAACTAATATGATAATCAAGGTCTATTTTTTACTCATCTCTGTGTCCTCAGCACCTAGAAAAATGTCTGGCACATTGTAGGTCATCAACAAGTAATACATTAGTAACTAAGGAAAAAACTATCCTTAAATAAAATCAATGCCCAATCATAACATGGAAAACAAAGCCTGTGGACTATTTTCTTTATAGTCATTATTAGTTCCCAAAATGCTGAGAAACCTGAGAATACACAGTTTACTATAAGGAATATAACTCATTGGCTCCACTTTAATCGGAGCTAAGGTGGTTATTGGGAATTCCTCTTAGACTGCCTGTCAAACAAGAACAGTAGTTTCAAGACTCACTGTATCAGGATCACAAGATGCTGAATCCTAGAGTGAGTTCAGGCCATGAGAAACATCTCATATCTGAAGACTGGAGCAATGCTATTTCAGAGAATTAGAGTGTTTTTTTTATGGAATTTATTTACTAAGGATATTTGGAGATTTAAATCAGAGACAAGAACTCAGATCAGATTGAAACTCAGTTCAGAGACAAGAAAACCATTTGTAAAAACAATTTAGATGAAACTCTTGTTACAGAAAGGAAATAGAGAAGGTAAGGTATTTGACCATCTATATTTATACTTGTTTGGAATGTGTCAGGTCAAGATATGGCAGAGTGCTAAAGAGCAGGGCTTTAGAATCAGAGTTAAGGAGGTGTTTGAATACTAGCTCCTTTACTTACTTGAGGTAAGACTTCTCACAAGTTATTTTACCTCTGAGGATAGAAGAAGTTTTGGAGGCAAACAGTTGATTTTGGAAATGTTTTATTGCCCAGACCCTTGAAGGAAAGCAGATATGCACTATTCAGTAAATACTTATTGAAGTCCTGCAATGGGAAACCCTGAGGCAAGTAGAAATGATAATAAGCTTCGATTTCTGCCACTAAGGAGGTTATAGCCGAGTTAGGAAGACTAGTATAAATATGGGACCTGTTTATACCCATTTCCCAATGTTCACACTTATGTGTTCTATTAATTCAAGGTTGCTTAACGAATTCAAGATTTGTCGGTGTTTTTATACGTAGTTTTTTTTTGCTTGATCCCCTAAAGTTGTGACTTGCACAAGGAGGAGAGTTAAGGCTACTAGTAACAACTGTTCCTATTGACATGACTTTTCCAACAATCACTAAGGCAAAAGAAAGGGACTGTTGATACCCCAATATCCAGCTTCCTAATCTATTAGTCTTTCCATTTGTGTATTCCTTTCAGTTCAAGTCAACAAGCACTTATTGGCTACCTACTATATACATGCTTTGTTAGCTACTGGTTACATAGAGATGAAAGTCAGTTTCTGTCTTCAAAGAACCCTAAATCTACAGAGGTAGGTAAATAATCCATCAATTCCATTACATGATGTGCTAGGTAATCAGGATAGTGATAAGCCACAGAAAAACAATTGCTGATAATTTAGCTAGATGGGAGAAATTCTTAGGAGTCAGAATTACTGGACTTGGTGTTGTACTGGATGTGGGAAAAAGGTGTGAGAGAGGGAAGGTATAAGGATGAACTAGGCTTCTGATATGAAGGACCGTACTAGGTGCTATGGTTTGAATGTGTCCCCCAAAACGTCGTGTGTTAGAAACTTAATCCCACTTCCCTTACGTATGACTTAATGTTGCATCTGTCCTCATGAATGGACTAATGGATTAATGAGGGCTCTGGCCTCATGAATGGATGAATGTCACTGCCATGGGAGTGGGTTCATTATTGTGAGAGTGGATTTGTTATAAAAGTGAGCTCTCTCTGGCTTTCTTGCTTTTGTCTTCTTGCCATCTGATGCCCTCCACCATGTTATGACAGAGCTAGAAGGCCCTCACCAGATACCACTGCCATGCTCATGGAATTCTCAGCCTCCAGAACTGTGAGATTAATAAACTTCTTTTCTTTGTAAGTAACCCAGTCTGTGGTATTCTGTTATAGCAACAGAAAATGGACTGAGGCTCTGGGTTATTCAACAAGACAGAGACAGTATAAGAAGATGAGGTTTGGGGCTAACAGAATAAACCTACTTTGTTGAACATTTTGAATGTACAGTGTCTACGGGATACCCTGTTGTACTGTTATCTTTTGCAATTGTAAACATGCACATTAGAAAGCTGAAGAGTAGGCGTGTGACCTAAAATATTTTACTTTGGATTTTTTCAAACTGCAATTGATAGGGAAGATCCCATTTATCTGTGATCCTGAAGCTGTAAAGATGTGAGCCTGGGAATAGCTTGCAGCTATTTGCCCTATCTAAAGAGAAGCAAGTGTACATTAGAAGAAATTAAAGCTGATGAGCAGAAAAAACAAAGAGGATATAGCTGAAAACCATCGTCATTCATTCATTCATTCAATAAATATTTATTGAGTTTCAAATATATACCAGGCATTGTTTTAGATGCTTGGAAAATACCAGAGAACAAAACAGACAAAAAATATCTGCATTTATGGAGCTCACATTATAAGCAGATATTAATTTTAAAGCACAATAAATACATAGATTATCATATAGGCAGTGATATGCACAGTGGAAAAAATATAGCAGGTAAGAGGGATCTGGAGTTCTGGAAGTGGCACTGGTGGTAGCTTTACGTAGGGTGGTAGTAAGATTAGCTCTTACTGAGAAAGTAATATTTGAGTAAATAATTGGACAAAGTGAGAAGGAGGAGATGGGATATCAGTGGAGAAAGCGTTCCAATCAGAGGGTACAGCCAGTGCAAGGACAGTAAGGTGGGTTGCCTGATGTCCCTTACAAATGGTAAGGAGGCCAGTGTTGTGGGAGTGAAGTGAGGGAAGTATATATTTACTGAAAATCAGACCATTGTGAGGCTTGGTTTTTATTCCTAATGAAATGGGGATCCATTGAAGGAATAGGAAAAGTGGAGTCAGGTAATTTGATTTTTGTTATGAAATGGTGTGCAGTAGACAGGGTAGAAGCCAGACACCTGTAAGTAGGTTCCAGAGAAACAGAACCAACAGGATGTGTGTGTGCATGTGCGCCTGTGTGTGCACAAGAAAACTGTAAGAAATTGGCTCACATGATTACCGAGGCTGGCAAGTCCAAAATCTGCAGGGTGAGGCAGAGCACTGGAGACTCAGAGAAGAGTTAGTGTGGCAGTTCAAGTCTCAAGGCCATTGGCTGCAGGATTCTTTTCTGCTCCTGGAACTTCTTTCTGTTCTATTCAGGTTTTGAACTGATTGGATGTGGCTGGTTCACACTCTAGAGGATAATATGTCCTACTCAAAGTCCATGGAGCTAAAAGTTGATTTCATCCAAAACACCCTTGCAGAAATATCCAGACTAATGTTTAACCAAATATCTGGGCAATGTGACCCAGACAAGTGGATGAATATATGCCAAGCCATCAGAGATGGGATCTTGCGTATGAGAGGAGGGTTGGGTTTAGGCAGAGGCATGGATTATTTCCTTCATAGAAAAAGATAGTAAAGAGAGGCATGGTGTGCAAAACTAGTTGGTGGATGATGGTGGTGCTGAGAGTCTGTAGAAATTCTCTTCAGAGTACTTCAATTTTCTTATAAAGTAGGAAGCAAGGTCATCTTATGAGAGTGACATGTGGGATGAGGTCTTAGGAGTTTGGGGAAAGAAGGGAAGGTGTACATTACTTGTCCAGGAAAGTGGATGAGCGAATGGAGTAGGGAGTATGGTATGATTGCTGGACAGGATGCAGGGTCACCCCAGGTTTGTGGTCATTAATTTTAAGTGACACCAGCAAGATTGTATGTTTTTCTCCGTCCATGTTCAGCTGCATGGGCAAACTATGGAGCAGGCAGAGGATTGTGCTAATGGAGTTATGGTTTTGTCTATGAGCTCCATGTAGAATGAGAAGGACAACGCAGTTGAGAGAGAGAGCCAGGGAGTGATTATGATGATTGGCCATGGAATTTAAGCTGCGAAACAAGCAAGAGACTACACCACATGGGAGAGGGACTCAGAATAGGTGGAGGGATCAAAAGACCCCTGAGGGCATCGACCCCTGCACCTGAGGCCAGTTTTAGTTTTACTTCTGACCTTAGTTATGTAAGCACATTCTTCTTTGTGTGTAAATTAGTGTAGGTTGAGTTTCTGTTATTTGAAGCTGAAGAACTCTATCAATTTGGCAGAAAATATAAAGAAAAAAACAAGTGAGAACCTAACTGACAAAACGTGTAGACTCCAAACAACTCAATGTTCACAGTGTATCAGAAGTATTATTAAAGCATGTACATTTTTAAAAAGAATGAGGCTGGGCATGGTGGCTCATGACTGTAATCCCAGCACTTTGAGAGGCCGAGGCAGGTGGATCATGAGGTCAAGAGATCGAGACCATCCTGGCTAACATGGTGAAACCCTGTCTCTACTAAAAATACAAAAGATTAGCTGGGCGTGGTGGCATGCATCTGTAGTCCCAGCTACTTGGGAGGCTGAGGCAGGAGAATCACTTGAACCCAGGAGGCGGAGGTTGCAGTGAGCTGAGGTCGTGCCACTGCACTCCAGCCTGGCGACAGAGCAAGACTGTCTAAAAAAAAAAAAAAAAAAAAAATGCCCATATCCCACTCTTGAGATTCTGATTCAATTAGTGGAGATTGAGGGAGTTGTTTTCAAAACTCCCCATATGTTTAGAACTATGGTTCAAATTTTTAGATGCTGCAAATTAATATTTGAACTAAATGATCAACTAATGTTTGGATTATCTCTGCATGCTACTGGGATATTTATGGGGAAGGGAAAGCATGTTTAGATTTCCCCTGGATAGATTTTATAGCTCTAGCAACTAGCCATGGGGAGAGCCTAAGGAGGCTGGCACATGGACTGTGGGTTCATCCACCCAACGTGTGTAACTCTGGTGTTCCAGGCACTCTTGAGCACCAAGGAATGGCTGGCTGCCACTCTCAAGGAGCTCATCCTTGGGTTTTTATTTGTGTTGTTTGTTTAATGTTTATTATGGTGAGTATATTGGTTTTAGATTTATTGTTCAATAGTTTTATTTTTATGGTAGATGAATACTTTATTGCATATTAAGTGTCCTTAAATAATCAGTGTGTAAAGTATGCCCCTTTTAATAGGTATTTATAACAGGGCAGAGAATATACTGGAAAGAGCTTTGGTCTGCCTGTCAACAGAGCTGTGCTTGAGTTCCATCTCCATCATATCTCAGCTCTGAGATTGAAGACAAGTTCTTCACCCTCTTTATGTCTTAAAGTCCTCATCTGTAAAATCAGGGGCTTTTCTGGGAACTCTAAGATCTATTCCAACTCTGAAACTTTATGGCTTAACTATAGTTTAATTTTTTTCCAAATTTTTTTTTGAGATTTAGAAGTTTTCTATTGTTTGGCTTTATGGCACACTGTTGGTCTCATCTATGATTTATATATCCCTCCATGTTCTTGGAGTAGTGCATGGTGCCAGGTGGAAAACACAAATGGGCTTGATGACAATCTGCTTCCCAATATGGCTTTTAGGGATGCATTGTGGTGAAACTGAGGACATGCACACACATGCATCCACACATGCACACACACACAAATGTAATTGAGACTATTAACAATAAAGATGAGATAAAGAATGATGGTAAGAACTTTGGGACTTGCTGGACTTCAGAAAGGAAGGAGTTGTCCCATATTGTTGTCCCCATATTGTTCTGCGAAGACTTGAAGGTGGTGGTACTTGACCCACTGTTTGGAGAATGAGGTGGATGTCAGTCTTCAGGAAGAATAGACTTTCGGGTGTGTGCTCAGTGGGTTGGGGGGAATGAAGGTGGAGGTATGGGTTAAGGTACAGAGACAGGGAAGTGAAGATTACATTTGAGGGAGGAGAAAGCGATCAATTTGCCTTGGAAGAACAAAAGGAAAGCCTGGAAATGCAGAAAGTATGGATGCTGAACCACATAACAGCAGATGGCATTGCTGTGAAGTATAATGGATGGAATACATTCAAGTGTTAATATTTAATTCTTTTTGTGGAAGATCACACAATTAAAATTTAATTGGGCATGGAGGCTTAGGACGGGGTAAAAAAATCTTTAGAAAAAAAATTGAATACAAAATTGTCCCTGGGAGGATACACAGAGGATAGGGTGAAGGTAATCAGGTTTTGGGCTCTCAACCTTTATAGACTTTATTTTTTTTCTAACATTGATAGCCCAAAAACATGCTCGTGTGCCAAGGAGTCTTTCCTACTTCATCTTTCACAATATTCCAACTCTCATTGAATCTTACTATTGTCTCAAGGTATAAAAATCTCTTGGCTGGGGAGAAAAAAGTAGAGATTCAAATATTGGTGTTTGTTATGATGTTTTCATCAAGGCGCATGGTGCCATCCCCTTCCATAGATCTCATTATGAGATTAAATTACTATAAATTTTACTTTTTAGGTTTAATAGTAATATATCACAATGTGTAATGCATTTATTTTGTTTTGCTCAATTGTTTGCAACTAATGATTGTGATAATTTAACAATAATTTGTCTCAGAAGAACATTTTTAAGAGTGTGATGTCATGAGCATTAAAAACAATATTTTAAAATTTAATATGCATAATATTTGTTGCAAAAATGTATGATGGGGTGGGTGATCCATAAAAAACTGATGTGTAGATAAGAATCCTGTGCAACAAACTCATAGAGTTTGCAGTTTATGTTGGAAAGCCCACCAGGAAGTTAGAGCCACTCAAAGGCAGGTGATTCTTTTATTGAGGGCTTTGTTTTGTTTTAGTTTGCTGTGGTTTGGCTTAGTTTTTTTAATGGTGAAGTCAGACATTTGTTTGTTGCCTAAAATTGGGAAAACCTTTGAATTAAAGCTTAGCCACTTACCACCATATAATCTTAGATAAGCTACTTTGCTGCTATGGGCCACATAAGTAAATTGGACACAATAAGACTTATCTCATAGTTTGGCATGAAGCGTAAATGAGACAGAAGATGGTTAAGTGCTTAGTAGAGTTTCATGTGCACAGAGAGCTCTAAGTGAACGATCTCTCTTTCTCTCATATGTGTATCACTCGATGATTGTTTATCAATTATTAAGTGAAATGTGACTTTAAAAAGCAGCCTCTCAGAACATTATTACAGGAAAAGGCTTAAAACATCAATTTTTTTAACAAACTAAATATTAAAAATGCATCAGAAGAGCAAATTACTAAAGAATTGCTCTCTGAAATGTAAATAACACTTTTTTTTTTTGGAGTTGCACGATTTAATAGAGTGAAAACAGAGCTCCCATACAATGGGAGGGGACCCAGAGGGGGTTGCCCCTCCCTGCTCAAATGCCTGGGTTTATATCCCGATCATTGTCCCTCCACCTGTGCTCTCAGGTGATTTATGATTTGAATATTTCTTTACCTCCTGCTTTAGCCTAATTTGTATTTTAGTGAGCCCTCTTTACTACCTGATTGGTTGGGTATGAGCTGAGTTACAAGCCCCGTGTTTAAAGGTAGATGCGGTCACCTTCCCCAGCTAGGCTTAGGAATTCTTAGTCAACCTAGGCAATCCAGCTAGTCCTGTCTCTCAGTCCCCCCTCTCAACAGGAAAACCCAAGTGCTGTTGGGGAGGTTGGCCAACGACTGCTCTTAACTGCTTCCTGCTGAACTGGAGTGTAGTAGGGGTTGCGCAGTTGAGATTTCCTCGGGAGGGATGCCTTCAATGTCATTAACATTGGAGCATGGGCTAGCAGGCCGGTCCAGGAGTCCGTGGTAGATCTTAGTCATGGACTGCATCTAGGGTTCCATTTGAAGAACGATTTGTAGTTTTACAGCTTTGATTCTGGAAGAGACAAGCTTAACAAGGAGGTTAAAGATACAGGGATTGAAATGTATGGCCTGAAGTGCAGGGGATTATTTCTTTGGCATACTTCACAGGCACTGACTATCTGCTTGATAGTTTTGAAAGGGCCTGGTCCAGTACATAATAATTTGGCCATCTGATGGGTGTTATCAATGCCTAAGTGAAACGTTTGGTGAAGGGTTTTAAAATTTCCATTGGTTAGCTGCAGGCAAAAGTATTTTTCCTTCTTCGGTGGCTAGCCATCCTGAGGGGAGGAAACTATGTCCTCGTGAGGTTCCCCATTCTTTTCTTCTGCTGAGTACTGGGGCTTGGTTTCCTGGAGGGGATTACCCCATACTAGGGGTCCGTCTATAAGCATTTCTAATGGAGGATCCCGCCTTGCAGCTCTTTTGGCTTCAATATCCGCTTGGCAGTTCCCTTCTATTTCCCTTTCCTTTCCTTTCTGATGAACCCGGCAGTGTAAGACTCCCACTTCTTTAGGTTTCTGTACTGCCAATAATAATCTCCTAATGGCTTCCTGATGTTTGACAGGTGTTCCCTCGGAAGTTAGCAATTCCCTTTCTCTCCATATTGCTGCATGGGCATGGAGGACTAGGTAAGCATACTTACAGTCTGTATATATGTTTACCCTTTTTCTTTCTCCTAATTCTAGTATATAATGGCCTCTGCTTTTGCTAGGATGTCTCTCCCTAACAAAGGAGTGAGACTTTCAGGCATAATTGGAAAGGCATGTGAAAAGAGTAAAGTTCTCCAGTCATAACTTAGTGGCTGGGAGAAGTATGTAGTGACTGCCTGTCCTAGGACCGCTTGGATGGTGACAGATCTGGAGGACAGTTGTCTGGGACAGGAGAGTAAGACTGAGAAGGCTGTACCAGTGTCCAGGAGACAGTTTACCTCCTGGCCCTCAATGGTCAAGCATACCCGGGGCTCCGTGAAGGTGATGGCATGGGCTGGCGCTTGTCCCGCACACCCTCAGTCCTGCTGCTGGATCATCTGGTTAGTGGCTTCTGACTTAGAGGACCTTCGTTCCCTGGGGCAGTGGGCCTTCCAGTGATTCCCTTGACATAAGGGGCAAGGACGAGGGGGTGGCTTATTTCTATTCAGACAATCTTTTTTAAAGCGTCCTCTTAGACCACACTGGAAGCTAGCCCTATTAGGCATTCAAGTTGCCCAGCCTTTCCCTGTTCCAGAGCCTCCAAAGTCCACTTGCCTGAGGGCCATGACTAAAGCAGTGTCCTTTTTTTTTTTTAATTCCGTTTGTCCCATTCCACCTGCTCCTCCTGATCTCTATTATAAAAAACCAAGGTTGCCAAGTTCATTAGGGTTTCTAAGTTTTGCTCTGGGCCTAAGGCAGACTTTTGAAGTTTTTTCTAATGTCGGCAACTGACTGAGTGATAAAGTTACCCTTTAAGATTAGTTGGCCTTCAATAGAATCAGGTGACAGAGAGGTATGCTTCCTCAATGCCTCCCTTTGTCTCTCCAGAAAGGCAGTAGGATTTTCTTCCTTTCCCTTTGTTATAGTGGACATCATTGAATAATTTATAGGCTTCTTCCTAGTTTTCCTTAGTCCTTCTAGTACGCAAGTTAGCAAATGTCTGTGGCACCAATCTCCATGTTCTGATTCTGCGTCCCAATGAGGGTCTATACTGGGAACTGCTGCTTGCTGGCCTGTGGGGAATTGTTCTTTTTCCTCTGTTGTCATCCTATCATTTACCTGACTGAGATACCAGAAATCGCCAAACTCTCAGACTGCAGTTATGGCGGCATTTCTCTCATTTGGGGCTAGTGTCTAATCTAGCAGTAACAATATATGTCTCCAAGTCAGATAAAAGGATTGTCCTAACCCTTGTAAAACATCAATATAGCCATCAGGGTTATCTGATAATTTACCTAGGTCTATTTTAATTTGCTTCAAGTCTGAGAGGGAAAAAGGTACATGCACTCTGGGCCGAATTCTCCAGAATACTTCTTAGGGGCGTTTTTGCCTTGGGGGGAACATTTCCCATCTGGAAAAAGAACATAGGTATGCCAGCACCTCTAGTCATTTTCTGACGAGCATTAGTCCAAGAGCGTCTTCTATGGTCCTAATGCTTACTCCTTTCCAGGGTGCGTAACCACCCATGGACCTCTGTTTATCGGATTAGTTAACGCTCATTGATGTAGCAGTCCTGCACCCCTTTTCTCGCCTTTCTTGACCACAAAAAAAGGGGTCCGGGCTGCTGGATTCTAGCAGTCCTTTACCAGTGTGCCCAACATTGCCTTTGTGCCCAGCGGTGAGTCCTAGAGCTGGGCTGGGTTCCTGAGTATTTCATAACAGCCCAGTTGCCCCATCAAGATGCATTCCCATAAACAACAGTTCTTATGCAAATTTGTTTCATAGAGGGTGTAAGCAACCTTTTGAGCCAGGATTGAGATAGAGATTTTTAAAGATGATAACCATTTTTTCCAATGTGAACTTCCTTTATGTCTGTGGACTAGACTGTCTAAGGCCGCAAGATTAAGATAATACAGGTTACACTGTTAACTTTTAGCAAACTTTACCTTTGTTAAAAACCTTGTAGATTTGGGATTTCAATTATCCTTTGCTATTAATAAGACCTTGTTTAGTCCAAATTAACTTAGAATTGGTATAGATTTTTTTTTTTTTGATTCTGCAAATACTTTAAGGCTTGGCTGAGTGCAAACAGCCTGCAGGTTTCAGCAGACCAATTATTAGGCAATTTTCCAAACTCTGCTTCTACAAGAGTTTCCCTATCAATTACTGAATACCCATTGTGTTTTTTTTTTTTTCCTCAATCACCTGGGAGGAACCATCTATCATCCTGTCCTGAAGGGAGTTCCTCTTAGGTCCGGTCGGACCTTTGTGTGGTAATTAAGATTTAAATCCCCTATTAGGAAATCTGCTGGGTTTAGGGAATTTTTCAGTGGTTAATGTTAAATCACCTTTTTCTAACAGAATAGCACTATCCTTTTAGATTTTTGAGTTAGTAAGCTACCTTTTTGCTTTTTGACTTAGGATAGTTCTGAACTGGTGAGGTATGCTCACAATGAGTTTTCCTCTAAAGGTTACTTTTCTACTTTCTTCTGTTAGCAAAGCAGCTGTCGCTACAGTTTGAATGCATTTGGGCCATCCGTGGGTTACTGGGTTAAGAATTTTTGATAAGAAGGCTACGGGTTGTCAATGGTCTCAGTGTTTTCAGGGTATGCCCTTGTTTACACTGACAACAAGGTAGTATTGGAGTGTTACAGGGTCACAGAGAAGGCCTTCAATTATCAATTATAGGTTTTAAATTTACCCTGGCTTTTAAAGGAACAGGGCACACAGTTTTTTCTTTACTACTTCTACCTTTCTCTTCCTTTCTGTCTTTCTCTTCCTTTCTTTCTGCCTCTCTTTCCCTTCTCTCTCTCTCTGTGCCTCTGACTTACTCAATTCATTTTTATCCTGATCTATCATGTTGTTGTAGACGCAGTTCCAATTGTTAAAGTACTGGGTTATCAGTTCTAAGGCCCTGACCAAGGAGCCAAGGCTTGGAGATTATATTGCAGGAGGCGGGGGGTGGGGGTGGGGGAGCGCAGCGGGGAAGCTGGGTAGAAATTCGGGGAGGAGAGCATCTTACACAATGGGAGAGCAATCTTCCTAGCCATTTACAAACTTGGGGCCCTGGCAAGAGTGGTGGGGAACGGGTCCCACATAACTGCCCATGTCGAGAGCTGTATACCTAAATTGGGAGGGACGCCAGGGACAGGACTCCCTGGGTTCATAGCCTAGATGCCTAAGGACACAGTGTAGAGCTTCCTTAGATCCCTTTGGAGATACAACTTGCTAGAGGAAATGAAAGTCTGAACCATTAGTACCCAGGAGGCAGGGATTGGAGGAGGTAGATTCAGAGGTAAGGAAAATTTTGGGGCTACACTTTCAAGAAAGTCGTGGTCGGGACCCAGGAGGTATGGGTCAGAAGGAAAGGTAGGGGCGCACGCATGGGCGACTGTTAAGTAGAGACTTCTGGCTATGCCATGATCTCAGCTGGCTAATGCTGGGAGTTCGGGATGACAGCTTTCTGCCTCTAGTCGGCCTCGGCTTCCCCAGGAAAACTGAAAGTGGAATTTGGTTCCAGGCAGACCAGTGCTCCCAACCCAAAAGGGTTGGGGGTTGTTAGAAAGCCCTTCACCAGATGGCCTCACACCTAAGTCTTAAGTCCGGCAGCCATGCTAATTGTTTTTAACCGGCCAACAGGTGCCCAGTATTTTCCTCCAATTTTAAGGAAAGATAGGACAGAATAGCAAGCGAAAATGGTCGGATATTACTCACCACTTTAGAGAATCCCTGTATGAGGCCACCAAATGTTACCGGCGGGTCTTTGTTGTTATAGTTCCCAAGATGGTGGCGGGCTGCTCCCAAGATGGTGGCATGCCTTTTGTTCTCTGACCTGGGGTTCTTGGCCTCATGGATTCCAAGGAATGAAACCTTAGGCCATGCGGTGAGTGTTATAGCTCTGTTAGAAGCTGTGGGTCACAGAAGAGAACCGTGGAACCCAGCAACTAGTGTTCAGCTCCATTAGGACGAACCCGGGCACTTAGCTGTACAGGAACAATGGCGAGCCTTTAGCCCGATCAGGAGCAGCAATGGGCACCTCGCTGGATCAGGAGTGCAGTGGACACCCTGCTGGATCCGGAGGGGTGGAAGTCAGTGGCGGGTCTGCAACAGTGGCAAACAGCAGTGGTGGATGGCCAGCGAAAGCTCAGCTGGAGCCATAACAAACATGGAGCAGGAGAGTGTGCAGTTGCAAGATTTACTAGCGTGAAAACAGAACTCCCATACAGTGGGAGGGGACCCAAAGGGGGTTGCCCGTAAATAACACTTTTTTATTCACCTTCTCTGTCTTAGATTTTTGTGCACTATGTGTGCCTATTTATCTACTGATTAGAAACATCTGAAAAAACATATACTATTCACCCAGTAGTTTTACAATGAATAATAAAGTAGGTAGAGAAGATATGCTGGAAGGAAAACTACTACAGGGTCTTTTGGTTAATTTTGTTCCTAAGATAAATCCATAAAACTGTTATGTAAAAGCTGATTGGAGAGATTTGAACTTTTATGTGAATAATGGCCATGAAAAATGATTTTCTTTCAAGAAGGATGTGAGCTATTGAAATATATGCCCATAATACTGTTTAGATTTGTGCTATTACAAATGGTTGGTAGCCCCAGGTCATTGCATCATTAAACCACGTTTTCAAATGCATTATGAAAACTTAGTGAAGTAACCTATTTTTTTTTACCTATTTGCATTTTAGTTTCTCAGACTGATTCAACCCAAGTATTGATAACTCATTGTCTTAATTTCCTTGCATATAAATTATCAGTACTACAGAAATTTTAAAAGGGGTGCTAGTTGTTAATATAAGTAATATTGGCTATTACACCTGTAACTGGAGACAAGTCAGAAGAGAAAATCAATACGATCATTCATGAACAGGTAGTTTTATCCTGATATCAAAAATAATTGTAATACATCCTCAGTATTAAACTTATGTAGCTTTACAGATAACCATTTTAGATAAGACTTATGTAGCTTTAAAAATAATCATTTTACCTAACATAAAATTACAGCTATAATATTATTATTAGTGCACTAAAAAAAGCTACTATAGTAGGTTTTGGGGCTCTAATTAGGATAATTACTATATTCTGTGGCTTTCCATAAGCTGAGTGTGTATGTTCTGTGCTATCATTTATAACAGTTTTAGCAAACTAAAGACATTTTTACATTTGAAAATTTGGAAAGCAGCTCAGAACTTCAACTTTGGAACATGCCTGTCTTTTTCGTTTCCTGCTTCTCTCATAAACCTTGCATTTCTACTCACCATGGAATATGCATAGGAGCGAACGGTTTGAAGACAGTACTGTACACAGTTCACACAAGGTCTTGTTAAGAATATGGGACTACATCTTCAACCATATGGAGTGCTGAAATTTTGGGGAACAAACCCAAATGGTAATCTGAAGTCTTATTTAGGAAACAAAACTTGTGTGACTAGAAATAGACCAACTCCTAAATATATTCTGGTTTATGTGCATTCTGGTGTAAAACACATGCCACTAAGTAGGGCTTTAGGTGGTCAGCAGAGAGCAGGCTTATTTTCTACCCAAAGAATGTGTCCAGCACTCTGGGAACTGACTAGACTCGTTTCTAGTTTGATAATTTCCAGTCATTTCTTCCCTAGTGACAAATCTGTACTTACATATATATGCATTTTAAAAATATTATTAATCCCTTTGAGGAAATGAGTGTTCATTTTAAGGCATTCCCCTCCCCCCAAGCTTTATTGACACGTAATTGGTAAATAAAAATTATATATATTTAAGGTGTTTAACATGGTGTTTTATATGAGTATATCTTATGTAATTATTCTCACAACCAAGCTAATTAACATATACATCAGTTCACGTTAACAATTTTTTGCAGTGAGAGCATTTGAGATCTAGTCATTTAGCGAATTTCAAATATACAATATATTATTATTAATTATAGCTACCAAGCTGTACATTTGATCTCTAAAACTTAGTCACCTTATAGCTGAATGTTTGTACCCTTTGACTAACATCTACCCATTTCCCTCACCTTCTAATCCTTAGCAACTACCATTCTACTCTCTGTTTCTCTAGGTTCAATCTTTTTTAGATTCCACATATCAGTGATATCATCTAATGCTTGCTTTATTGTGTCTGGCTTATTTAATTTAGCATAATGTCCTCCAAGTTCATTCATGTTCTTGTAAATGCCAACATTTGCTTCCTTTTAAAGTCTGAATAATATTCTATTGTAATTTCTTTATCTGTTCATCCATTGACAAACACTTAGGTTACTTCCATATCTTGTCTGTTGTGAATAATGCTACAATGAACATTGGAGTGCAGATATCTTTTGAAGATACTAATATTATTTCCTTTGGATATATACACAGTAGTGGGATGGCTGGATCATATGGTAGCTCTCTTTTTTATTTTTTTAGGAACCTCCATACTGTTTTACGTAATGGGTATACCAATTTACATTCTCACCAACAGTGTACAAGAATTCCCTCTTCTTCACACCCTCATCAATACTTGTTATTTCTTACATTTTGATAATAGCCATCCTATCAGGTGTGAGGTCATCTCTCGTTATGGTTTTGATTTGCATTTCTCGGATGATTGGTGATGTCAACCATCTTTTCATGTACCTGATGGCCATTTTTGTGTCCTTGATATAAATGTCTGTTAAAGTCCTTTGCCCAATTTTTAATTGGGTTATTTTAATTTTGCTATTGGGTGGTATGAATTCCTTATATATTTTAGATATTAACCTTTTATCAAATATGTTTTGCAAGTATTTTCTTCCATTCGATGTTCCTTTTATTTTGTTATGGTTCCTTTGTTGTGCAGAAGCTTTTTAGTTTGATGTAGTCTCACTTTTTTATTTTTGCTTTTGTTGCCTATGCTTTTGGTGTCATAACCAAAAAATCATTGCTGAGACCAATGTCAAGGAGCTTTTCAGGCCTTATGTTTGAGTCTTTAATCTATTTTGAGTTGATTTTTGTGTATGGTGTAAGATAAGGCTTTAATTTCTTTTGCACAGAGATATACAGGTTTACCAACACTGTTTATTAAAGAGACCATCCTTTCCCCATTGTGTGTCCTTGGAAATATTGTTGAAGATTAGTTGATCATATATGCATGAGTTTACTTCTGGGGTTTTTATTCTATTGGCCCGTGATTCTATTTTTATGTTAAAGCAATTTTGATTATGAATTATTACTTCAAAAATCTTATTTCTACATTTTAATTATAAAAATTCTATAACATATTCTCTGAAATATTGATCCTCTCTTGGGCTTAAAAATCTGAAAATAAAATGGTGAACTTCTGTTTTAACTTTTATATATTTTTTTCTAAAACAATCCATGTTACCCATGATGTGCAGCTATGATTGAGTGGAAAGAATATTTTAAAATAAATTTGGAGAGCTGGGTTCAAATCTCTGGACTTTGAAGCAGCAATATCTTTCTCACTAATTAGCTGCCTGATCTTCGTGTAAATGGCTTAACCACTCTGAGCTTCAGTGTTCTTATCTGTAAAATAAAGAATTTTGTATTCCGTGATCTCAATGACCCATTCTAGTCTGAATTTTCATTTTCATAAAAGTCTAACAGTTCATATTCATATCATAGTTTGATCATTCTCCATATTTAAAAAAATAATTTATCGGGTTCTTTGTTTGCTGGTTCTTGTAATTTGACATATTGCGCTTCTTTCTCGCTGACCATTCTTTTGATTTTCAGTTCATTTCTTGTGCAGTCAACAGAGGGGAACACATGGGAATTTATTATTGCAAAATAGTATGAGAAGTATAGATATTTAGAGATTTAAGTAATCATAAACATCATCAAGTCTATCCATTAAAAGTGAGAAAAGTGATGACAGAATTGTTTCAGGGACTAGACTTTGGTGTAGAGGGAGGATTTATTAACTCAGAAATTAGCAGATTGATGACCTCTTGCATTTTGTTCTGTTTGCCCCCTTGTAGCTCTGCCATCAGCTGTAATGTTTCTACTCTGATGTAATCACTAGTTTGCCACATTTAAGAATACATCTTTCATCCTGGCGAGCTACAGCAGATTCAGATTTCTATAGCTAGTTCCTCAATCATTGATTTAGAGCTGACCAGAGTAGGAAGCCCATCTTAAGAGTTATTTACCTTCTTCCTCCTTCCTTTTCTCACAGTACAGCAGGACTCCATGGTGTTTGGTGAACTTCTTGGTCATCGACACAATCACTTCGAGTTTGTCATGCTGTAGATGGTGGTTAAAATTGTCTGAATGTCCCAGATGGGAAGCAGTCTGACAGAAGGAGCAGGGACTAAGGATTTGGCCTTTCTTAGCTGGGGAATACTGATCTTGTAGCCTCAGTAGTCCTTAGAATTTTTCATTTGAAATACAACAATAATCCTAGTATTACTATTGAAACAGTACTCTGGTTCATGCATTATTCCATCTGATCCTTACCACAGTGAAGAACGCGAGGTATGAATTACAACCTTTTTACAGATGTAACATCTTAAGATAGAGGTTAACCTGCCAAGTTTATGCAGTGAGTTACTGTGTCTGTTCTTTGCCTGCTCCTTGCATTTTAAAATAAAAAAGGGAGAGTAAAATTACATTTATTATTTCCTATATGCCAAAGATCTGGCTAGGTGCTTTAGTATATTGTGTTATTAAATATTAAATAAATTTAAATAATATTAAATATTCTTAATAACAATGTGAAACAAATTATTATCTGTTTGATAGATGAGAAAACCGAAGCTCAGAAAAGTTAGGAAAGATGTTTCAAAGCTACATAGCTAATAACTATTTGAGACTTGAATCCAATCTCTTGGACCCAAGGTAGTAAATGAATTTTATCTTAAGGATTAACTTTAGTCAGTTGATGGAGATTGTCTGCAGCAGTGGAGAGAAGGGTTCTGAAGCTGTGTCTGGGCTTTCTGGGAAAGAGCTTCTCATTCAGCCAGTGACATTTGTTACAGGAGTGAGGAGAGGAGACAGCACTCCAGCCGTTTATTTTTCCTCCATAAAGGGGCAGTGGACTCTACTGCCCCTTTATTCTCTGCAAGCCTTTTGTTCTAGGTAACCATAGGAATAGGTGGTATCTTAGCCTGCATTCCCCTGAAAGCAGAGCCTGAGCCTGAAGCAGAGGCTTGTGCATAGATAGTTTAATTGGGAATGCGACCCTAGGGAACAGGAACAAAGGATGGGGAAGGAAGGAAAGAAACTAGTCCAAAGGTGTGTTATGGAGGTGGCCCCTACTTGTACTTAGTATCTGGTGTGACTTTCTGAGTATCTGGTGTGACTTTCTGAGAAGCTTCATGGAATGTGTCTGAGAACTGTCCCCATGGGAGGATCAAAGGGGCAAGAAGCATGCATACACAGGCTCCCATCCCATATTGGATGAAGGCAGTTCTGTGGGTGTTAACTCCTCCACACTATCCAGAGTCACATGTGTGAGTATTCAGGGTTTTATTGGAGTGTCCCATACTGTAATATCAAAGAAGCCCAGAGGCAGAAAGCAAGAAGCCAGCAATGCAGATCAGAGGTGAGGTACTGCCAAGTTGCACCTGAGTGAAGCTGGTAAAAGCCTGTGCTGAACTTGGTTAGTGCAATGGTGGCTGATGTAAGAACTGGGCCTGAGATGATCTTGAAGTGGTGCTACATAGGACACTGACCATTGTTGATCTCTGTAGCTACTGTAGGCCTGGGAGTCTCCATGAACCTTATAAAGGCTGTACACATGCTAGGGAAACACTAATGCCTTCAGACTTAACTAATTTCTGAACTTTCCCTCTCACTATCCTTTTTCTGTGAGAAATTTGGGCATATAATATCAATGTATAAAAGCATAAGCATGTTGGGCATTAATAATCCTATTTTATGGAATACCTATTATGTCCCAGTTTCTGTGATAGACTGTAAGTTCATGATCTCATTCAATCCTAGCCACATGATTGTAGTTGGTATTAGTCCTCTGCCTTGCACAGAGGAAACTAAGTGTAGGAAGCCAAACTGAATTGCCTGAGACTACTCCTACAGAGCAGTTGAGCTGAAACTCAAACATGCCTGCAGCTGATTCCTAAGCCCATATTCTTTCACTCTGCTGGTTGGTTGACTGGCAAAACCAGAAGGGCTTCCTCTTGTTTGGCCAATGCTTGAGCTCTCACCCTAGGACTCTACAAAATGAACTCACTTTTGGGACTCAGGCTTGTCAACATCCTCCAAGTGAGTCAACTGGAGACCTGGCTGGTCTCCACAATAAGTGCTGGAAATCCCCACTGTACATCTGACTCAGAGATGTGTTTCTAAGCCCATAAATCTTTAAACCGTCTGGGTAAGCACAAACTGAAGTTGAAGGTTCTTAGAAAATGCACTGTTATTTTCCGTAAGTGCTTGAAGGTCACATTTTCTCTGGCGATCAGAAACATAAAGATTAAACAGCATGTCCAAAGTTACAAAGAAAATTAGTGTCAACTTCTCTGAGTCTCAGTTTTCTCATTTATGAAATAAAGATGTGGATTTTATGATCTCTAAGGTCCCTTCCAAGCTAAATTTTATGATGCAGAGGCTACACTGAAGCAGATTGTGAGATGCTAGCGGGCAGGGGCATGGTTTCAACATTTCCGTTTTCTCAGCATTTAGCAGAATCTTCTCACCGTGCCTTGTTCTTTCTGTGGTTTGCCACATGACAGCAGTATGGAAAGCTGGCAAGCCCCCATTCTGGTTCCTTTCCTCTACTCTTTGATAGTTCTTCCTATCCTGGCACCTAGAAATTCCGCTTCCGAAACAAACCCTGAGCTTAGAAAATGTTTGGATGTTTATTTCTACCTTAATGTGAAGGATCTTGTCAACATATTCTCTTTCTGGATGTATTTGCATGTTGACATGCTTGTCTAACTGTGAAATTAAAATATGTACCCCATTAAAGACATTTCATTAGTCAGTCAACTTCATTTTTGAAGGACAGGGCTCTTCTGAAACTCCAAAATCATCTCATTGGACATAAAACCCAAACTGCCTCCACATTGAAGACCAAGAAAGAGTTCATTCCATTAAGGACTAGAGGGGCGGAAATGAGGGAAAAGAGTTAAAAGTTGGACATGAAGTCGGATTACAGACATTGGGCACTACCATGGAAGCTAGACACTTCTTTCTCTGGTTACCTGCTGCAGAACCTCCTGGTATAAAGGACACAGGTGGGCGAATGATGTAATTGCTTAGAATAGGGCTCAGCAGACTACAGCCTGCAGGTCGAAGCCAGCCCACCACCTGTACCTCTTTTTCTATGGTGTACAAGCTAAGAATGATTTTACAGGTAAATATTTGCAACCGATTTGATGATTGAGAACACTTACTTAGAATTCCAATTAAGTGAAATGTTGACTCCCCCTAAAATAATTTCATTCTTTCTATTAGTAGACCTGTATTACCAAAAAATTGTACTAAATTATTCTTATATTTTAAATTTCATCAATGAGAAATATGTGGAAATTTTGTCCCCCTCTTGTTGTATAAATACCTACATAATATAATTGATTTTGCCTCTTGGTCCACAAGTTTAAAACATTTACTATCCAGCTTTGTACAGAAAAAAATTTGCCGGTCTCCAGCCTGACCAACATGGTGAAACCCCGTCTCTACTAAAAATATAAAAATTAGCCAGACCTGTAATCCCAGCTACTCTGGAGGCTGAGGCAGGAGAATCACTAGAACCTGGGAGGCAGAGGTTGCAGTGAGCCGAGATCGTGCCATTGCCCTGCAGCCTGGGGATCAGGGCAAGATTCCATCTCAAAAAATAAATAAATAAAAAATAAAAAAAAATTGCCAGTCTCTGGTTAACAGGAAAAGAAACCAGACAGACAATGGATGAGATAACAGTGCTATGGGAGAGACTGAGGAAAGTGAAGTGCTGTTACAAATAAAATGGAAGAAGCAGAATGTCTTTTCACTAATCATATGAAGCACTTACATGGAATCTTTGAGGACTGGCTGGTTTCCCCTGACCGCTGCAAAAGTTTATCACCCATGTTAAAACACACACATGCGCGCACACACACATATGCACACACCTCGCAGTCAGCCTGCGGTGAGGCAAACGTGACCCTAAGCACAAATCTCAGGTCTGCCATGAACTTACCATGATTTGCCAATTTATTTCCGCTTTGGCCTCACCATAGGTCTCAATGACTCTCCATTCCCCAAAGTTGCTGGTGGAACTTGCATTCGTTAAAGCCAGTGTATTTTCCACTTCTTGGTCTCCTTGAAAACTTCACCTCTGGTTCCCACCATACTGCTCTCAAGATCCTTCAAGATCTTTCACTGACTCATTTCTTGATCTGAAATTCACTACAGAAATATAGGCCTTACCCAAGGCTCAATCCTCAGCTCTCTGCTTTCCTTTCTTCACACTTTCCCTCAAAGATATTACTCCTTCTTGAATCTCAACATATCACTCCTCTGCTTAAAAACTCTGCAGGGGCTTTTCATCACCATGGCAAAGTTCAGACTACTGTCAAGGCCTTTGTAGCTGCACCTCCATCCCCAGGATCCTAACAGTCACAACTCACCTTGTCTTCTTCCCATGGCCTAGCCTTGCTCAAGGGCTTGAATCCCCTACCTTCAGGCCTCCCTCCCTCCCTACTGCTTGCCTGCATTGTCTGTCTGCTCACCTTTGCTGGACTTACTTCCTCTAGTCCTTCCAGTCTCTGACTTGACCCCTACTTGTTAAATTATCTTAAACATTTAAAGATTGTTTTAAATTTAATAGATTATCTTTGTGAGCACTTCAACTTACTGTTAGGGCAAACACAGTTCCAATGATAAAACATTCCCAAGCCCTGAGACCTCCTGCAGATCTTAAAAATTAAATTTATTAATGTAATGCACCAAGTTGGCCTCAAATATTTCAATACTAAAAATATATTCAAGATACCCTGCACTTTTTGGGCAGGCCTTTTGTGACGTAATCATATCCTGTGTACCACTCTCCTGTTTCAGACTCTTCCCGACTTCCCATTCCTCTGAGAATAGAACGAGCATCCTATCTAGAGCCACAGGGCCCACACAAAAGCCTCCTCACACTCTCTGTCCCCTCTGTGTACGGGCACCAATCACACTGGCCTCTTTGTTGCATGGACATGGTTGTGTATGGGGACCAACCACACTGGCATCTTTGTTGCACGCACATGGTTGTGTACGAGCACCAACCACACTGGTCTCTTTGTTTCATGGACATGGTTGTGTATGGGACCAACCACACTGGCATCTTTGTTGCATGGACATGGTTGTGTATGAGCACCAACCACACTGGCCTCTTTGTTGCACGGACATGGTAAGCTGGCTCTGCTATGCCCCCTTCTTCTTCTGACTGGAGCTCAGCCCTCACATTCTTACAACAGGGTCAAGATTGTCACTCAAAGTGCAGCTCAAGTGTCACCTCCTCAGAGAGGCCTCTCCTCGCCATCCTTTCTAAAGCAGTCCTCTCACCCTGTGAAATGATTTGATTTCATTTCTTTATAGATTTATCTGGTTTGAAACTTACTGGCTTAATGTATTTGTGTACTGGTTCTTGTCTGTTCCCAGTGACTACAATGTAGGCCTCATGAGGGTGGGAGTCTTGTCTATTTCACCACTGCCCTGGCCCCCGAGTTGTCCTGTCACATATTCCTTCCTTTTGCGTGAACGGGCATACCTCAATCCCAGTGGTCTGACTCATTCTCTGCAGAGTGGTTTGCTTTTCCTCAAACTGGACATTAGTCCTTGGTGTGACAAGGTTACATGCTTGGACTTTGAAGAAAGTCTACATATACTTGGTTAGTATATAGAAGAAGCCAAGTTGGATTGCAAAGCAAGGAGAGCTGATGTGATGCTAAATGTTAACATAAAGCTTCAGATCTCAACAAAGAAGACAGACATTTTAGATGCTATCAATAAATTGGAAATCAAGAACAAACCTAGATAGTAGGTATTTGGCATTTGTTTTTGGCTTTGAAAAAATGCTATTAATATTTTTAATGAGGAATTCTTTCCAGTCTTTCCAAATATAAGTCTATTGTTTCATTTTTAAAAGAGTGTTAACCATTTAGAGAGAACCATTGTATTCTTGTACTTTATAAATAAAAGTCTTATCTTTAAATCTTCAGTGGAAAATAACATTTCAAACGCAGGAAAATCTTCATATTTGACCTTTAATTTTTGCACACTCTTTAAACTTTTTCAGATTGTTAATTGTGTGTGTGTGTGTATGCTAT
Source organism: Pongo abelii (assembly GCF_028885655.2). Lineage (NCBI taxonomy): Eukaryota > Metazoa > Chordata > Mammalia > Primates > Hominidae > Pongo > Pongo abelii. Next base: position 79,808,383 of record NC_071992.2, on the reverse strand, counting down.
CTGTGTGTTCTCTCAACTTTCTTCTGATCTCTTTAATATGTAGCAGAAGTAGTATATGCATAGTAAATTACCAAAGCTTTCGTCATCTCTAAGTGGAAAACCTAAGCCAGAGTATTCAGAGACAAGACATTGATGGCTGCCATTAAAGTGCAGAAGTTTCTCAGATTGCACTTTCTTTATGAATTGCAAGAGAAATTATAATAAACATTTCATATATATAAAATTTGACCCTATATTTGTACATAGGATCAAGGTTTCAGGCATACATATGTAGACTTACATATGTAGAAAAGGACATAAGATTTTGCAGTTTCTCTTTAAATACCTTAGTGCGTAATTTCACACAGAGAACATTAGAAAAATATATTCTCTCCTTGAGTCCCATTCTGTATCTCTTACCACCTACCTCAGCTCTACATAATATCCCATATGTCTTTCCTCATTACTAGCATATTTTAAAGTCATTAGAACTCTGTGGGTGGCAGAGATACATCGGAGAGCAGCTCATAATTAATATAAACCTCTCAGAGGAACTTTGGAGTTTAACTTGATTTATACATACACACACACACACACACACGCACACGCACACGCACACACACAATTTATTTAACAGAAAGTTGGACAAGACATTTCATTATGAAAATATATTCCAAAATATGTAGCCCTGTTTGTAAGTAAACTTCTTTGTATAGTTTTTTACATAATTTCAGGTGTGTATCACTCATGATCTAGCTAGATCACTGACTTGCTTACAGCACCTGTAAGCAAGTACTTAAAAGTACTTATACAGTACTTCTAAGATTTTTTTTTTTTTCTGGAGTACATACATCATGGATCAGGTAGTGGCATCTGCTGGCAATGAGTGATATTGCTTTCTAATTCTGTAGGTGGCCTGGCATTTCATCACAGTACATCCCTGGAAAGTGGATCATGGTGTTGCTTTTCTAGAACAAACATATTCATAAGAATATAAATAACAAAATTGAGTGGCAATGATAATTTACATGTTGGCTGGTGTGTGACATAAGAAAGGAAGAAAAATAAACTTTTATTGTGAATTATTGGGTGCCTATGTGGTGCTATGTTCTTTCACATGCTATTAGAGAGATTAAAAGGTCAGAGAGGTTAGGAACCATGCCCAGGTTTACAGGCTGTTGAAGGCAGTATTCAAAGCAAAATCTGATCTTATGATCCTTGGTAAATAGTTAGGATGTCCTAGTTTTTGAGGCAGAAAAGAAAAGGCTATTCAGACAAGGATGAGCACTCCCATATACTGTCAGTTGCATAGTATATTGCTTCAGTTTTTCTGAAAGACAATTTTCCCATATGCATCAAAAGGCTTAAATGCATGCATGCCGTTTGACTAAGCAATTGTAATTCTAGTAATTTGTCCCTGGGAAATAATCATAGAGGTACTTGAAGATGATTAATATATGTACTTATTGCATCCTTATATGAATGCTATATATTATAGCATTTATTATAATAGTAAAAATAAATTATCTAAATAGCAACCAATAACAAAGGGTGGTTAATGTAGATTATGTTATATCCCTACAATGGAATTATATTCATATACTAAAAATACATCGTATAGGAGTACTTAATGGCATGAAAATGTTTATACCATATTATTAAATAAAGAGAAAAACAGTTTTACAATTCCATGTGATGTCATTTTGTGGATAAGACTCTATATGTGTGTATGTGAATTGTGTGGGTTTATAAGGGACATATACCTAAATACCAGCAGTGGTTATCTTTGAGAGATATGATGACAGGTCACATTTATTTTCTTCCTTTCCTCATCTCTATTTTATAAATTGTCTACAATGAAAGCACATTACTTTTAAAATTTAAAATAGTTTACATTTTAAGAAAATAATTTAGAATATTGTCACAGGAAGCAACCAGGGACCCAGTATAAAGGGACATCTACTGAAAATGGAACTGGACAGGGAACTGTCCCTGCAGCAGGAAATTCATGGGAAGTTGATGTTAAACAGCAAGAAGATCCAGCAGTTGGCGTGAGGATGGTGTCCTGGCATGATGTAAAGGGAAGGTCAAGAAGCGTACAGCGGGACAGGTAGTATCAGTGATGCCTGGAGGGCAGGGTACCCACCCGTGGTGCCTGGAAAGTAGTCTTAGTATAGGAATCACCTTTGTTCTAGAGAAATTGGGAGAACCTAAAGAGAACAAAACACAAGAATTAAGATTGGTGCTGGGAAGTGGTTTAAACTTACCAGGGTAGAGGGAGAAGCAAGTTCAACTTAGTATTAAGTTACTGAACAGCAGTCCCAGGGACTCTTCACATTTCCCCTTGATAACACTCCAGAAAAGCTTGGTTCCCTCTCCTGCTACCACACTAAGGATTTGGAGACTCATTTGTTTGCAGATAGTCAAAGCACAATATCTACTGTACTTAAAGGTTGCTTAGAGCTATTTATGTGCTTGGATCAAGTTGGGAAACAGACAAATGAAAAATAAACCAACAGATGGAACCAATATCTTCTTTGCAACTCAATTTTTCCCTAAGAAGCAAAGGTGATTAAATTCATTCCTTTGACTTCAAACATGCCCTTAAATTGAGATCCTTTGCAACATCTAAATGTTTTAAGCCTGTGAAAGGTTTGGGTTGTAAAGTTTTGGAGAGAAAAAGACCATTGGATTTGGGTCAGTAGATCTAGATCCTGTTGGTTGCCATGCCTCACTTCCGTACTCTTTAAAGTGAGGTAAAGGTGGAGAATCATTTCATCCCTGAAACTTCATGATTCTAGATCTGAAACTTTACTTTTATTTTCATGTTCATATCCTCTGTCTTATCTACCCACCCCTAACCTGCAAATAAAAAAGTCTTGAAAGGAAAATCAATCATAGAAAGTTAGACAGAGGGGAGAGTTTGTTCTTTTTTCCTGGAGTATCCTTACAGACTGTATGGCTAAATGTCTAGGAGCATTTTAGCATGCATTTATTCATTTACTTATTCATTCAAGAAACAGTGTGCACCTGGTTTTGTGCCAGACATTGTGCTAGGTTTCAGGTAAACACAATAAAAAGATGCCTCACCTGCTGTCAAGAAACTTTTTATGTAGTTAGTAGAGGATTTCCAACTCCCCTATCATATTTTCCCCTAGAGATATTGAGCTTCCTTTCTCTTCTCCTCCCCCTTCCACCCACCCTGTTTTTAATAAGAAATATTTCAATGGAAGTTGATTAAATATATGGATAGTATGGAGGTAGAAAAGTACTGAAAACCACTGCTGTGGTGCAGGAGACAAACTCATATACAGGGAATTACAAAGTGCCATTATAAGAACTATAACAAGGTGATATTCTTTGGACCATAGAAATACAGCCACATGAACGTAACTGACCCCATGTGTCCTATCCTGTTTCCCAGAGTTTCTTACATATCTAGCTTTAGGATTCAATAAGTCTTCAAATCTACTTTTAGATAGCTCTAAAATCCACTATTTCTTTCTGTCCCCACTGCTCTCCCTCATTCCAGCTTGCCATCATCATTTACCTGGATTACTATGGTACCTTTTCTCTCTACCCCCTTCTAATCTATTTTCTACATTTAGTCAGACTGATCTTTCTAAAATACAAATCTGGGCTGGGCTTGGTGGCTCACACCTGTAATCCCAGCACTTTGGAAAGCCGAGGCGAGTGGATCATCTGAGGTCACAGGTTCGAGACCAGCCTGGCCAACATGGTGAAACCCCGTCTCTACTAAAAATACGAAAATCAGCCAGGTGTGGCGGTGTGCACCTGTAATCCCAGCTACTCAGGAGGCTGAGGCAGGAGAATTTCTTGAATCCAGGAGGCAGAGGTTGCAGTGAGCCAAGATCACACCACTGCACTCCAGCTTGGGAGACAGAGCAAGACTCCGTCTCAAAAAAAAGAGAAAAAAGAAAAAAAGAAAAAAAAAAAAGAAAACCAAATCTGATGATGTCTCTCTCCTGCTTTTATACATGTAGAATGAAATCTAAATCCTTTCTGCATATTAGGTTAACCTTTGTGCATTCATCTCTGGAGTCATTCAGTGTTGTAATCATCTGCATAGTTATCTTTCTCTAGCTGTAGACTACAGCTCTATGAAGATGGAGACTGTAGTTTATTAATCAGCACATGAATGAGCCTAGCACTGTGCCTGGCACAATGCTCAACACTATTTGTTGAGTGAATGAAGGATGTGAGTTTGGAGGTCATATTTAGTTGAAGTCATGGGTGCAGATAAAATTTGGATGTAGGAGATGTTCAGTAAGGGTTTTGTTGTATGAATGGATAGAAAAAGAGGGTGTGTAGACTGAGAACAGGCATAGTCAATAGAACCCTGAAGAATACTAACCATTCACTGGATGGTAGGAGAAGGTAAATCTGTGAGAGTGATTGTGAAAGTCAGAGGAAAGCTAGGGGAGAGTGTGGGAGGCAGGCTAAGCAGCAGAGAATTTCAATAGGGTTTCCTTGGATCTCCAAGACCCAGCACAGGGGCAGGTAAATGAATAGGAGAATGAATGATCAGCAGATTCAAATTCTGCAGCAAAGTCAAATACCAAAAGGACTGAGAAGTATTTATTGGATTTGAATTACAGTTGTAGTGAAGTGTTTGGGGAAGAAGACCAGGGAGGGATTGTAGGGGAGGAATGAGAAATGGTGAAGATAGACCACTCTTAGAAGGAAAAGAAAGGAGAATAGACAGGGGAGTGTGTGTCTGTGTGCATTTAAAGATGGTAGACACCCCAAGAGTGAAGAGCTCCACCTTCTGCTTTGCTGCTCACCCAACATCAGAGCTCCTCAGCAGGTGCTTCAGTCCTGGGCAAAGATGACTGAATAGTGGATGAACTGATTTTTCTAGAATACAAATCTGATGATGTCTCTCATCAGACATTATCACTGCTTCAACTCTGGCCATGGCTGGCAAGCTCAAAAATCTTCTCGTTGTCCCCAGAAGAGGAGTTTGGGTGGGAAGGACAGCAACGAATCCTGAAGTTGTGAAATATGGCTTCCAGGTGCTGCAATCGGTCATGGGCTAGGCCATGACCTTAGTTCTTCCCCTGCAAGTTTTTAGCCTTACCCATTGGGTGACTTCGTACTTTCTTCTGCTCTATGTTGTCTTTATACTTTCTCTAGAAATGATATGACAATGGTGATGATAATAATAATAATAATGAATAGCCAGGTGCTGGGTTAAGTGCTTTTATGTGTATAATCTAATTTATTGCAGCCAAGAGCCCAGTGAAATACATAAAATTATCCCCATTTTACATATCAGTAAAGTTAGTTGTATATTATATTTATATATATAAATAATATATATGTAGTTTGCCCTTGAACAACATGGATTTGAACTGCACAGTTCCACTTATACATGGATTTTCTTCTACTTCTGCCACTCCTGAAACAAGGTCAACCCCTCCTCTTCCTCGTCCTCCTCCTTATGACTTTTTCAATAGCATTTGCTTTTCTCTAGCTTACTTTATTGCAGGAATATAGCATATAACATACAAATGTGTGTTAATTAACTTTTTATGTTATTGGTGAGGCTTTTGGTCAACAGTATGCTATTAGTTAAGTTTTTGGGGAGTTAAAAGTTGTATGTGAATTTCTGACTGTGCAGGGGTGGAGGTCAGTGCCCCAACCTCTACCTTGTTCAAAGGTCAACTATACACTTTATATATTATGAATATAGTATATTATATTAATATAACATACAAATATACTATATGACTTATACTACATTTAATACTATATTATTATGTTTATATATAAATACTATATTTAATATATAAATATATAGTATGTATAAATATAATGCTTAGGTAATATACAATATATACTTATGTATGCTTATATGTAAGTATAGATCTATAAATAACAATAAATATATTTAAAATAAATAATTTGTAATTCACAATGAATTTATAAGTTATGTTAATTTATCAATTCAAATTCATATTGACATAGTTTATATTGCTCTAATAGTAACTTACAATAAAGTCAATAACACAGAATTTATTTTTATAATCATACTTTGTATTTAGATTTTTAGGAATAAAATATTCTATAAAGTGAGGGTATATACAATTTTATGGATTTATAAATGCAGATTGGGATTAAATACATTCCACAGAAGGTAGTTACTAATAAGGGTATGTCAAATGTTCTTTTAATCTCCTTTGTATCTTTAGAGAGTTATGATATAAATGAGGGGTATTCAGAAAAATATGTAACATTGGGTTTGGTTTTCTTCCAAAATTTTAAATTGTAAATAATAGTAACAAAAAAGTCAATTATAACAATTATAACACGTTTACTTTCCTGTTTCTAATAATTTGTTTTTGAAATTAAAATATTTCTCTGGGCTAACAGGTAACAATTGTCTTGCTCTCAGTGCTTACTATAAAAATGCAAAGTAAAATAGTATTGGGATCATAGCCACATATAACAGTTACTACTTCTTTTAAATCACCAAAATACAAATGCATTTGGATCAATACTTGAGTCTTCACAGTCATTGCAACCAACTGAATGCAAAATATATTTTAATATGTTCTGTAAATGAGTGATGATAGCATGCAGGAATGACAGTGCCTCTTGCGTTATTCTCATTGCAATTCCCTGAACTGATTTTTCTTGTGGTAAAACAAAACCAGGAGAAAAATGCTTTCCTTTTAAAGTAACCTTAAGGCTTGCCTTTAAATAGACAACAGAAGCTTGGGAGATCAATGCTTGGGGACTTAAGCTGTATTATTATTTTTACTGTTTAGTATTGCAGAATCACTACCCATACCATACATGAAAGTCTATACAGTTTTAACAAAAGACCTGGCTATATTGACTTAAGAAAGGGATTTTTTTTTCTCACCTCTGAAAATACCTACTTTTTTCTTTTTAATTCAACTTAGATCCAGCTAGAGAGTTTAAATATATTTAAAATTTTTAGTGGAGAAAATTATCCTTTAATATCAAATAGATTAAAAAACATGCATTGAATGGTTGACTCGGGCTTTCACTAAACTGGCCATGAATGCTGAAACCATCTGTTTTTCTGGACGTTGTCAGGGTGAGTGTGGCAGAGGCAGCTGTTTGCAAAGGGACGCTTTAGATGATGAACCAGCCCATTGTTTCTAAGCAATTCACTTGCATTCAGAGGCTCTACCCAAGCGTACTATAGAGCAATCAAAATCAAACTATTGTTTGTACCAATCATATTGATCTGAAAAGATTGTGGTGGGATGACCCCATTGTAGATGCAAATAGTTGTTCTGAGCAGCTGTATGCTGACCAATATGTACCTCAGTAGGAAACAGGCTTGGAAGCTAGAGGGCTCTCTGCACCCTACTGGGGGAGGAAAAATGATTATACCCGATTGAACTGCAGTTTAAGAGGACTGGGGGGAATGAAGACACTGGTCTGTTAGTATTAGTGGTAATTTTCCTTCATGAAAAAATTAACTCTGGTGGCAAAGCTATTTTTATATTAAAGCTTTCTGCACACTATAAATGTAGAATCTCCAAAAGATTAGATAATGGCTTAAAACTATAGCACAAAAAGTCATTAGCTTTGGTTTTAAATGTTAAGTCCTGACTAGTTCTCCCAATTAGAAAATGCACAATCTTATTTTATCTGGAATTATTCATACACTGTTTAAAGTTTTATAATTTATTTACAACTCAGAAATATGTAGAAACAATCTTGATATTGCAGTATTTGCATAAATATTAAAAAGGACATTTTTGTCTATGCAGAGAGCAAATGGAAGCATACAAAATTAACATTATACTGCTGCATTCTTTAAATAACCGGAATGCTGTATCTTACCCATTAACATTTAAGCTTTTTGGTTGTCCTTGTCACTTCATTGCATGCATGCTAATATCTTCTCATATAAAATTTAATCTGTTGAACTAAATGAAGGAATTAGTATCTGAAAGACATCTTTCATTAAGCAATTAACGAATCTCTCCAACAAATCTACAAAAGCATATGTGTTTATATTTAATAATTATTTGTATGATCAGCCAGTTATAACACATGCATACATTTAGTTTTAGTCATAGTATTACTATACCTCAACTCACTGTCATTACGCTATAAAGCCCTAGTAAAAATGTGGTTTAAATGGGTTATTTGCTAAGGAATACATACATGTATAGTTTATTGACTTTTGAAAGTTCTCTGAGGTCCAGTATAGAACAAAGAAAATTCCCACAAATAGAGATATTTGGTTGTGGATCAAATCTTGCTTTATATTACAATGAAAACCAGAAGTATTATAACATGGCAAAATTAAGACAATTCATAGGTTTGCAGAGTACATCTCAAAGAAGGGTCAGCATCATATGTGCCAGTTAACTTTTATTGTCAAATGTAAGGGGCCAGGATAAGACTTTGAGTGTTTCTTAAGAAAATAAAAGAAAAAAATCCCATCTTAGTTATCCACAATTTCCATTGCTTAAATAATTATTTCTGAGCAACACTTTAATTAGTAGCCTACCCTCCTTTACTTGAATATGTTCAATTGTCTTGGTGTTACTGGGATTGTGGCATGGGGTTGAGCTGATGGAGCATTCTACCGTGGCAAATTCTGTCCATCACTAGGTTGGCAGGCCTATGTAATGAGAAAAGGAAAAAAAAAAGAGATTCTTTTTCATTAGATCTCTTGATTTTTTCTTGAATTAACTGGTAGATGAGGATGATTTGATATCTCATGGAATGGCTATGATATATCTATAAAATAACTCCATCATTTCAAACTTCTTAAATATTTTATGCAGAAAATTAATAAACAGACAATATTTCATTCTTCTAACCCTCAGTTGACTGTATTTTCCCTCTCCTTTTAGGAGAATAAATCCAATCATAATTTCTAAAAAAGCCAATATAAAGGATTTATTTCAAGAAGTAATTTCTGGGTTATTTTCCTAGAATGAATAAACATTTGGCCAAAATTCTCATGCTTATCTTTAGAAATAACTATAGTTTTAGTAAGTGATATTTTGAATGATGACCTGAGGTGCCACAATGACATGTGAGCCACCAAAGAATAATTAAGAATGCTCATAACACTTTATGTATTATTGGATTCTACTGTGTGCTCATGGGAATGTTAAATTTCTTTATATGGAAAGAAACAATATTCTGTTCCAAACAAATAAATTAAAAATATATTAGTATGTATTAGGGGCTGTATTTTGTCCCCCCAAAATTAATAGATTGAACCCCAAATATGAGTAGCTCAGAATGTGACTGCATTTGGAGATAGGGTCTTTAAAGAAGTAATTGAAGTTAAATTAGGTCATACTCATGGGCCCTAATCCAATCAGACTGGTGACATAATAAAAGGAGGTACACACAGAAGCACAAGGGATGTGTGCCTGTGGAGGAAAGGTCAGGTGAGGACTCAGTGAGAAGACAAGCCAAGGAGCCAGGTCTTGGAAGAAGTCAACCCTGTTGACACCTTGATCTTGGACTAACCCTGTGGACACCTTGATCTTGGACTTTTAGCTTCCAGAACTGCAAGAAAATAAATTTTTCTTGTTTAAGCCACCCAGAGTGTAGTGTTTTGTTACGGCAGCCCTGACAAATTAATATGGTATGCTAAGGCCATGTTGTAATTTACTTTGCTTTTCTTGATTTGGTAATTCTTTTCTTGCAGCTCACAACTAATTAATGTTGAATCAATTAACAGATATAGAGCCTACAAAGTAAGCCTAATTATTTCTAGCATCCCTTTTTTTTTTTAATAAGGTGAATGAACAGATCTTTGTGAATGTCCAGGAGCCCTCTGGGAAACCCCAGAGATAGTTTAAATATTTAAAAAATGGAAAATGTTTTGTTTGTTTGTTTGTTTGTTTTTTGGCTAATCTGACTTCTGATCTTAGGAAGGCAAAATCTAGAGTTGTTGGTGAAAATTTGATTATTTCATTAAGAGGGTATCATAGGTGCCTTGGAAGAAAGATTGGCGTTGGCTTGGCTGCCTGTTAGTCAAAGTGGCTATACAAAATTTGTAAATAAACATAGAAGAAGGAAACGAAATTATAATGAACCCTGGCATTTAGAAATGAAAAACTTTTTATAACAGTCAAAGACATGATAAAGTATGCAAAAAGCAGGAAATTATTCTGGTGACGTATGGAGGGTTACAAAGGAAAAAACTTTTTGCTACCTCTGATAAAGAATAGACTAAACTCTCCAAGACCAATCTGACATTTTAACAGAGAATATAAAATTCTAATATAACATTTTACAGTAAAACATTCATGGTCTTTTTTTTCTTATTAATAAATCCATCAAAACAGAAAGTTTTGCAAAATTTTAACACATTTCTCTACCACTACTGCTTCTACTCTCTTAAAACTACTCCACAAATATAAAAATAGGAAGCCAAAATGCATACATTAAAACGATATTTGGGACTAATGGCTCAGCATTCTATTACACTTGGAAATATACAAGTATTCAAAGACTATCTATTGATCAACTCAGTGTAATATTTTTTCAGTATTTACATTAACTAAAGATCTTAAAAATTATATTTAAATTGACATAGTACAGATAATAATTTCTGTGGTTATGAAATATTTGTCAGAATTATAATTCAATTTGGTTGAACAGATACATAATTTTCTATTTTTCATAATCATAGATTTTATATGAGAATAGTGTTAATCTATCTGATCAGTAAATCAGTATAAGAAGTTAAGGAAGTTTATACTAACTAGCCTCTGTTGATATCTACAAAAAAGCTTGCTGGGATTTGATTGAGATTCTGTTGAATTTATAGATCATGTTGGAAAGAATTGACATTTTAACAATATTGAGCCTTCCAATTCATGAACATAGTTTATCTCTACCATATATTTATATCTGTAATTTCTTTTATTAGAGTTTTGTAGTTTTCTGCATATATATCCTGTACACATTTTGTTAAGCTTATAACAAGCATTTCATTCATTTTGGTGCTATTGTAAATGGTATTGTGCTTTTCAATTCAAACTCCAATTTTATTGCTGGTATGTATGAGAGTAATTTCCTGTTATATATTAACCTTGTATCCTATAACCTTGTTATAATTGATTATTCGTTTAAGAATTTTTTGGGACTGGGCACGGTGGCTCATGCCTGTAATCCCAGCACTTTGGGAGGCCAAGGCGGGGGATCACCTGAGGTCAGGAGTTTGAGACCAGCCTGACCAACATGGAGAAACCTCGTCTCTACTAAAAATGCAAAATTAGCTGGGCATGGTGGTGCATGCCTGTAGTCCCAGCTACTTGGGAGGCTGAGGCAGGAGAATCACTTGAATTCGGGAGGTGAAGGTTGCAGTGAGCCGAGATCATGCCATTACACTCCAACCTGGGCAACAAGAGCAAAACTGTCTCAAAAAAAAAAAAATTGTTCAAATCTCTGTGATTTCCACATAGAAAAATCATGTTATGCACAAACAAAATTTTATTTCTTCCTTCTTCACTGTATCTTCCAGTCTGTATACCTTTTATTTTATTTTCTGGTTTTTCTTTATTTTATAAAGCTAGCTAGAATTTTCAGTAAGGTGTTGTATGGGAGTAGTGAAGGGGACATTCTTATTCTCTAACTTAGGGAAAGAGCATCCAGTTTTTCACTATTAAATATTATGTTAAATTTTGTTTGCATCCTCAATAAAAACCACATTGGTCTGTCACTCTGTCTTGTAATGGCTTTATCTGGTTTTGCTATTAGAGTGATGCTGCCCTCATACGATGAGTTAGGAAGTGTTCTGGAAGAAATGATACAGAATTGGTATTATTTTGTCCTTAAATGATTGAAAAAATTTGCCAATTATATCATCTGGGCCTGGTGCTTTCTTTTTGGGAGATTATTAGTTAGGGACTGGATTTTTTTTGATAGATATAGGCCTATTCAAATGATATATTCCTCCTTTTATGAGTTTTGGTAGTTTATGTCTTTTAAGGAATTGGCCCATTTCAACTAAGTTGTCAAATTTGTGGGCATAGAGTTTTTCATAATATTCCTATATTAATCTTTTAATGTTCGTTGGATCTATAGTAATTACCCCCTCTTTCATTTCTAATATTGGCAAGTTATATCTTCTCTGTTTTTTTTCTTTTCTTGTTAGCCTGGCTAGAGACTTATCAAATTTATTGATGTTTTCAAACACTCAGCTTTGGTTTTGTTGATTTTCTCTATTGTTTTCCTAATTGTAATTTTATTTGTCTTTTATAAGGTATACTATTTCATTTCTTCTGCTTGCTTTATGCTTAAGTTGCTCGTTTCTATAATTTCTTGAGTTGAATGCTAAATTATTTATTATAGATCTTCTTTTATAATTTATGCAGTTATATCATAAACATAATATGTAAATATATATATTATTGACTGGTGCACTTCCTTGACCCACGTTTTATTTAGGAATTTGTTGTTTAATTCCCAAATATATGGAGATTTTTCAGCTTTTATTCTGTTTTTGATTTCTAGCTTAATTTGACTGTGGTCTGAGAAAACACTTTGTATAATCTCTTAAATTTGTTAAGGTGTGACTTACAGCCCAGGATGTGGTCTGTCTTGTTAAGTGTTCTGTGTAAGCTTGAGAGGAATGTTTATTTTACTGGTGTTTCTTCTCCAGTGTTCTTCCTCTCTATATAGATCCATGTTTTGTTTTGTTTAACCTATATCATTTTTCTTCTCCCTAAAGAAGTTCTTTTAACATTTCTTGCAGGGTAGGTTGTCTGGGGATGAATTCCCTGTTTTTGTCCGAAAAAAGTCTTTATATATCTCTTTCAGTTTTGAAGGATAATTTTGGTGGATATCAAATTTTAAGTTGATTTTTTTCCTTTCAACACTTTAAATATTTCAATCCACTCTTCTTTCTTGCATGAAAAGAAGTCTACCATAATTCTTATCCTCTTCTGGTTTCTTTCAAGATTTTCTCTTAATCTATTTGTTTTTTAGTTTGAATATGATATGTCAAGATGTGAATATTCAAGAGAACCATTTGGTGCTCTTTCAATTTTCTGTGTATGTAATTTCATGTCTGTCATTAATGTGGAAAATTCTAAGGCATTATTACATCAAATATTTCTTCCATTTTGATCTCTCTTTTCTTCTAGTATTCTAATGATACATCTGTTACACACTTTGAAATTGTCCCACAATTCTTTCATGGCTTATTCTATTTTCTTCATTCTTTGAGGTAAACAGACATTTTAGTTAGAGAATTTATGGAAGTCTTGCTAGGTGTTGGGCTGTGTTTAATGTTTGATGTGGTGGTAGGTGCCAGGGGCCTCAACTTCCTCTAGTGTTCTCGTTTTTGTCTCCACTTTTGTCCTTGAGCTTCGCTAGGAATTCTTCCTTAAATAGAGTCTTTGTGTTTTCTACTCTTCCCAGTAAACTACCATTATACCAGAGTCCTGCTAATATGGTGGTAAGGCATGGGAGAGGAAAAGCATTCCATAATCTTATGATTAAATCTCAGTCTTTTAGGGGGCCTGTATTCCTGGGCTGTGACCTTCACCAATGTTTCTTAGCTTTCCTCAATTCCCTTAGGTGAGACAGAAAAGCTAGAGAAAGTCCACTAGGAGAAATGCCCTGTGCCTGGGGCGGGGGTAAGACTCTGGTAAAATCTTTCCCCTGGAGACTAAGCCTTTGTTATAGAAAATGCTCTGAGTATTTCACAAATACTCTTCCCCTCTGCCTGCCAGAGACAGAAGGGAATCTGTTTTAGCTCTTCTCTATGAGAACATGGCAGGGTTCCTGGAGGTAAAACCCATAAAAGTGTTGGGGGGCCCAAGACTGTGGCTCCCAGGAGTTTCTCACTGTTAACACTAGTCCACACTCACCCCCCAGGAATTTGTCAAAATTACCATTTAAGTGTTTCCTACCAGTTTATGACTCCAGTGGCTTCTGTTTCAGGTAAACTGATCTTGGCTGTCGACTCTTTGGATTAGCCTGGTTCTCCAGATTTTGGGGTGGCAGTTTGCCCTGCAAGCTCAGTTCTCTGAAGCTTCCAAGAAAAATTGTTGATTTTTAGTTCATTTAGCTTTTCCTTTTGTACAGACATAAGTGATGACTTCCCAGCTCTTTACATATTGGAGCTGAAACCAGAAGTTTAGTTAGTATCTTGATTAGAAAAGGAACCCAAATTACGTTTTATATGCGTGTGTGTGTTTGTGTGTGTATGTGTGTGTGTGTGTGTGTGTTTTCTTGTATTATATTCTATCCTGATAAAATTAGGGAGAAAACAGTTTCTTTTAAATCAGTGATCAAACACTGAAAAGAGAACAATGATCTGATTTGCCAACGATTCTGTGAACATAGCTTCTTATAGGAAAATGCTTCTGAGCTAGTAGTTTCTTTGAGAAGATTTTTTTTTCTTTCTTAATAGACTAGCACATTTAAAGTGTTAGAAATTCAGTTTTTGAAAAAACTTTTCTGGGATTTTTAAGAATGCTAAATATATGGAGTGCTTATTGGTATCTATAAACCAATCACAATCTTTTTTATTTCTAGAGACTTCACAATATAAATTTTTAATTACTCCAGAGTTAGAAAAGTATTTTTACAATTACACATGAGAAGTAAATTCTTTTCTCAGTAGAGGTATGCAGATACTCAGAGAACTTACAGCTTTACTTTTACATATTCGGCTCTAGGTCAGAATAAACCTAGAATATAAAAATTCATATCTGAAAGAGAGTCTCCTTTTCAATGGAAGGTAAGACATACATTTGCACAGACAGACAGGAAAGCAAAAAGACTAACAAACCAATATCTCTGTTGTCTCTCATCTGAGAAAGAGTAATTCCTGTCTCTAAACAAAAGAGATCACCAAATAAGTAGAACATAAAACCAAATTCCCAGTTACTGCTGCCACCAATCGGGAATAACCTGTTGGCTATGCACACGCAAGAATAAGAACAACATTGGCCAAGAACAAAAACCAAACAAACAAAAACACAAGTCAGAAGAAAAAAAATAGAAAAATTTAGTCAGCGAACCTGTAATTCTGTTGCCTCCTAGAATCCTTTCATTCCAGGATCCAAGAAAAGATGGACTAAGAAGAGGAGCCTAGGAGGTATATTTTCAGGCAATGCAGTTTAATTGACTTCTCAGGCATCTTGGTACTTACAAGGCATAATTTTTGAAAAGTTAAAAATATGATTCTTATACAAATATGGAAAGAACATGCATTAACATTTATTTAACTCTTTAATGAGGGAACTAGCAGGATGAAAAAGCTGGATTATGCTTTACAGATTTTAATGCCAAGCTGAGAGTACTGGATTTGAGCTAGTGCACTTTATCACTTTTAGTTTTGCTATTTGAGATTTTAAATGGCCAAAGTGGTCCAAATCTAACAGACTTGCCAATGTAGCTGTTTCTTTTGTTCTCTTTTTTCATTAAAAAGAAAAACAAAACAAGAATTATGTACATTTTTTCTTTATATTGAGGGATAATCTTTAAATGGAGCCAGGCATGGTGGCCCATGCCTGTAGTTCCAATTACTCGGGAGGCTGAGACCAGAGGATTGCTTGAGTCCAGGAGTTCAAGGTTGCAGTGAGCTATGATCACATCATTGCACTCTGTCTAGCCTGGGTGACAAAGTGAGACAATATCACACACACAAAAATAGATCTTTAAAAATGGACTGATTTAGGATATTTTTCATTCACTATATAATCACTGTACACAGAGAGCTCTAGAAAATGTTTTCTGTCTCATTAATTTATTTGTTAAAACATACTTATTGAGAGTCAGGTATTGTGCCAAGAATGTAAAGGTAGAAAAGATAGACATTGCCTCTGTCCTTAGAGATTTTACAGTTCAGCCTCAAGTATTACTAGGTAAAAATTTAAAATAACATACCTGTTACAGACAGTAGACAGAATTAGATTAGATATGAGATATGGATTTGGTAAAATGAAAAGTGACTAAAATTAAAGAAAGCAAGCAAATAAAATTTTTGAAACTCCCAGGAATTAAAAAAAAAATTCAGGCCAGGTGTGGTGGCTCACACCTGTAATCCCAGCACTTTGGGAGGCTGAGGCGGGAGGATCACGAGGTCAGGAGTTCGAGACCAGCCTGGCCAACATGGTAAAACCCCATCTCTACTAAAAATAGAAAAATTAGCTGGGTGTGGTGGCAGGCACCTGTAGTCCCAGCTACTTGGGAGGCTAAGGCAGGAGAATTGCTTGAACCCAGGAGGCAGAGGTTGCAGTGAGCCAAGATCACACCACTGCACTCCAGCCTGGGCAACAGAGCAAAACTCTGTCTCAAAAAAATAAAATAAATAAAAATTCAGGTTGGGTTAGTTTTTGACTAAAGCAAAGATTATTTGTTTGTATTTTCTTGCATTTTTTGTTTCTCTTGCCCAGTCTTCTTTTTCCATTTGATCCATTCGTGTGTCATCAGAACATTCCATAAGAGATGGATGGAGCAGTAAGGGAAGAGAAGCATGTGTCAGATGATTGCAATGATTTGAATCTAATATGGGTAGAAGAAGTTGAAGAAGTGACTGATTTGGGATTTATATGGGTGTTTTTCTCGTGGAAATGGCAAAATCAAGATCTATATTTTTAGTGACACATTCAAGGTGTGTGTTTATTTCCATAATATGGATGTAAACACAAAGACTTCCTGATAAATTAATTTATTTTTCTATATACCTTGATTCTGTAGTGATAATTATTGTTTGATGTTGTCAGAAGAAAAAAGGCATTTACTTTCCAGGAAGTGTATAATACTTAGGGCATGGGTGAAAACATTAAAAATTTATTTTTATTTTTTAATTATGCCTTTAAAAATTTCTTCTTTTAAGCATGCTTTACAACTTATATTAGTATTGTAGGGGAAGAAACATAATTTTACCTTCCTCTCTCAATCAGGCACTGTGGAGACAGATACACTAGAGTCCCTCTGTGAGAATTCTTACCGTTTTCCAGTTTTCCCAGGATCACATCTGCAGGCTCCAGAGCAAATGGGATGTCCCACAGATCCCATTCTCATTGCCAGAATTGTAGGGGAAGAATTATAATTTTCTCTCTACTTTTTGTGAGTTATTTGCTGGGACCACCCCCCCCCATAACTAAAGACAGATTAATAAGATAAAAACAAATAGAGGCTTATTAACATGTGTACCTCATGTATACATGAGAATAAATCTCAAGGAAGGGGTTTTGAGTTCAGGTTTAAATATCACCTTCAGCTGAATCAAAGAAACATTTTGGAAAGGTTAGTTATGGAAAGGTGACCAGGAAAAGCACACCTAACAAGGGTAAGTTTTGTTATCCAGATATAAATAGGCACCTTCTCTTGTGATTAATCATCCTTCTCTTCCTGGTACAGAGAGTGGAGACACCCTTAGAAATGGAGATTTCCTTTATAGAGATATAAATTTTTCTTATAAAAGGGTAACTTCTACTCTGTTTTTGACCCTCTCCTGTGTCTGTGATTTCTCAAAATCAGCTCAAAATAATTCTTATGCCAAAGGGACATATTTTGCAGTACATATTTTTTCTAGTATAGTATATCCATTTTAGAAAAAATATTGTATATCCATTTGTAAATAAATATATAGATATTGAGGTAACATGCAGTTTTTATAGATCAGGAACTCACAGACAAGTTTAGAGAGCAGTGGTCTAGAGCAGGGGTCCTTAGTCTCCAGGCCATAGACCCAGTACTGGTCCATGGTCCACCTCCTTAGCTCCACCTCCTCCAGGTCAGTGGCAGCATTAGATTCTCATAGGAGTGACCAATCCCTGGTGCCAAAAAGTTTGGGGATGCTGGTCTAGGGAGCCTATTGTCCTAAAAAATTTTCCCCATTCCTTTTTCTTGGTAAAAACCAAATGAGTTATAATAGTGGCCAACCTAATTTTCAGGCAACCAGTATACTTATGCTTTTGTTAAAAAAAAGTTTGTAAAGAAAAGTGTTTATGCTTTCTGTAGTTAAAAGTTATGTTAGCAAATAAAGGGGTGTCTTTACCCAGTAGAACAATCTAGGGATGCTTAGAACAATCTTCACATGATATATAGGACTACAAATAAACATTTGTTGACCTAGTAGGTTTTAGATACTAGGACTATGCACTGGGGATCTGCTATGGTTTGAATGTATATGTCCCCTTCAAAATTCGTGTTGAAACTTATAATCACCAATGCAACAGCATTAAGTGGTGTGGCCACTGGGAGGTGATTAAGTCATGAGGATTATGCCATCATGAATGGATTAATGCCTTATGAAAGGGCTTGAGAACCAGGTAGGCCTGGTTTCCCTTTTTGCCCTTCCATCTTTTCTACCATGTGAAGACTCAGTATTCAAGGTGCATTTTAGAAGCAGAGATACCAGACACTGAACCTGCTGGCGCCTTGATTTTGGACTTTCCAGATTCTAGAACTGTGAGAAAATTAATTTCTGTACTTTATAAATTACCCAGTCTCAGATATTTTGTTAGAGCAGCACTAGTGGACTAAGGATCCAGTGGTAAAAAAAGCAGATGTGATCTCTGTCCTTGTGGGGCACACAGTCTAATTTGTTTATCATACTCATAAATTTGTGATTATTAGTTATAAGAATTGAATGTGTTATTGTTTGTAAAGCACTTACTACAATACCTGAGCACAAATCAAGCACACAAATACATATACGCTATAAAGCAAAAGTACTGAATATGAACAGAATGTATAATGCGATGGTGTTCACCTCGCCTGAGTTTCCCTGAGGAAGTGACTTTTATTTTTATTTTTTTAATTTTAATTTTAATTTATTTTTTGAGATGGGGTCTGGCTCTGTTGCCCACACTGAAGTGCAGGGGCACAATCATAGCTCACTGCAGCCTCAAACTCCTGGGCTCAAGCAATCCTCCTTCCTTAGCCTCCAAAATAGCTGGGACTATAGGCATGCACCACAATGCCTGGCTAATTAAAAAAAAAATTGTAGAGATGGAGTCTCCCTAGGTTTCCCAGGCTGGTCTCCAACTTCTGGCCTCAAGTGATCCCACTGCCTCAGCCTCCCAGGCAGCTGGGATTGCAAGCATGGGTCATAGCACATGGCAGAAGTGATTTTTAACTTGAGACCTCAAAGTTGAGTAGAAATTTCCAAGTACCTTCCAAAAATGCCAAGCCTGTGTCAGCCTTCACACAAAGGCTGGCTTTCTAGGTGTGACTTGGTGAGCAGTAGTAGTGTATGGTAGAGAAGAGCTGTCCCATGCATGTGGAACTGATTGGCGATCAAATTCTTCTTTGTAAATACTGCTCACTACTGTTGGGCAGTTGTGAGGAGGTAATGCCCATAAAGCACTAGTTAGTCCTCAGATGGTGGATGAGAAATGTTATCTCATCCTATTTTACCTGCGTTGGCATCAGAAGCCTCTGTGTATCCACTGGAGAGGGGAGGCCTGGAATGTAGCCTTGAGAAATTCCAAGCTCTCTTTAGTCTCTAGCACATCAGATCATTGTTCATCCTTCAATATAGTAGGGGGACCCATCTCTTAAAGTGGTCAGATTTCACTTACATTTTCTTTTTAGCACATGGTTACTGTGCCCCTGAAAAAACTCATCAGAGTTCTCTATGTATATGTGTGTGCATACATATTGTATTAGTGCATTCTCATGCTGCTAATAAAGACATACCTGAGACTGGGTAGTTTATGATAAAAATATGGTTCTTATACAAATATGGAAAGAACATGCCATCATGAATGGATTAATGCCTTATGAAAGGGCTGCAGAACCAGGTAGGCCTGGTTTCCCTTTTTGCCCTTCCAAAGAGATTTAATTGACTCACAGTTTAGCATGACTGGGGAGGCCTCAGAAAACTTAACAATCGTGGTGGAAGGTGAAGCAAACACATCCTTCTTCACAGGGCAGCAGGAAGGAGAAGTGCAGAGCAAAGGTGGGAAAAGCCCCTTAAAAAGCCATTAGATCTCCTGAGAACTCACTCAGTATTATTAGAACAGCAAGAAGGGACTGCCCCCATGATCTAATCACCTCCCACAAGTTTCCTTCCACAACTCGTTGGGATTACAAATCAAGATGAGATTTGGATTGGGGACACGGAGCCAGACCATATCATTCTGTCCCTGGCCCCTCCCAAATCTCATCGTTCTCACATTTCAAAACACAATATGCCATCCTAACAGTTCCCCAACGTCTTACTTATTTCAGCATTAACCCAAAAGTGCAAGTCCGTGATCTCATCTGAAACAAGGCAAATCTCTTCTGCCTATGAGCCTGTGAAGTCAAAAGCAAGTTAGTTACTTCCTAGATACAATGGGGGTACAGGCTTTGGATAAATACACCCATTTCAGATGGGAGAAATTGGCCAAAACAAAGGGACTACAGGCCACATGCTGTCCAGAATCCAATAAAGCAGCCATTAAACCTTAAAGTTCCAAAATGATCTCCTTGGACTTCATGTCTCACATCCAGGTCACACTGATGCAAGAGGTGGGCTTCAATGGCTTTGGGCAGCTCTACCTCTGTGGCTTTGCAGGGTACAGCTCCCCTCCCAGCTGCTTTCACAGGCTTGCCTTGACTGGGTGTGGCTTTTCCAGGTGCACAGTACAAACTGTAAGTGGATCTACAGTGCTAGGTTCTCGAGGACAGTGACCCTCTTCTCACAGCTCCACTAGGCAGTGCCCCAGTGGAGACTCTGTGTGTGGGCTCCTACTCCACATTTCCCTTCTGCACTGCCCTAGCAGAGGTTCTCCATGAGGGCTCCGCCCCTGTAACACACTTCTGCCTGGACACCCAAGTGTTTCCACACATCCTCTGAAATCTAGGTGGAGGTTCCCCAACCTCAGTTCTTGACTTTGGTACACCACAGGCTAAATACCACGTGGAAGCCACCAAGGCTTGGGGCTTACACCCTCTGAATTCATGGCCTGAGCTGTAACTTGGCTCCTTTTAGCAGCTGGAGCTGAAGCATCTGGGACATCGGACACCATGTCACAAGGACACCATGTCACCAAATCTAAAGACATGGTGAATGAAACCATTTTTTCCTCCTAGGCCTCTGGGCCTATGATGGGAGGGGCTGCTGTGAAGGTCTCTGACATGCCCTGGAGACATTTTCCCCACTGTCTTTGTGATTAACATTCAGCTCCTTGGTACTTACGCAAATTTCTGCAGCAGGCTTGAATTTCTCCCTAAGAAATGAGTTTTTATTTTATATCTCATCATTAGGCTGCAGAGTTTCCAAACTTTTATGCCCTGCTTCTTCTTGAACGCTTTGCTGCTTAGAAATTTCTTCTGCCAGATACCCTAAATCATCTCTCTCAAATTCAAATTTCCACAGATCTCGAGGGCAGGGGCAAAATGCTGCCAGTCTCTTTGCTAAAGCATAGCAAGAATCACCTTTTTTACAGTTCCCAACAAGTTTCTCCATCTGAGACCTCCATACAGTTCCCAACAAGTTCTCCATCTGAGACCAGGAAGTTCCAAACTTTCCCACAACTTTCTGTCTGCTTCTGAACCCTCCAAATTGTTCCAACTTCTGCCTGTTACCCAGTTCCAAAGTTGCTTCCACATTTTTGGGTATCTGCAGCATCACCCCACTCCTGGTACCAGTTTACTGTATTACTCCATTCTCATGCTGCTAATAAAGACACACCGGAGACTGGATGATTTATAAAGAAAAGAGGTTTAATTAACTCACAGTTCAGAAATGGCTGGAGAGGCCTCAGAAAACACTGTGATGGCAGAAGGGGCAGCAAACACATTGTTCTTCACAGGGCAGCAGGAAGGAGAAGTGCAGAGTGAGGAGGGAAAAAGCCTCTTATAAAACCGTCAGATCTTGTGAGAACTCACTCACTATCATGAGACCAGCATGAAGGGACCACTTCCATGATCTAATCACCTCCCACAAGATCCCTTCCCTAGTACGTGGGGATTACAATTCATGATGAAATTTGGGTGGGGAAACAGAGCCAGACCATTTCGTATATACAGAGTGTGTGTGTGTGTGTGTGTGTGTGTGTGTGTGTGTGCATGTGTGCGCAGACAGTCCTTGCTTCACAGGGTTCCAATTTCCATGAATTTCAGTAACCATGGTTTAGTTATGTAATACCAGTACTCCAACAACACAGTTCAAATTTTAGTTACCACATTGTGTTAACTGAGTAATTGCATAACATATACATTTAACTGCCAGATCTTTAGCTCACAAATCATTAGGTAGATAACAGGTACTCATCTCAATCAATGACCAATCATGTCATGTTTTTCAAAGTCTGTCATGATGGGTCACTGCACATCTGCTATTCAGTTCATGCACAGATCACAAAGCATGTACTTTTGTTGCCTCCTTGTCTCTCAGTAATAAACCTATGGGATATTTTACAAAAATTGAAGCTTAAAAGAGGGAATTGGCCAACAAAGATGACTAGGCATGGTGGCTCACATCTGTAATCCTAGCACTCTGGGAGCCCGAGGAGGGTGAATCACTTGAGGTCAGGAGTTTGAGACCAACGAGGCCAACATGGTGAAACCCCATCTCCACTAAAAATACAAAAAAAAAAAAATTAGCCGGACATGGTGGCATGTGCCTGTAGTCCCATCTACTCGGGAGGCTGAGGCAGGAGAACTGCTTGAACCCAGGAGGCAGAGGTTGCTGTGAGCTGAGATGGTACCACTGCACTCCAGCCTGGGTGACAGAGCGAGACTCTGTCTCAATCAATCAATCAATGAAAGAAAATGTAGCAAAGAAACAAAAAGTGATGAAACTGTAGGTGAAATTAGAATCAAACATATATAGAAGACATAGCTGACTAGGAATGCTGACAGCATAGCCATTCAAAAGACTAGATTCACAGCCAGAGGAACTTAGTGAAGGTGAACAATTTACCAACATAAATGAGAAAACTATTTGTGACAAAAAGGACAAAGATGTCCCAGAGGAAGTGACACTGACAAGAAACTTTACATTAAAAGAATGCTCCAAAATATTTCATAACATTCAGAGCACACAGGATAAAATGTTAGAATCGGATCCAAATTTAGAAAGGAATGTGATGATTCATCAGGACATAGGCAAGACGCTTACCCCATTTCTTGTTGTAAGTTTCATGACGAGAAATTCAAGCTATTCTTGGTTAAGATTTTTATGAAGGGAAAAAATCTCATGCTTAAAATGTCTTCTGGTGTTTTAAATTACACTATGCTGAATAAATATTAGTTTTATTAATTTTTTATTTCTCTAATATTTATAACTAACATAAGAGTTTTTAACACCTCGACAAACAATTTTAAAGGTCAAAGAACAATCATAAATTTTTGCATTTGTTATTAACACTGCTTTGCACAGTTCAGCATAAACGGTCATGTTTATGGCTCTGCACCATCTTGCAAGTCAAGGACTGCCTTTGTATGTGTCTGAATGTGTCTCTGTAAGATTGTGTGTGCATGAGTGTGTGTATGTGTGCATGTGTGAATATGTTTGTGTATGTTCTGATCAAGTAATGAAGGGTAGAAAGTCCTGGATTAATATTTTTCACTTCGTTTTGATGTGTCAAGTATCATAAGACCATCTGAAATACACATTTACATTAGCTGTTATCTTAGAGCTTCTCTGATTTTCTTACAGTTTTTCTGAGACAGGGTGTCAATCTGTTGCCCAGGCTGGAGTGCAGTGGCACTCTCACAGTTGTCTGCAGCCTCAACTTCCCAGGCTCAAGTGATCCTTAGACCTCAGCCTCCCTAATAGCTGGGACTACAGGAGTACACCACCACGCCCAGCTAATTTTTCTATTTTTTATAGAGATGGGGTTTTGCCATGTTGCTCAGGCTGTTCTCGAACTCCTGGACTCAACGGATTCACCTGCCATGGCCTCCAAAAGTGTTGGGATTATAGGTGTGAGCCACTGAACCTGGTCTAAGGCAGAATTTCTTGGGTAGGATATTCTCTCTTAACAGTCTTTTTTCACTCATTGCATTATAAATAATTTAAGAAATGGCAGAAATTTCTTAAACATTTTGAAATTGAATTTCAGTCGTTTTCCTGATTTTTTCTAGAAGTGTTTGATAATTCTCTTGAGTTTTTCTTAATGATAATAATCATTCTAATAAACACAATAATAGCAGCCAACATTTACTGAACATTTAGTATGTGTCAGCTTCTTTGCAGAACATTTAATATATATTATGAGGAAATGCAATGCTTTTCTTTTACTCAACAATTATAATAACTTAAAATTTGAATACATCCGGAAGGAGAAGTCTTTTACACATCAATTATGGTTGATGTAACTGTCACCTTAAGAGTTTTTCACATCTGAGATAAGGAGCTAACAGTGTGGGGAAGGATCTGTTGCTGATCTCTGCACTTTTGCTCACCGCATGTGACCAAGTGGCTTTAGTGGCCTGAGACTTGCTCTCTAGAGAGGAGCTGTAAGATCTGACCACTGAAACCAGCACAAGGATCTAAAATGTGCTTTTACCTTGTATTTGGTAACAATATACTTGGTAACTTGGTTGTATGATACATGGAAAAAGAACCAGTCTCGTAAGTGCCTAGAGATACTGGCAGTGCATGATAATTAAACTCTCGAAATCCTCCCATAGAAAACTCAATGAGCTGTATTTACTTCTTTCTGGCATTATAAAAATTATGTATCCTTTTATGTGCAGAGACAGTTCCTTAGGGATGAAGAGTTATGCATGCTCATTAACAGAAGAATGTGTACCACAGCAGGTACTGCATGCTAAAGCCAAGACTTATGACCCTATTGTCCACATGAGTGGCAAGCATAACTTCTCCACTGTGGTGGTGAATGAGAGGATGAAGAGATAATGATGGTAATGAAAGAGGTTAATTTAAATGTTCTGGCTCCATACTTTGGTTGAATATTCAGATATATTTCAAATTAACCATGCTTCTTAAAAGGTTGGAATCCAAGGGTGGATTTTTTTTGCTTAATTTCCTGTGTTTTGAAATAGAAGATACCATTGGAATTCTGTGTTAGAATTGTCCAAGAACATTGCCCTGGCTGTGAACCTTGAGTATTGGTTTTAAGTCTGTCAGTCTAAAAAAACTTTAGATTGTTCTCATTGGGCTTTCTAGACTGACTTTCCCTGACTCTGTGGGCATGTGTATTAGCATAATCTTTGCCTAAAGATTTCTACTTAGTCATCTGTTCCCTATAGTCCTTTTCAGTTTAGAAGAATGCAGTACTGGGACAGATGCAGTGGCTTTGATGTTGGAATCTTCATGATAATTCTTCTTTTCAAAAACTTAGGTCCTTTGTGTCATTTACCATTATGATCAATGTACATATTGTGTGAATACCTAATTCATGGGAATTATCATGAAAATTGGTTCATTGACTATATATACATTAAAAGATCTCAAGTGAACAAAAAGTAATTTGTGAGGAAAAATAATTGAATGAAAGCAACAAATGCTAGGGAATTATGTCATTTGGAAACCTAGTCAGCAAAGAGGGAGAAATGGTGAATTATTATACTTTTTGCTTAAAAGAAATAAGAAGTATAACAATTTAGGCTCTCAAATGAAGGAAAATGAATTGAGAGCCTTTATAATACTGTATTGGGTTCCTCAGATTGGGTTCCTCAGAAGCAGAACTCCCAGGGGAAACCCTTAAGCGGGCACGGAAAGCACAGCAGGGAAGGGAGAAAGTGGAGGAAGGGTTTGACTTAGCTTGGACAGAGTCTCCCAGAGGGTGACTTCATTCAATCTAACCCTATAGCACTCTGGAGTATGAATTAGACCTATTTGCATTGCAGGTTCACACTCCTTCATCCCATACTCATTGGATGATAGTCTCAGGGTGTGCAAAGGATCATAGGCCCTCAGGCACTTCCCACTTTCTGCCCTTGTCACAAAGTGGCTCCATCAGCCTGAGAGTTGTCCTCCAAAGACCTACAGGAGTTGGGGGTGGGGGACTGAAAGCACCAGACCACAAAATCCGGGTGGGGTGCATGCAAAAGCGGCAAGAAGGAATGGGAAGGAGATTCAATGTTGTCTGCTATATAGATGATCCTAAGTTAACTTCAGAGTCATTTCCAAAAGAAATTCTCCCAAATAATAATGATGGTTATCTGTATTTGTACAGGCCGCACAAGCTTCTCACATTTATTATCCCATTTAATCTTTGCCTTAACGCAGCGAGGTAGAACACTCAATCTTGCAAATCAGGCAGCTACTGTTCAGAGAAGCTAGGTAACTTGCTTAAAGATGCAGCGCCAAAAAATGGAAAGGCTAAAGCCACAGCCAGCAACCCTGACTTCAGTCCAGTGCCTGTTCCAAAATAGGAGGTTGCTTTTATTCTGTACTTTTTTAACCTGGTTAGTTTCCCTGTGAGATTCAAACTACTTTTTGTAACTGGGTTCATTACTGGGCCATTAGTCAATGCATATTTTCTAAGCTGATTTCTATTAAATTGAATTTAAAAGGCAGACTTTCTTATCCCCCAACGTACGTATTCAGTCTCTGCAATTTCTCAGATACTTGTAGATTTATGGGGATAGCCTATGGGTCATTTTAAGTCACTTCTGAAACAACTTTGTTAATAAAAAGAAGAAAAGGTTTGGGAATAAAAGAAACAATGAACGGCATTTTTTTTTTTTAAAGATCAGAGGGGTAAAAGAAGGTTTCTTATCCTACATGTTTGTTCCATAAAAGGGATCTATATTTCTTTAGTTTCATCTCAAGAAGACAACACCTTAATTAAACTCCAGTGGGCCAGTTTAATTAAAAAATGTCAGTCAGATCCTCACAGGAGGACAAGACATTCATGAAACAGGCGGTATGCTTCCTTTGTGATTACTCAGAAATCTCTGGCCCTGCAGCCACACGACAGTGGATGGTTGTGGTGGGCAGAGCTTGTGGACATCCACTGAGAAGGGTGGGCTTTTGGTGGACCAGTGAGCGAGGTCAGGGCATGATGAAGGAGAAGAGATACTAGGCAGCTGATCAGAATCTAGATTATCAACAGTCAGAGATGTTCTTGTCTATCACTGTGTGATACTAATGGATTCATAGTCATATTTTCTGTTTTCATCACCAAAAGATATCTAAGAAGTGTGTCAATCTTCCCTCCCTGCTCCTCCTCCTAACCTACCTTCCTCTCCCACTCTCTGCATTCCCTTCTGTGATCTGACAGGCCCAAGCCTTGCAGTTATGTGTGTATATGAGAGCCTTTTAGTAGCTACTTCAGCCTGAATCCAGCTCCCACTGTCAGCAAAGAAGCCACCTTCTGAAACCCTAGGGCAAGAGTCAGGGAGAAGGATTTAAGAATCACGATGTATTGAGGGCTTAGAGTAGTCATTCCTGCTTCTAGGTGTTTTAAATGCATGATTTCACTTTAACATTACCTAACTTGACACAGGGGGAAAATGGAGAGAGACATTCAGTGATTCTCCCAAACTATAAAGCAAGTGTAGAAGTGGACAGGGTGTGACACCTTTCTTTCTCACAATAAGGGTCATGGCTGATACTTTTATAACAAAACACAGCTTAACAAGAGAAAAGCATAGCATCTTTATTTAAATAATCAACATTTTATGTGACTTGGGAGCCTTCACAATGAAGACCCAAAGACTCGGAGAACACTGCCTATTTTTTTGTGTAGGTTTGGTGAAAAATGGACAGCTATGTAGAAATGTGATTGGACCAAAGGGTGTGATCTAATGGTTACGGATTGATGGGGAAACCCAACAAGGCCTCCTATCTGTTCAGATTCTTCTTGGCTTCTCTGTTGTAGTATTTCTTCTCCCTGGAATGGGGCAGGAACCCTCTGGAATGAGGGTCTTATGACTTACTATCAGACAAGGTTAGGTCAGAGAATTTCTTTATGGCCAGCTGATAGAAAGACAGGGGAAGGTTAGAGTAATATTTCTAGGTTTCTCTCTTAAGGTTAAGAGAAAGCCAGGGAAGAGAAACAGGAGGGCAGGAGGGCAGAGAGATCTTCATTCTGAGGCTGCTTCTGAGCCCGACATCTTTTAGTTCAAAGTACTCAGCACACCAAAGCATCACACTTCGGAGTATCATTTTCAGAGTGCCAACACAAGCAAATGAAGAAACTAGAAATTAACCTGCAAAGCTGCCCGTTACCTGAAAAGCTTCCAGCCAGACTTGCTTCTCAGACATCTCTTCTTTATTTGTGAAAATGACTTTATTGTTTTAATCTGATTATTTAACTATTACAGGCTCATTGTAAAAATCAGATATATCAGAATAATATGCTATTGTCATTGAGGCCTTTTGGAAAAAAAATTATTCTTTTGGCTGGGCTCAGTGGCTCACACCTGTAATCCCAGCACTTTGGGAGGCTGAGGCGAGTGGATCACGGGAGGCCAGGAGTTAGAGACAAGCCTGGCCAACATGGTGAAACTCCGTCTGTACTAAAGATACAAAAATTAGCCAAGCGTGGTGGCACATGTCTGTAGTCCCAGCTACTTGGGAGGCTAAGGCAGAAGTCAGGAGAATCTCTTGAACCCAGGAGGCAGTTGCGATCTGGGTGACAGATCGAGACTCCGTCTCAAAAAAAAAAAAAAATTATTATTCTTTTGGTTACCAGCCAACCCTCCACCCCTATTCCGTACCTCCCCCAACCCCATTCCTTTCTATGCTTATATCAACAACCTGTACATAGCCTTTGAGACCGTTCTCTGTGGGCATATGATCCGATCAGAACTTTGTTTATACACACAAGTATGTGGAGGGATTTTCCCAGTTAGTTTTTTAAAGATGTGTTCTCTGCATCTTATTTTTTATTTAAGAGTATATCATGAAAAATTGTCCTGGTCAACTGGTGTAGCTTTAACAGACTCTTAACGTTCTATAATATTCCATAGTATGAATGGCCGACAGTTTTTCTACTTTGTTTTCGTTTTTTTTCTTTTTTAGCCCCAAGAAACAATTCTACAGCAAATATCTTTGATTATATATGATTTTACACTGGTGCTTTTATTTCTGTGAGATTGGTTTCTTAAAGGTGAGGTTTTAGGGTTGAAAAATGTTTGCATGTCTTATTTTAACAGATATCTTTAGATTTCCTAAGCAGTTTCTAGAACATGATTATGCTTTATAACAAAAATCCGTCAGACATAACTATGGACATGTGTTCCCAACTAAAATCCGACTTTTACAAATCTTGACTGTCTTAGTCAAATGTGTTCATAAAGATTTCAACCCTGGATTAGGTACAGACTGGAATGGTAGTATGCTTACTTGTGAATTTCCCTGCTGAACTTCTGGGTTACTTAAAATTCACTAAAGTTCTAAAAATTTTACTTATTGGGCATTTGGATAAAAAATTGTTGCATAGCACATCAATTTTGGCATTTATTGATAGAAACTTGATGTTGTGTCATTATAGAATGATAGGAATTTAGAGGGGGAAGTGTTACATTGACTGCTACTGATTTTATCTTGCGTATGGTTCCTCCATATACTATAGAAAGCACCATAAACTGTAGAATTACTGTGAATCATGTCTTGATGGAATGTGTCATTGGAGCATGCTGCAGAGTTATCTCATGTAGTGCTTTGTTGAAAGCCTATTTCCAAAATGGTTTTCAAAATGTTCAAGTTTTTAGAAAGAAGTAGACATTTATTTAAATTTACTTTAAAGACCACTGATTCAGGGCTAATGACTGTATAGTTTATTAATCAAATGTATTTAGCAGAAAAAAAAGCCAGCTACGATTCACTTACAATTGAGATTTTACTCTATTTTAACGTTATTTTAATGAGCTACAGATTTGAATGTGGGCTTTGTTCATCTGTTGCTTCCGCTCAATTGCAGTTTCACCCTAAGAAGACACAAGACAGATTGATCAGGCTTCCAGTCATTGTGAGGCTTAAATGAAGTGAACAGGGCCTTATGTTTCTAAACCAAATGAGAGGATTAAGGCAAAAAAAAAAAAAAACAACAAAAAACCTCCTGCCCCCCTCAAAAAAATCACTCTATACACCCTTTAAGTCATTTGTTTGCTTTTCTTAAATTTTATATTACGAGATCCCAGTTTTCCTAGGTAAGCATCAGGAGTGGAAACCATAAAACTGAAAATTGCAAATATCCCACAGAACTATTAACATGTGTCCATGTAAGCAAAAAACTACTGTGTTATCTTATTTTTTGACACACACTAATTTCAATGCAAAAGTAAAAGCATTAAAGTTATGTTAGATATTTTCTAGTAGCTAATGTCCTTATGTCTAAACTTAGAAAGGTATTTATCATCTAATGCTTTGTTGAAATTATTTCATGTTTATATGATTTCTTTACATGAAAATGAATTTGTTTGAATTAAAACATGATTTTTATGGCTAATATTCATAGCCATATTTTCAACACTGAGTTTGTCTTGGGGAACTTCTCTGATGGGCCACATAAGGTCTGGGAAGTACATACTGGACAGCTTAGGCTGCTCTGTTTTCCATTTGCAAGTACAGTCTAGAGAGGCCAGGGCCTTCCAACATAGAGTTTTCCATTGTAATTATAAACTAGTTTTGCTGCTTAAGATGCAAAAGGAACCTCACTTTCAGGAAGCAACTTACAGCATGATGTATGACAGCTTTGGCCAATTTTATTAAACAAGAAATTAATTATAGTTTCTGAACTTCCATGGCTCAACCTCCTGATAACAAGAAAAGCATTGTGTGCTCCTGTTATGCTAATTTTTAAAATTATAAATTGTTTATAGTTAATTCGAGGTTTATAAGTTAAATTTTTAGGCAAGAACAGCCCCTGATTAACAATAATCAAATTTCTATAAGCTGACATTCTTGGTGGAATACTACAGATTCTTTTGACTTATTTGAATAATTCAATAAATGAAACATTTACAGTAGATAATGTTATCTATATCATATGTGTCATAATTATATAGGATATGTATCTTACTATCTATCATAAAGATATAGTGTTATTTACTGCAGTTGTTTTCATAGATATGAAATATATATATGTAAATATTTTCATCTATACAAAGTATTATTTTGTATATATTAGATAGAATCCAGGACAGCTGTAAGTCATACACATTTTTAAGACGGTAAATTTCAAGAGGAGAGCTTGCTGTTGCGAAAAAGTCCTATTGCTAATACTACGCATCACAAATATTAATCTTTTAATCATCCTTCACCTACATTTATACATTGGTTTTGCTTAAAGTGCGACAGACCTATTTTAGCTTTCCTTGAGAGATTGTTGGTTATTTTAATTTGGCTTTTTACAGATTGATATATTTAGACCCCTAAATGATGAATAGATGTGGTAAGACCAAAATAATGCCAAATAAAATACAGAAACTATGATTTTTTTTAAATTAGTGGGAAAAAATGATATCTATATGATCCTGTTTGAGCAAAGCCAGGAATTCACTTAACGCTTTCAGTCAGGGCAGATGTTTATTTTGTACTGGAGCTAGTATAAGTTGGTGAATGACAGAATTGTTTGTAATTTCGACAAAGATAGGTGTTGTTTTTCTGTTTGCTTTTTGATTAAGATTAATTTCAAATATTTAATACATTCACCTTTAAAGCAAAAACAAAGCAAAAAATAGCAAGAAAGTTTAGATTGACTTTATAGGTAAAAAAAAAAAAACAGGTAAGAATCAGTTTTCTATACTTTGTCATTTTTGATGATGTTTGATTTTGTAACATTTTTTATTTTGATCTTTTGTTTTGGTTTTAAATAATAGATTTTTGTTTAAAAATATTTATATATTCAATTTCTGATAGGTTTTTGCGTAAAGAAAAAAAAGCCTTTGTTAGTAATTTACAAATAGATTAAATCAAAAAGATAATTGAGAAGCTTTTGGCAACCCCTGCTGAAAAAGTATACAGCATTTTCATTACCCAGAGACCATTATGCTAGTTATTAATTTTGATAAAATTTAAAATGCATCTACATATAGTTTCACAATTACATAATTTAAGGGAACATTTTTGACACAAGAAATTTATATTTCTTTAACTAATGTGTCTTTTAAAGTATGCACATGGTATATACATTTAGGTCTCAGACAAAGATGTATGAATTAAAGTTATATAATGACATATAGCCAACCTTAAAGAGCTTAATTTCCTCTTAATGGCGTGTGTATACAACCATTGGTGGATGTTTTTGCATTGCTTTGAGTATTAACAATTTCTCTGAATATTCTGTGTATCTAAGCAACCATGATTGTGGTTCATTTCACTTAATGGTCATTCATATAAAATTAAAGCTCAGAGTATTATTATTTGCTTCAGCTAATACCAGTTATATTACTCTTTTATAGGTCAGCTGATATTTTCGCATAACAGATTTTCCCAGTCTCTTGACTTTTTCATTTTATTGTGTCGTTTCTTTCACTGATATTGCCCTCATAAGTTCAAGGTGAAGTTTTCAACTTCAAAGTTATAAGTCAGTTTTCATGTAAACAATTGGCAACAACCATCTTCGACATCATCCTTTTATTCATTCAGCTTTGCATTCTGTTATGTAAATGACCATACCTGTGTGTCTCTAAAAAATCTCTATTTGTAATGGGCACATTAAAAAATCCTTAGCTATGCAGTGTTTTTCTGCAAATAAATGTAAAGTGGGTTCATTGTGCCTTAGATTAAAGGCTAGTAAGGCAGACAAAAGGGACACCATTGCAAATTAAACCATAAAGGTCTGAAGTATTATTAAGAGGTTCACAGATACTATGTTCCAATCAGGCTCAATAGGGTTGAATTCCTATTCTGTTTCTAAAGCCTCCAAAA
This sequence comes from Pongo abelii, assembly GCF_028885655.2. Taxonomy (NCBI): domain Eukaryota; kingdom Metazoa; phylum Chordata; class Mammalia; order Primates; family Hominidae; genus Pongo; species Pongo abelii. Next base: position 79,775,664 of record NC_071992.2, on the reverse strand, counting down.
AGACATGGGAAGGGACCCAGAGTTAAAGTCGTCAAACAGAAAGCACTTAGGCCAAGAGCACATGAATCTATGGCTGGGTAATGTGCCTTTCATCTTTGAAATAAAAACAGTTCAGTTCAATTGGAACTGAAGTTTCTACCCTTTGAGAAAGTTTATTTTAATGAGTTTTCATTTTATGCGTGGGCTGTTCTTTAATCGAGGCTGTTCCATTGAAGTCTTACCCAATGAAGACACAAGACAGATTGTCCAAGCTTGTGGCTATTGTTAGGGGTTGATGAAGTGTATGGGCCCTTATGGTTGATAACAGAATTAGATGGTCAAAGCCAATAAATAAAACCTTAACTCGGATTGTTGGATGCTTTATGCTGAAAAGGTTTCCATTAGCATGGATTTTTGGTTTTGAAGGACTTGTGAACCCAAAGGCAGCGTGTAGCTCTGTCACACAAACTAAGTCACTTAGACAAGCAGCAATCTGTCCTAGCTGATAAACTCAGTTTCGCTTTTAAAATTTTAGACTTCTTTTCAGAAGTCAACATTGTTAATATCTTGACAGACAATTAACTTAATAATACATGAATCACTGCACTCACTACTGATTTATCATGAAAGTGTAGTTTAAGGAGGTCATGTATGCTTGCTTTGTGGGGATCTTAATGATGTAAATTTTAGAAAGATGAATTTAATATATTTTAAGTGGTTGATATCTGAGTGTGCGGAGGGGAGAAAGAGACCTTATGGTTTTAGTCATGGAATGAACTCAGTTGCCATAAATGTAGGTTGGTCATTGAAATGACCTTTATATGCTCTCTTCAAATTTTTATTGTTCTAAATGCCATTTAATCTAATTTCTTGGCAATGGATATGGTCAGTTGTATATCCACTGTTGTCTTAAAATTTACCAAAACTGTGTGTTATGAGCTGAAATTCCTTAAAAATCTGTTCCAGTGACCTCACAACTATATGTTAGAAGCCACTACATCCCATGATTTCAGTCATGATTGTTGTAGTAGAACAGATAGAGCCTTGATGATGTTGAGGGGGTAACCCTGCCCATAAATGCCTTGCCACTGGAATGTTGGGACTTCCAGGAATCTACTTTATATTTACCTTCCAGTTACCCTAAGGAAAATCCACCTCTGACAGTTGTGGGACACAGATGCAAATGTGACCCTTAGCCCATATCTTGCACCTGCCATTCTACAGGGACCTTGTCTGCCTGGAATGGACCACTCTACCCACAGGAATCTCCATCAAACTTTCACCCCAAACAACAGCCATCGGCTAACCTCAGACCTGGAGGTGAACATAATGGCTGCATGTTTGGCTTTTGGGGGATAGACCCAAGAAGGAAGCCCACATATGCCCCAGAAGGGGACTTCTTACTGTTGAACAGGGAATCCCAATTTCTGAGCAGCTGGACCATGAGCACAAAGATGGAGGGGCTAGGGCAGCATGTCCCCTTGGGTGCTGGATTCCTTGCCTTTGGAGAGAGGTGTAAGCCTAGGAAGATTCAGGGCAGAAACCCTCGTGCTTAGTCCTAACGAGCAGTACTGGGATTACAGGTGTGAGCCTCCACACTTGGCCAAAAAGCCAACTCTTAGAGATGTGCATCAGAATGGACATGGTGGCTTGTTATGACTCCAAATATGTTATTTTATACTACTGAGCAACTCTGGAATGTGTTATTAATACCATTGACTCTTGGGCTAATGATGAATGAAGAGGTAGTTAATAACTCTCACTTTGAATATTCAATAGGGATGCAACTACCTGAAGTCAGTGATTTATACTTTATTTAGGCCTTTGAAATGCCATATGCTAGATATACCAACATATATTACATAAATAGCTTGAGTTGTACGTTTAATGCTCTTATACAACCATGATCATTAAGGGTGGAATACATGAACTCGTGACTGTATAGCAATTTGCAGTAATAAATATATTAATTTATTTTTAATTGTTTCATGTCTATATTATAATTATAATGATTTGCTAGATATAATAGTCTTATATTACAATATTACAATGATTTGCTAGAAAAATGTTATTTACATTTTTTTCCAAAAAAAAAAAAAACTATTTTTTTTTGGAGGCAGGGTCTGGTTCTGTTGTCCAGGCTGGAGTGCAGTGGTGCAATCTCACCTTATTGTACCCTCCACTTTCTGGGCTCAAGTGATCTTCCCACCTCAGGCTCCTGAGTAGCTAGAGGCATGCACTACCACGCCCTGTTAATTTTTGTATTTTTTGTAGAGACAGAGTTACGTCATATTGCCGAGGTTGATCTCAAACTCCTGGGCTCAAGCAGTCCTCCTGCACTGGCCTCCCAAAGTGCTGGGATTACAGGTGTGAGGCACTACACTAGGCCAAAAAAATAACTCTTAGAGATGTGCATCAGAATGGACATGGTGGCCTGTTATGGCTCCAAATATGTTATTTTATACTTTCAGACTACCTAAAAGGTAGAATAGATACATGATTTAGGGGAATTATACCATTTTGTTTCATTAAACAATTATATCCGAATAGCACTCATGAATGGTAAAGAGCTAGCAAGTCAATAAACAGTTGTACAATTTTCACAACATTCTGAAATGTTCAACCAAAATGATTGGAAAATTAGCAGTGACAACATGGAATCTCTTTGATACTGTTTTATCTCCCTTCCCTCTACAGTTAAAAAATAGAATGTAACAAACCTGCACGTTGTGCACATGTACCCTAGAACTTAAAGTATAAAAAAAAAGTAAAAGAATGGAAAAAAAAGATGTACCATGTAAACATTAATCATAAAAAACTGGAAAAGGCTATATTAATATCAGACATAGTATCCCACTTCAGAACAAGGCATATTACCAGCACTAAAGAGACATTTTATTTTGATAAAACAGTTAATACATTAAGAAGATATAACCATGCTAAAAGTGTACACACTTTATGATAGAACTTTAAAATAAATAAAGCAACAACTGGCAAAAGTAATAGAAAAATAGACAAACCTATAATTGCGGTTGGATAGTGTAGCACTCCTCCCTCAGTAATTGTTTGAAGTATAAAAGACAAACAATAGTAAGCATGTTGATTTGAACCATACTATCAACCAACTTAGTCTAACTGACATTAACAGACAGAACACTGCAGCCAACACCTGATCCATACACTGGATCATAAAACAAGGTTTAATAAATTTTAAAGAATTGGAGTATTACAGAGTATTTTATTTTATTTTATTTTATATTTTATTTTATTTTATTTTATTATTTTATTTTATTTTATTTTTGAAATGAAGTCTTGCTCTGTTGCCCTAGCTGGAGTGCAGTGGCGTGATCTTGGCTCACTGCACCCTCCACCTCCCGGGTTCAAGCGAGTCTCAGGCCCCGGCCTCCTGAGTAGCTGTGATTACAGGTGCCTACCACCACACCTGGCTAATTTTTGTATTTTTAGTAGAGATGGGGTTTCACCATGTTGGCCAGGCTGATCTCGACCTCTTGACCTCAGGTGATCCGCCCGCCTTGGCCTCCCAAAGTGCTGAGATTACAGGTGTGAGCCACCGTGCCCGGCTCTGAAGTGGGATACTATGTTTGATACAGTATTTTCCATAAATGTTTAGGGATAAATTTAACAAAAGATATGATAACTTCTTGGATAAAACCTATGAAACATTGCTGAAAGAAGTGAAAGATCTTTTAAAACAGAGATATTAAAAAACATGCTATCTGACTAACAAGGAATTAAATTAAAAGAAATGAAAAATATATTACAAAGAAGTTCTTACATGTTTAGGACTTAAGCAACCACTTCTAAATACTATAATTTTAAGTAAGAGAATTCAGAAAAGAAGATTAGAAAATAATTTGAGAGATAGCTAAAAACAGTGCTTAACATAAAACATACGCTTTAAATGCTTATGTTAGAACATAAGAAAAGATTTAAAATGCATGTTTTATGTGTTCACTTAGAGAAGATAAAAAACAGGCATAAACTAAACTGAAATTAAGTTGAAAGAATAAAATATTTGTTCATTTAAAAAAATAGAAATGATGAAATAGGTATCAATTGTTGAATATTACCAGTAGCCTGAACTCAGAGTGTTTCTCCCTTTTCTTCAGTTGGGGAACAAATCACAGGGAACTTAGTGGTTTCCCCTGCAACTGTAATTACAGGCTGTGTCTGTGTTAAGAACTAAAAGATTCAGATGCTTAAATTTATGTTCATGTTACTATGCTGTAGAGGTCTTTCTCCTTTCTCTACGTTTCCCTCTTTTGGGTGTAGAAAGAAGCAGTGGGAGTTAGGCAGTGAGTTCTCCTCTCACATTTTCCCATTTTCCCTCCTCTGTTGCCAGTGATTTTGCTAAAATCAAAGTAATGTTATGAGGATTTTTGTAGGGGTGTGAGGAACGGAAAAAAAATAGAGGTAAGATCTTGGAAGTGTAGCAAAATGGGATGTTCTTTCCTCTTCTCTATATTTTGTAGTAAAATCTATAAGGAGGAATAAAGTGACTAGCAAGGATAACAATGAGAGAAGTCAGGACAGTGAGGAAATGAGGAGCCAAGTGAACAGAGGTCCAAACGTGTTGTGTGCTAATTTATATGAACTGTTCAGTGGAGGTCCTTTTATGTCCCTTTCCCTTCTAAGCAATACTGTGCATACTTTAGACCCCTGTTCACAGTGATTTTCCACCTCTTCCTCCAAAAGATTAGTTATTCTTTTTATAGTCTCATAATATATTTCAGCGGTGTCAGATATTTTAAAAAATTATAAAAGATTTCTAGCATTTTTCTTTCCTAGAAAGGGCAATTTACGTAGTAAGATGCCCACTTTAACAAACAAACAAAAAAAAGTAACGGTCTTTGAAGTGTAACTCAAATCTTAATTTCTATCAAATTTCAAAGTAGACACCTTGGAAAGCAACAAAGATACTTCCAAATTTCTGGCCTGTAATTCATGGGTTGGGTGCCTTGGGAGCCATCAGGGTCTCAGGCCATTTACAGAAGTGCGCTGCCCTGTTTCGTTATTCCTAGATTTGGTTGATTTGGTTGTTGGATGGTTTAAATTCCCAAATAAGGAACATGGGCAGTTTTATTCATACGTTGGGAGAAAGGAGTATACATCTTTTTATAAGACATCCTGTCTCTCTGCAACATTAGATTAAATATTTGCTTACAAAAATAAATGTTGAGTTTATCCTGTTGATTTTCTTTGCCTTTAAAAAAAAATCTCACCATCATTGTGTGCAGTCATTCATCCTGATAGTAGAATGATGGGGACATCAGTTTTTATACGTTACATGACACAGAACCCGAAATGGGATGTTGTCGTGTCCAGACCTGTCCATCACTGAGGATTGACCTTAGACTTCCTGATCAATTCTGACAAGTCACTGACAGTTTGCAGGGGAAGCACATATGTGACAAAGGACAAGCAGTGCTACATGTGTCAGCAAGAATCCTCTGATTCCAACTAGAAGGAGTCAAGTTGCTGACAACTGTAGTATCTGGATGTTCTTAGTTTTCTTTTAAAATATGGCTTCAGAAAATCACAAGTACACATTCCTTCAGATACACAGTTTTCCTGCTGATTTAGTCCATGGTTAAATGGCGGGTCACAATGGTTTGAATGCTAACATGTTCTTCATATTTTTGCCAGTTTGTTCATGCATTTGCACACATTTATTGATATTATTCTGGATCCTGGAAGATAAAGGGTAAATTCATATTCTTTATAAAAACCACACTGAATTGTTTTAAGATTTAGCAGTGTTTAGCATAAAAATGGACACATCTGGCTCAAGTTTGAGTCTTAAAGTGTTAATGTTTGTCCATTGCACAGAAGGTACAGAGGCCATATAGCATGATTAAGAGCATGAATGCTGAAGCCAGAAACACAGGTTTGAGTCTTCGCTCCACTCAAAAAAGCTGGACGACATTGAGCTTGCCAACACCTAATCTTTCTGGGAGTCAGTGCCCTGATCTATAAAATAGAGATACAAGAGATCTTATTACCTTGTGTATTGGGATTATATGAGTTACTACCTGCAAAGCATTTAAAGCAGTGCTTGACATAAGATAGATGTTTACAATTATTAAATTCTGTCACTGATTCTTAATATATTTAAAATGCAGTCACTATTAGATAGCATAATGTAAAAAGAGAAGACCCATGAGTTTATAATTTTGATCAAATTTGGGAAAATTTGGGCCCTTATCTCTTGAAGATTTTTTTTGACTCCCTGTCTCTTTCCTTTTGGGATTCCAATTACTTGCATTGCTTTATATTACCCTACTGGTCATTACTACTTTTTAATTTCTTCAGAGTTTTATCTTTTTTCTTTCTTTCAGATAGTTTCTATTGCTGTTTCTTCAAGTTGACTGATCTCTTCTTCTACAGTATCTAATCTAATCTGCTGTCAATTTTACATAATTTTTTGTTACAGACATTTCATTTTTCATCTCTTAACATTTTCATTTTTTGTATCTTCCATTTCTTTATTTTCAAGTTCATGTTTTTTTCTCTATTCTTGAACAAATGGAGAACATTTAATCACATGATATTTTAACTTCCCTGTCTGCAAATTCCATTCTCTCTCATTTTGGGAGCCCGCTTTTATTGATAGATTGATTTTTTTTCCTCTATATTTTCCTGCTTCTTTGCTTGCCTGATAACTTTTTATTGCATCCTGGACATTGAGAATTTTATGGTTTGGGATGCTGGATTTTGTCATATTCTTTGTGTTGGGCTTTGTTCTAGCATGCAGTTAAGCTTTTTGATATCAGGTTGATTTATTGGAAATTTGCATTTAAGGGTGGGTCTGGAAACAGATCATTTGACAAGTCTCATAGACTACACATATACTAACAATTTTTGTTTGATGATGCTACTTATTAACTTATCAATCAGCTCTCTATCCATTCATCCAAATAATGTTTTATTCAATTTCTCTTATATAATAGAATAAAGAAAAAGAAGAATCCTCAAGGAGCTTACAGTTCAGGAGAGAAGATCATTTAGGTGTAAAGCATTATCAGGCAGTAATTATGTACTAATAGGATTATATGCAAAGTGCTGTAGCATCTGTCGACATCTTACTTTTACCATGTGTATATATGGATATTCAACCAAAGTATAATCATACATTTTCTTCTCTCTTTCAGCCTCACAGTGTTTTAAGAAAATTAATTATACAAACTTCTGCACTGTAAGACTATATATATAATATATAAAATATACATACACATAACACACACATATATAATGAGACATATACATATAAAATGAGAAAATGTGTATATGTATACATATAAAATGAGGAGAAAATATATAAGTATGCATATATACATATATAATGATATATATAAATGAGGAGAAAAATATATCCACATTTACAAAAATTCAAGAGTGTATTTAATAAATATATGTTGGTTGACTATAATGTGCCAGTTCCACAACTGGAGCTACAACATGAAAAAACAAAAAAAAATCCTTTCAACATGCAAATTTAAAATGCAAGATCAAGTGGTGATGATATATGATGTCTTATAAAATGATGACTCTGTGTTTATCTTCCCACTCTTAAGTGACATGATGGTTCTAGCATTGAGTTAATGGTAGAAAGTTGTCCCTAGGCAGGGCAGCCTGTTTTCTGTTCTGAGATCCAGAATGCAAGTGCTGCTGCTGCTGATGGCCAGTTCCAGTAAAGTGTTTTGTTTTTTTTAAAAAAAGGATTGCTGATGGATCTATAATTTTGTCTGCGAAGGTGCTATTTTTGTAGCTACAAATTGACTTCCTTTTTTAAGATTTTAGAGTATGATTTTCAAGAAGATTCTTAATTGCAAAAGAAAAGTCAGGCTATGAGCTACAACTACAAATGTTACTACTATTGTTGTTCCTGCCTCTGCTACTGTAGCTCTGATTTTCTTAATTGTCAACACGTGCCAGTGCTGTGTTAGGCACTCTGTTCTTTGCTTACTTTATCTCTTTTAATCCTTGAAAGAACTGTGTGAGGTGAAGGATAATAATAGTGCAGAAGAGAAAGGATTGGCCATAAAATCATTTTTAAAGTATTTATGAAAAATGAGACATAGTCACCAAGACAGAAATAATTTTTAATCTGCTATATTGAAAATGCTATAATAAGACTATTAGCACATGCTACACTGCACATTGTAAATTGCAATTAGCATTGTTGATTTGATGACTGAGTAGATAGCTTTCTGAGCAAGCCTTATTTGGAAAATTCAATTCAAATTCTATATTGTTTTATAGAAGGAAGGCGTATTATAAGAATATTCAGAATTTAAAATAACCCCCACAAGGGTGCCTCCTCAGTATTATAGCTTGCTGAAGGGCAAATTCCCCACTTAAGTAGCTTTCTGAAGAACGACCTAAAAGTTGAGTCAGACACAGATTAGAAGGGTCAATGTAGATGCACATAGGGAATTCTTTTCTGTAAACCTTGACTTCCTTCTTTAAGGCAGGGACGGACTCATTTCAGAGAGTGACAGATGACAAAACCAACACTGGGCAGATGGCCTTCCCTTGGCACCTCACCCTCTTTGTAGTGCCACCATTTGTCCCTTTCCAGGAAGCAGCGGTGGTGGGCTTCTCTGCAGTGACTGGTCCCAGGCAGTGGGGCCGCCAAGCAGGAGAGACGCCAGGAGGTTTACCATGCAGCTGTGAAATTATTTCCACTCAGCTGTGAGTTGTATACACATAGAGAACTGGTTTGCTGTGATTCTGCTAGTCTAGAAGTTGTAGCAACAGATCTCTCTGTGCTGAGCTGACAGCAGATATGACCACTTTCATTAGAGTTAAGGGCTCCTAGTGCCTCTACTCTTGTCTTCTTCTGGTGTATTAAACTTTGAGAGATTTGAAAACCTTTTACTCCCTCCCTCCCCCTCATGCCCACATCTCTCTTCCCCCTTCTAAAAATATAGAACAGAAATGGGCAAACTGCAATGTGCTTATTTCTATAAGTGCAGTTTGTTATAATGGTAGATAAAGTATTCTTAAGGTGAAAAGTATGTGTGGTTTTATTCTTTAAGATCTTGCAGGAGTTTTCCTATTTTAAACTACTACAAAATAGGTATCTCCTTTTAAAATTGGGATGCTTGAATATTTTATGTATTTTCAAATATGAAGCTTAATTTGAAAGGTGTTTTATCTATTTTTATAAGGTGCTTTATGTTTATATATTATATATAAGAATATAAATAAATATAAATAAAATATATTTGTATGTACTTTTTATATGATTTATATTTTACAAGGTGTTTTGTATTCATCTGTTACTCAACCATGGATTTATCCATTCATGAAATTTATTGATGTACTACCATGTTCTAGGTACTGTTGGTCTACAGTGATATACAAAGGAGGTTTCTGAATCTAAAAATGGCAAGTATCCTAATTGAGGTGTTAGCAGAATTCAGAGAAAAGAAAGATTATTTCCAAGGTTGGAGGAACTGGGGATATAAGAAAAGTCTAAGAGAGAAGATGTCGAATATGGTGCCTGGTGTATATAGGAGCTACTTAAACAGTATTTACTCCATGAATGAATGATGAAGGAACAAATGAAAGAGAAGTATCCTTTGGCCTTGCAAAGTGAGTAAGTTGGCAATGCCAAACCAAAGGCAACCATGTGAACAAAGGAAGACAGAAAATTCAAGGCAAAGTTAGGGAATGGAGAGCAACTCAGTCTAACTGCATCAGGGATGGGTGTTTTAAAACTAGAGGGCATCAAACTCTAAAGAATTTGAATTTTATTTGTATCATAGGAAGCCATTGAGAGTTTCAGAGAGGATGGGGTGACCTGGTCAGATCTGTGCTTTACAAAGACTTGGCTGGCAACAACTGGTAGGCTAGGAGGGATGGATAGATTCCAGAATCACAGGGGCTGGTACTGAGACTAATGGAATCAGTGAGCCTGAATCTGCTGTGACTCTCTACTGCTTGAACAATACCCTCAGAAAAATGAGCTGAGTGCCATTGTTGTTATCTGATAGAACTGTTCTTGATATGGCCTGTAGAAAATGTCAAACAAATACTGTGGCAGGACAAAATCAGTCATGAAATCAGACTACAAAAAATTGCTCTCAAACAGTAAAGTGTGAGGTGAAGTAGCTCATGAGAAAAAAAAAATCAACGTAGTAAAAATTAACACAGAAATCAAATCCTCTGCAATCTATTGTGCTTAATTTTCAACAGTCTTAAGTGTTTCTGGGAGAGTACTTTGTAAGTTGATGTTTTCTTTTTCTTTTTCCTCCTTTGAAAATGCTATACATTGTGTATGCCATTTATCCTTTTTTTTTTGCGCTTGTAACACAAATTATGATTCCATCCAGATTAGCCCAAAGGTATTTCACTTTTATTACCTTTGAGAACTATTTCTTTCTTTGTAAAATATACAATTAAAATAATGATAATAGAAAACAGTCCAGATTTTTATGAACGGTCTTATAAATCCCAGGATTCTGACTTTTTAATAATTTTCACCATTGACTAATACATTTACATATGTTCTTAGTAATGAAAGCACTACTTGAGTGACTATATATACATACATATTTAATTCTTCTTAACACACAAATACCCAAATATCCATATCATTAAAGTTTTTATGCAGTGGGGAAAATTAAATGCATAACACTCTTTTCTTCTCCCTCTACACTTTATATTCAGAAATAGCTCATAAATAAGATATGAAAAAGAAAGATAGAAATCAAAAGATCAAATTTATTGTTGATCAAGCTTTTTGGAAAATGAAACTTGGCATTTGCAGCTAAACAGCCTTGATTATATTTTGGTTCTTCCTCACTATACAAGGAAGTGATGATCCACCCAAGGAAATGATTGTGTCTTCAGAGCACACACCCCTTCCCAGGAGGATCAGTGTTGCCTCTGGTGCAGAGCTGATAGAGAAGAAGAGAATCCTGCACTGCTGCCCCTTTCTCAAGATTAGTCCACCAATTGGAGTAACACAGCTCAGTGCCTGTCAGATCACTGTTGCCCACAATTAGATAAGTTAACATTTCTTCTTTGTGGCGAGGCAAAGGAGGAGGTGAGCATGAGGTTGAGGGAGAACTAATGGTGTTATCTATGGGAAGTCCTTTCATCCAGATACACAAAACCAGTGGAAAGGAAGTTCCCCTCTAACATGCGCATACGAACACACACACAAATGTCTTCAAGCCTATGTAAATACTTCTGACTATGATTTTGCTATATGTAACTGATTTTAATAACTAGTACTTTCAGTGCTGAACATTGGGTATAATCAAATGCATGTATTATATACACTCAAGAATGCAGATATCTAAGCCATATTTCAAAAAATTATTAATTTCTAACAAAACATTAATTCAGAAAAGCAATACATTTAGTTTAAAAGTCCTCATGACCATATTAAATGTGAAAACATGGAATTATTTCTGAAATTCTACTGGAGCTGATATCATAGCACACAAAGCAACAAACTGAAACACCTAGGTTCACTAGCATAATCCTGATATTGACATTATATTTTTAAAAATTTGTACTCATATCTTTGTGGATGTTCTTGGATAACTTCTTTCCTTAAGGATTTTGTGTACAACAAAATAGTGATTATTAAGTTTTGCAAAGTATCAAAGAAAAGTGGTGACATGTTGGCTGATTGTGAAAATGTGATAAAGATGTCGTGCTGAGTAGGTGAACTGGTGGCCTCAGTGAGGACAGAGTAGAGAGCAAAAGAGGATGTCATTGAACTTCCAAACTCAGTAAATTTCAGTGATTTTCATTGAAACCATCCTAAAATTGATTTTGAGTCTTTTATAGTTTTAAGCAAAATATTTAGATTAAGTCAGATTCACACTTAAATCCAATAATCTGTTATCCAACATCAATTACTCAATACAGATGACTCAGCATTGAAGCAAACTTACATAACACCAGGCAAGGACGAAAAGAACGTAATATCCTTTGCCTCTTTCTGCTGATAGTCCATGCTCCCAAGGGCATTGTACATATTCTGATATTGCAAAAGATACAACAGCAAGCCTGAGGGGATTAAATTATATAATTAGCACTTCTAATTCTCAGGGTAGTTCTCTATCTTCCTCCCTCCCCAGTACTGCCCATCATATGCCAGTGTATATATCTCTATTTCCAGAGAGTATACTTTGATAGTGACTTATTTTAAAAAACACATCTTATTTCCTATGTATAATTTCCAATAAAATCTTTAGAAATCCAGAGTTTGTGATTGGTCATAGCGGGGAGAATTTTGTTTGATTTTGGATTTTAAGTCTTTAGAAAAACAAATTGGAGTGCAAGAAAAGTGAAAAAAAAAAAAAAAAACTAAGTGAATAAAATGTAAATGTTTGGATGAAATGGTTTACTAGTTTAATTTGGTGATAACTGACTACCCAAGATAGCCTGTCATGTTAGTAATTGGGGAGGGAAACTTTTCATTTCAAATAACAGGTGAATACCATTTTCAGTGGTTACCTTTTGATTACATGTCATGTTTGTAGTGGTCTATTGAATTTTTAAACTGCTGTAGTCTGTGTTTGTGAAGTCTCTGTTCACTCAAAAGAAAGGAAGTGCCTACTATAACCTCTTCAGTGCCAAATAAACCCCCCTAGGTAAGCTTGGCCTATACTATAACTATGAAAGAACTTCTACCTGGAGATGATGTCACAAATTAGAGAGCTGGTTGCCTGGCCACTTATCAGGGGATATGGCCTTGAATTACACAGACATGTTGAAATAGATATTAGACTCTGGAATTTGGGAAATAACATTGTCTCCAATATTCATTTTCTTGGCCTCTAGGTACCTTCAAACTAAATGGACTCCATTAAGGATAAAAGTATTGCCTTAGTAGAACTCTCAGACTTCCATTTTCTCTCTGGAAGGCTTGTTTTGTATACGCATATGTTGCACAACATATGGATTTTTTAGTTGTTAGAGTATAAATTCTAAATGCATATAAATTTATTATTGTTTAAAGCTGAATCATTCAAGGTTTCTAATATAAATTCTGATTTTGTGTTCTACTGGAAGGTATTAAGTGGATGAATTGCTCAATTGTTACGACTGCTTGGCAATCCTGTTTCCCTTTCTGATATTGGATACCTTCTTTTAAGAAAGTATTTTTTAAGCTGATGATAATATTTTCTCCTACTTATTGAGGGCTTAGTATGTGCCAATAAGATGCCACTATTATTGTACCACATTGAAGATGAAATTCAAAGAGGAAAGACATGTGTTTGATGTAAGCAGCTTAGCAAGGTCCAACTCAGGTCTTCCTGCTCTCAGTGGTGATTCAGGACAGCCTCTTTATCAAGCAACATCCTTTTTTATTATTGTGATTAGTTTACTATTTTTAATAAGGGATGAAATGGACCTAATTGAATCCAGTCGATAAGATAAGAGCCCTTACTTAGGACAAGAACTTCTTTCTATTTTCCTGATGCAACCAGGATTTCTTGCTGCAACTTTCATATAAAAAATCAGAGAAATGTAGAGAACTTTTATAATTGTGAAGCTTTTGACAGGTATTTCTATTTCATTGGAATTAAGATCCTGATTAATGAAGAGAGATGAGAAAGTATGTGCTTAAATGATGAACACTTTCTTAGGTAGTCTATGGAAACAATGATTGTTTCAGGAACAACCATCCTCCTAGTTTAAGAGTATAAAAAGAATGCCTACATTTTAAATGTTTTCCCTTATACTCATTATTGGCACACTTTACTCAGGACTTAGTAGTCAGTTTTACTATGTATTCTAACTTCAGCTTCACCTTTGTACTCTAAAATTTCCTTGCATTAGGATCAAGTTTAGAGGTATCCTTTTATCTCAAAGTCAATTCTACCAACTATGTTTTCAGAGAGAAATGTTATCATAAGCCTGAAATCTTATGCCAGATAATTAGAGGGGCTCTTAATGCTGTTTTCTTTTTCCAGCAAAGTACTTTAAATAGGTGTTTCATAAAAGTAGTTCTTATGTAAATAAAAAAAAATTAAGGCTCAGTTTAGACCTTCTTGGTTAAAATAACCTGTTGGAGTTCAGAGGGCTTATACACCACATTGTTAAATGCTCTAAATACCAAAGTGCTATCTTTCTGAATTTTATTGTTCTCATTGAATCACTGTATTATCCTGATACTTTCTAGCGTTTTCAGTGCAATTATTAAAACAGTTATAGTGACTCTAAAGGAATGTAATTGGAAAAGAAAGATGGCCTGTACTGGATGAAATTTTTAATTAATCTTTCACTGTTAAATTGTTCAAAATTAATCAAGTATATTGCCTATAAGAAGGCAACTACACTTTACATACTTCAGTATTATCATCACCAGGCCATAGATTAAAAGTTACTTTCTGATTTAAAAGTGTACTTTACTGCAAAACCGTCAATTCTAAGTAATTCTATTACTCCCCTCACCCCCAAAAATCTTATAAAAACCAAAGGACGTTTTCTGGGGGGTGGCAGCCAAGATGGCCAAATAGGAACAGCTCCGGTCTACAGCTCCCAGCGTGAGCGACGCAGAAGGTGGGTGATTTCTGCATTTCCATCTGAGGTACGGGGTTCATCTCACTAGGGAGTGCCAGACAGTGGGCGCAGGACAGTGGGTGCAGTGCACCGTGCACGAGCTGAAGCAGGGCGAGGCATTGCCTCACTCAGGAAGCGCAAGGGGTCAGGGGGTTCCCTTTCCTAGTCAAAGAAAGGGGTGACAGACGGCACCTGGAAAATCGGGTCACTCCCACCGTAATACTACGCTTTTACAACAGGCTTAAAAAACGGCGCACCAGGAGATTATATCCCGCACCTGGCTCAGAGGGTCCTATGCCCACGGAGTCTCGTTGATTGCTAGCACAGCAGTCTGAGATCAAACTGCAAGGTGGCAGCGAGGCTGGGGGAGGGGCACCCGCCATTGCCCAGGCTTGCTTAGGTAAACAAAGCAGCCGGGAAGCTTGAACTGGGTGGAGCCCACCACAGCTCAAGGAGGCCTGCCTGCCTCTATAGGTTCCACCTCTGGGGGCAGGGCACAGACAAACAAAAAGACAGCAGTAACCTCTGCAGACTTAAATGTCCCTGTCTGACAGCTTTGAAGAGAGCAGTGGTTTTCCCAGCACGCAGCTGGAGATCTGAGAATGGGCAGACTGCCCCCTCAAGTGGGTCCCCGACCCCTGACGCCCGAGCAGCCTAACTGGGAGGCACCCCCTAGTAGGGGCAGACTGACACCTCACAGGGCTGGGTATTCCTCTGAGACAAAACTTCCAGAGGAATGATCAGAAAGCAGCATTCGCGGTTCATGAAAATCTGCTGTTCTGCAGCTGCCGCTGCTGATACCCAGGCAAACAGGGTCTGGAATGGACCTCTAGCAAACTCCAACAGACCTGCAGCTGAGGGTCCTGTCTGTTAGAAGGAAAACTAACAAACAGAAAGGACATCCACACCAAAAACCCATATGTACATCACCATCATCAAAGACCAAAAGTAGATAAAACCACAAAGATGGGGAAAAAACAGAGCAGAAAAATTGGAAAGTCTAAAAAGTAGAGCGCCTCTCCTCCTCTAAAGGAACGCAGTTCCTCACCTGCAACGGAACAAAGGTGGACGGAGAATGACTTTGACGAGTTGAGAGAAGAAGGCTTCAGATGATCAAACTACTCCGAGCTACAGGAGGAAATTCAAACCAAAGGCAAAGAAGTTAAAAACTTCAAAAAAAATTTGGACAAATGTATAACTAGAATAAGCAATACAGAGAAGTGCTTAAAGGAGCTGATGGAGCTGAAAGCCAAGGCTCGAGAACTACGTGAAGAATGCAAAAGCCTCAGGAGCCGATGCGATCAACTGGAAGAAAGGGTATCAGTGATGGAAGATGAAATGAATGAAATGAAGCGAGAAAGGAAGTTTAGAGAAAAAAGAATAAAAAGAAATTAACAAAGCCTCCAAGAAATATGGGACTATGTGAAAAGACCAAATCTACGTCTGATTGGTGTACCTGAAAGTGACGGGGAGAATGGAACCAAGTTGGAAAACACTCTGCAGGATATTATCCAGGAGAACTTCCCCAATCTAGCAAGGCAGGCCAACATTCAGATTCAGGAAATACAGAGAATGCCACAAAGATACTCCTCGAGAAGAGCAACTCCAAGCCACATAATTGTCAGATTCACCAAAGTTGAAATGAAGGAAAAAATGTTAAGGGCAGCCAGAGAGAAAGGTCGGGTTACCCACAAAGGGAAGCCCATTAGACTAACAGCGGATCTCTCGGCAGAAACTCTACAAGCCAGAAGAGAGTCGGGTCCAATATTCAACATTCTTAAAGAAAAGAGTTTTCAACCCAGAATCTCATATCCAGCCAAACTAAGCTTCATAAGAGAAGGAGAAATAAAATCCTTTACAGACAAGAAAATGCTGAGAGATTTTGTCACCACCAGGCCTGCCCTGAAAGAACTACTGAAGGAAGCACTAAACATGGAAAGGAACAACCGGTACCAGACACTGCAAAATCATGCCAAATTGAAAAGACCATTGAGGCTAGGAAGAAACTACATCAACTAATGAGCAAAATAACCAGCTAACATCATAATGGCAGGATCAAATTCACACATAACAATATTAACTTTAAATGTAAATGGACTAAATGCTCCAATTAAAAGACACAGACTGGCAAATTGGATAAAGAGTCAAGACCCATCAATGTGCTGTATTCAGGAAACCCATCTCATGTGCAGAAACATACATAGGCTCAAAATAAAAGGATGGAGGAAGATCTACCAAGCAAATGGAAAACAAAAAAAGGCAGGGGTTGCAATCCTAGTCTCTGATAAAACAGACTTTAAACCAACAAAGATCAAAAGAGACAAAGAATTACCATTACATAGTGGTAAAGGGATCAATTCAACAAGAAGAGCTAACTATCCTAAATATATATGCACCCAATACAGGAGCACCCAGATTCATAAAGCAAGTCCTTAGAGACCTACAAAGAGACTTAGACTCCCACACAATAATAATGGGAGACTTTAACACCCCACTATCAACATTAGACAGGTCAACGAGACAGAAAGTTAACAAGGATACCCAGGAATTGAACTCAGCTCTGCACCAAGCAGACCTAGTAATAGACACCTATAGAACTGTCCACCCTAAATCAACAGTATATACATTTTTTTCAGCACCACACCACACCTATTCCAAAATTGACCACATAGTTGGAAGTAAACCTCTCCTCAGCAAATGTAAAAGAACAGAAATTATAACAAACTGTTTCTCAGACCACAGTGCAATCAAACTAGAATTCAGGATTAAGAAACTCACTCAAAACTGCTCAACTACATGGAAACTGAACAACCTGCTCCTGAATGACTACTGGGTACATAATGAAATGAAGGCAGAAATAAAGATGTTCTTTGAAACCAACGAGAATAAAGAGACAACATACCAGAATCTCTGGGACACATTCAAAGCAGTGTGTAGAGGGAAATTTATAGCACTAAATGCCCACAAGAGAAAGCAGGAAAGATCCAAAATTGACACCCTAACATCACAATTAAAAGAACTAGAAAAGCAAGAGCAAACACATTCAAAGGCTAGCAGAAGGCAAGAAATAACTAAAATCAGAGCAGAACTGAAGGAAATAGAGACACAAAAAACCCTTCAAAAAATAAATGAATCCAGGAGCTGGTTTTTTGAAAGGATCAACAAAATCAATAGACTGCTAGCAAGACTAATAAGAAAAGAGAGAAGAGCCAAATAGACACAATAAAAAATGATAAAGGGGATATCACCACCGATCTCACAGAAATACAAACTACCATCAGAGAATACTACAAACACCTCTATGCAAATAAACTAGAAAATCTAGAAGAAATGGATAAATTCCTCAACACATACATCCTCCCAAGACTAAACCAGGAAGAAGTTGAATCTCTGAATAGACCAATAACAGGCTCTGAAATTGTGGCAATAATCAATAGCTTACCAACCAAAAAGAGTCCAGGACCAGATGGATTCACAGCCGAATTCTACCAGAGGTACAAGGAGGAACTCGTACCATACCTTCTGAAACTATTCCAATCAATAGAAAAAGAGGGAATCCTCCCTAACTCATTTTATGAGGCCAGCATCATCCTGATACCAAAGCCGGGCAGAGACACAACAAAAAAAGAGAGTTTTAGACCAATATCCTTGATGAACATTGATGCAAAAATCCTCAATAAAATACTGGCAAACCAAATCCAGCAGCACATCAAAAAGTTTATCCACCATGATCAAGTGGTCTTCATCCCTGGGATGCAAGGCTAGTTCAATATACGCAAATCAATAAATGTAATCCAGCATATAAACAGAACCAAAGTCAAAAACCACATGATTATCTTGATAGATGCAGAAAAGGCCTTTGACAAAATTCAACAGCCCTTCATGCTAAAAACCCTCAATAAATCAGGTATTGATGGGATGTATCTCAAAATAATAAGAGCTATCTATGACAAACCCACAGCCAATATCATACTGAATGGGCAAAAACTGGAAGCATTCCCTTTGAAAACTGGCACAAGACAGGGATGCCCTCTCTCACCACTCCTATTCAACATAGTGTTGGAAGTTCTGGCCAGGGCAGTTAGGCAGGAGAAGGAAATAAAGGGTATTCACTTAGGAAAAGAGGAAGTCAAATTGTCCCTGTTTGCAGATGACATGATTGTATATCTAGAAAACCCCATTGTCTCAGCCCAAAATCTCCTTAAGCTGATAAGCAACTTCAGCAAAGTCTCAGAATACAAAATCAATGTGCAAAAATCACAAGCATTCTTATACAACAAAAACAGACAAACAGAGAGCCAAATCATGAGTGAACTCCCATTCACAGTTGCTTCAAAGAGAATAAAAGACCTAGGAATCCAACTTACAAGGGATGTGAAGGACCTCTTCAAGGAGAACTACAAACCACTGCTCAATGAAATAAAAGAGGATACAAACAAATGGCAGAACATTCCATGCTCATGGGTAGGAAGAATCAATATTGTGAAAATGGCCATACTGCCCAAGGTAATTTATAGATTCAATGCCATCCCCATCAAGCTGCCAATGACTTTCTTCACAGAATTGGAAAAAACTACTTTAAAGTTCATATGGAACCAAAAAAGAGCCCGCATCGCCAAGTCAATCCTAAGCCAAAAGAACAAAGCTGGACGTATCACGCTACCTGACTTCAAACTATACTACAAGGCTACAGTAACCAAAACAGCATGGTACTGGTACCAAAACAGAGATATAGATCAATGGAACAGAACAGAGCCCTCAGAAATAACGCCGCATATCTACAACTATCTGATCTTTGACAAACCTGAGAAAAACAAGCAATGGGGAAAGGATTCCCTATTTAATAAATGGTGCTGGGAAAACTGGCTAGCCACATATAGAAAGGTGACACTGGATCCCTTCCTTACACCTTATACAAAAATTAATTCAAGATGGATTAAAGACTTAAACGTTAGACATAAAACCATAAAAACCCTAAAAGAAAACCTAGGCATTACCATTCAGGACATAGGCATGGGCAAGGACTTTATGTCTAAAACACCAAAAGCAATGGCAACAAAAGCCAAAATTGACAAGTGGGATCTAATTAAACTAAAGAGCTTCTGCACAGCAAAAGAAACTACCATCAGAGTGAACGGGCAACCTACAAAATGGGAGAAAATTTTCTCAACCTACTCATCTGACAAAGGGCTAATATCCAGAATCTACAATGAACTCAAACAAATTACAAGAAAAAACCAAACAACCCATTAAAAAGTGGGCAAAGGACATGAACAGACAATTCTCAAAAGAAGACATTTATGCAGCCAAAAAACACATGAAAAAATGCTCACCATCACTGGCCATCAGAGAAATGCAAATCAAAACCACAATGAGATACCATCTCACACCAGTTAGAATGGCAATCATTAAGAAGTCAGGAAACAACAGGTGCTGGAGAGGATGTGGAGAAATAGGAACACTTTTACACTGTTGTTGGGACTGTAAACTAGTTCAACCATTGTGGAAGTCAGTGTGGCCATTCCTCAGGGATCTAGAACTAGAAATACCATTTGACCCAGCCATCCCATTACTGGGTATATACCGAAAGGACTATAAATCATGCTGCTATAAAGACACATGCACATGTATGTTTATTGCAGCACTATTCACAGTAGCAAAGAATTGGAACCAACCCAAATGTCCAACAATAATAAGATTGTTTTAATTTAATTTAATTCTTAATTGGATTAAGAAAATGTGGCACATACACACCATGGAATACTATGCAGCCATAAAAAAGGATGAGTTCATGTCCTTTGTAGGGACATAGATGAAATTGGAAATCATCATTCTCAGTAAACTATCGCAAGGACAAAAAAACCAAACACTGCATGTTCTCACTCATAGGTGGGAATTGAACAATGAGAACACATGGACACAGGAAGGGGAACATGATGCTCTGGGGACTGTTGTGGGGTGGGGGGAGGGGGGAGGGATAGCATTGGGAGATATACCTAATGCTAAATGAGGAGTTAATGGGTGCAGCACACCAGCATGGCACATGTATACATATGTAACTAACCTGCACATTGTGCACATGTACCCTAAAACTTAAAGTATAATAATAATAAAATAAATAAAAAATAAAAATAAAAATAATTTTAAAAAGACATTTTTATACCCTAAGCAACAACAACAAAAAAGAAAAATCTGCCTGTGGATGAAGTATATTCTTTGACATATTTTTAAATGTCTAGGGGAAAATAAAAAAAAAAAAAAAAACCAAAGGACATGATAAAGAGAGTACTTTGTGCTTAATGTTTTGAGATTTTTTTTTTTGGCATGGACTTTGGAACATCAAATTAGGATGTATGATTTCATAAAATAACTAATCTGAATTGGAGAATACCATTCATTCACTCACTGATTCAGTCATTCTTTCATTTATTTAACACATCTATGTTGAAAAAAGTGATGTTTTAGACAATGAGAATAATGACTGAAATGCAATAGCAATTTTCTGACATATTATGAGACAATAAACAACTTAAATTCTAATCATGGCTGTAGATAAATATCCTTGGGGATATTTGAGAAAATTATGAAAAGGTGGTGTTTCGCCTCCCTTTTTGAATTATGCAGATTATATTCTCCACTGGTTCTTGCTCTTTTTATCACCCTAACATACCAGAGTGATAAGACGCAACCCACCTGATACACTTGGCCCCCAGGAAGTGCTTCTCAGATAAAAGGAGGAGGTGACTTATCCCTCTGCCAGAGCTGGGAACGACTGAAATAATTCCTTGGCTGTCTGCCCATTCCTAGGTTGAGAATTATCAGTAAATGGGATCATAGGTAATTACTGAGTAGGCCACAGAGATAATGTGTAAACACATTTAATGCAAGGTCCTTATGATCCTAATAGAGTCAGTGGAACTAAGTAAGTGTAGTTGATTTTTTCCCCCAATAAGTCAACTGGTTGTTGATTTAATTGATTAACTAGATATTTTCATGCCACACAGACATACTCTAGATGTTAACATAAAATAAATACATTATTTTGTTGGATATTTTTTAAGATGTGATTGTTGTGATCAAGACCATTTTAAGGTAAATGTGTAACAGATATTTCTCAAAGCCAGAACAGCATGAAATGTTGTATATCCCTGAATGCAAAAGTCAAGAGGTATGTCTAAGACTTTTCTGCTTTGATGTTAGAGCAGTCTTGATCTTATCACCTGGCTTTCAGAGACTTATAAGAAGCTATTTCAAAGAGGCAAAGATGTAAAAAAAAAAATGTGCTACTGTTCTTAGAATCAATGAAATAAGGTTATACCTTTTCCTGACAATTTTCTATGTTCTGATACATATTATATTTTTAAACCTGCATGCAAAACACATATAATGCTACACATTGAGACGTTACTTAGGAAAGTCATATTATATGAATCAAACGGGGAACCCACTGAGAGGATTAAGATATATCTGTGGAATTTATAGACATTATTCATCTACCAGATATTGCCTCTTTAGAAAGAGTATCCTGGAATGTCAGGTTTGATTGAATGACTTCAAATTAGATAAAAATCTTTTCTGTACTGGGCTAGCCATACAACGAAGTCAGCTGACACATGGGTAAAATAGACAAGCTATTTAATGTCATGATCTGAGGAAGTTAAAAAAAAGTTTTTATTTCTTCCTGCCGTGGATTATCTCTGCCTTTCCTCTTTTTAAAAATAGAAATGCTTCTTTGAGAGTTAACACATCATACTTCTAACAACTTATCATGAGTTAGTTTTTTATTGCTTTCTGTCCTGACTAGGCATATAGAAAGAAAAGTGCAGCAAACAAAAGGATAACGCTGAAGAAAAACTTGAGCTGTTTCTCTGCTTTGTCTAATCTCCTGTCAGGACATCATTTATTACCCACAATATTCACTTGAGAAAACAACTTTGAGAAACCAGCAAAGAAAAAGCCAAAGGATGAAGATGAAGTCCTTCTATAGTTCAAATTGCTCATGTCTGTGATCTTCAAAATGTGACATTGGACAATCAATTTAAATGCTCTTTTTTAAAAGATAGACTGTTGCATTGATTATTATTTCATGCTATCTAAAAGTTTCCAAAATATTTTGTCTTGTTGTAAAGAGAGAACCAGATTAAAACCATCACATGTCAGTTTGTTTTCTAAATATTCATATATTCTCCTCCCTTTCTGAATGACAGAGCCAGTTGACCAACAGCTGTTTCTATTATGTAGTTTGGGATATGCTTCTTTCGTTTGTTCACCCTATTAATGTGAGGATTTCTAGTGTTTCATCCTTCAGACAAGCAACTGGTCCTGATGGCCTAGCTGCTACCTATATTTTCCTGGCTTCTTTTGTATGGTATTAAAGATGATTTAGAGGTTTCATCAAATTGTGTTTGCATTAAAGGAAAAAACCAAGCATGTAAGAGCCAGACAGTTTTATAAGAAGTGTAGAATATCATGGTGTAAGGGGTTATGCTGTGCTTCTGTTTTATGTATAATTAAGCAATTCAAGCAAATCAAGATAATTTAGCAACTAGAGATTGTTTTTCTTCTTTTGAATAGGAGCTGTCTTTTATTTTGTTTAAAAATGCATCCTTACCTTCTGTTTTGGAACAGAATAGAAGCATTTAAAAAGACAGAATTTCGTATTGTTGAAGGAAATGTGAGACAAAGCTGACAACCCATTCATAAGGCCCTTTCAGCCCATCTCTAGGCATGGTGACATTGGTACAGACAGGGTTTGTCACCCATAAATTTACAGCTTATTCCAGTCTCTTCATAAATTGACTAAATTTTTTGAAAGAAAAAAATATAGAGATGTATAAAATACCCAGTTACAGGTTGTGTTCTATTTAGCCCTTGATTGAAACGTATTGCTCCTTAGTATCTTTTAGATATGAAAATTATAATATGGAACAGAGATTAGAATGAAATTATCATGGCTAGAAGGCATTTACTCAGTGGTGGCAGCCACATAAACCTGGGTCCTGAGAATGATGATAATACATTACGTTCTGCATGCCCGATATTATTGCCGTACATTATGTATGTTTCATTTATACTATTTCGCACACACCAGCAAGGCTGACAGATAGGTAATTACTCTCTGCACCAATGAACAGATATCAGCACCACCGCTGTTTATTGCTGGAATGAAGTGCGCTTGTCAGTCAAGGTCACTTGTTTGTGTGTCCTCTTTAATAGTTTCTTCACAGTTGTTGAACTTTGCACGCAGTTCTTATTGCAGGGTTCCTGGAGGTTACTTTACTACATAATGTGTTTCTGGTGTTATCAAAGTCACTTGTATTTATCACTTTAATTGATAAACAACGAAGTCACAGGAAGCAGAACTGAAGATGTGAAAAAACATATTTTGCTAGTCAGCTGATCCCAGTAGGTTTTCAGTAATGAATGACCTCAAGAAGATGCATTCAGCACGGACCCTTTCAGGTTGTGATACGCTGCCAGCCTAAGCTAGTGAAATCTCATTTTATAACATTAACCTTAATTTCAGCTGCTGATGGATACTGACACAATTTCATAACTACTATAGAGTTAACATTTTTACCCTCTAGAAGTGTTTTTCTTTGTTCATTTCTTGTGCAGTGCAGAGGTTATTTTCATGCTTAGTATACTTATATAATGGGCTAAATCCATTTGGTTTGACTTAAAACCAGTCATGTTTATTTGTTAGATATGTGCCATTAAAGCCTCCCCTTCCCATAAAAAATATTATCAGTCTAATGCTGGTTCTCCTCATTGTGTTAAAGCACCGGTCATGTTCCAAAATGAACATTTCATGGTGCATTTTTTAGAGTAAAAATAAATTCAATGCCATTGTGTCGATCCCTTGCAGCCTGTAATTTCATCTATTATAAAATAAAGAGAATGGTTGGTCTTTTTATTTTTGTTTGTTAGCTACAGTGCTTTATTAGAAACTGGAATAACCTCTAGGATATAATAATTTATCTAGTCAAGATAACTGGAGTTATTTCCTTAAGCCTGTGATCAGCTTGAGTTTGTGTGTTGGGAGATTTATACTGCCGTTGCTTATTACCAAAGAAACAGTTAAAAAAGGATTTATGGTAGTGCCCGTTATGTGTGTGTCTGGACTTTTTGTGTATTTAACTTCTCTCCTTGCCTATCTCTGTTTTTTCTTCTCTTAACATTATCGTCAAATAGAGAGACTATCTATACCTACAATTAAATGCAAATTTTATTCAGGCATTTAAGCAGAATCACATTCATTCATTAAACCAAATGATTCTTTTATTTGAAAAAATATATCAGCACATGGTAATATCACACCCTGCTTACAAGGACCTCTAATTCTCTGTCAGTGCAAAAGTTTACTATTTCAAAGGATTAAACTACAGCAAAAGGTGCCTGGTGACTGTGAATGTTTTAGTTAATTTGATTATGCCCATAAAGAAAGAGTTTAATTCCATAGCAGCCACTGGGTCTTATACCTTGCAGTGTGGTTCCAGTGCATTACGGGCATGATCTTGTCCTGGGAGAGACTGAAATTGCCATTTGGGTGACGTGTGGAGGAAGAGGTGAGAACTCGGTTCACTGGTGAACCCAGGTTAACACCATGCCTCGACGTTTTCAAAATGCTTCCTTTTCTTAGTTCTTAGTTACCACAGTGTTACAAAGAAAGGGTTTTGATCTCATGTAGATAGCATAGCATTAATTACCCTGACATTAATTAAACTGCATCAAACAAATACCACCGTGTTCCTCAGGGGGACAACAGAAGGCAGTTTAAAATAATTACTGGAGCTTCATGCATGTGTGAAGTTTTCATTACTCTTAGGACACAAGCAAAAAAGATTTGATATCATTAAAATAACCACCTTTTAGTGATTGCAACAACAACAACAACAACAAAAAGTGACTAAAATTTCCTTGGAGCATATTGATGTCTAAATTGTGGTGGCTTCATTTCTTCAGAATGGTAACTTTTCCTTAAGAATTGGAAGTGTGTGAAGCAGGAACAGGTGTTCCAGTCACATTCTGGTATGATTATGTATTAGCTTATGTTTGTCAGACCATTTCATTAACCACCCACTGCTATCACATATACATATACTTTGTTCTTTCTGAACCGTGAAATGAAATGCATATATCTTCACTAATGCTTGCTATCAATGTAAATGAGAAAAAGAGGCTTATTACCAATCACGACTCCCATGAAGTCCACACCTCTGTACACTTACAGGTAATAAACATCTTTTTTGTAAGTAGAACACAAGTTATATTGAGTTCCGCCTATAATAAGAGATAGTGATCTTGTCCTACTTTTTTGTTCTAATAGATGGTACTTCCCATACATAGTTAGACACAATGCTATGGGAAGCAAGCTTCTCTCAAAACTGGAAGTGCTTGTTATTTTTGAGATCTGACATCATTCTGGACATAAGCAAACTTTTCTGGTCACAGATAATGGACCTTTTGTGCCACTGGACAAGTGCACTGAATTAGTGGCCACCGTTACTAGGATCATAGATGGTCCCTGTCCTGGTGGTTGTTAGAAAGGACTGATGTCAAAATTGCCAAATGGATGGTATAAATGATTGACAGTGTTGCTGTGTTAGAGCCGGTTATGGTGACTGTGGAAGTTGTTCGTGTTTGATTGCTCTTTTAAGTGTGTGTGACTCTGCACATGTGTGCATGATGTGTGTGCGTGGTGAATTCTATGCATCGTCCCCGCTGTCTGCTCAGTATATATGCACACAGCACATTCCACAGTTTTGTCCTCACAAGGTCACTTATCCTATTTATCTCAGTGACATATGAGCAGTGGGACTCAAGTTGCCAGGGTTCTAGCACCAGGTGCCAGCCATCCTCCCTGAAAAGGTGTTGGGAATTAAAATGGGAGAGTGGTCATTTCCAGATTGATGCAACTCATATTTCATTCAGTGAATGACTCCTTGAATGTGATTATGGAGTGGTTCTGTGTATGCAGTACTGCATAACATAAGCCATTTATTTTTTTACTTGCTTCTGAAAGCAATAATTTAAGGGAATTATGCATTATGAGGGTTTTCCAGTAATTTTTTTTTAAATTAAAATAATGCTAGCTATTTTAGGAAACCTGTTTAGGAAAATAACACTGAATTAGTGCTTTGCAATTGTCACACTAAGCAAAAAATGGAACAAAACTGATTGTAGAAGAATAAAAAATTAATCCAGTTGTAGAAATTTGATGTGTTCAAAAATATGCAAAAAATATACTTTTGTTCCTTTATAGCCAGATGGTTTGTCCTATTTTAAGCTGATAGTAACTTCATACATCTCTCTTGAATGTCATTGGTTTTAACTGGCAGACAGTATCTACTATTAGAATTTTCCTTATTCCTGGATGATCTAAAGTGTATTTTTGGAACATTTGGATGATCATACTGTACACCAAGAAAATTTTTTCATTACACTTAGCTCATACTCAAAAAAGTGTTTATATAATTTTAAAAAAACCTCTAAAAATGAACAGTTCTTTTGACATGATGTTGACAGAAGTCACTTTGATGTAGTTTAGAGTCATGAATTTTCTATCTGTTCCATTTTTCCTGGGGCTCCATCAACTCAGACATCCTGATCTGTCATTTTGCAACTCTTTGTGAAGGCCTTGACAGATAGAGGTTTTGACAAGTGCTGGACATCAGCAGCAATTTAGAATAAGCAGTGTATATTTCTCCAGGTAAAGTGACAAAATGTCTAAAAGTGTCACAAGAACTATGTGGCCTGCAATCATCTCTAATACTATAAAGCAAGCTTCCATTTACGTACCGTGTTGCAGCATTGTATGATGGCTGAAATTTAAAATTCTGTCAGAACCTATGATTAGAGGGCATCTGGCTTATTTACAAGTGTTTGCAATATTAAGAACCTTAGGGTCACTAGAAAAAAATCCTTTAAATTTCTAATGAGTGAATGATCAGGATAATCACATAATGTGATAGGAGTCTTTAAAACTATAACACACCATTATATATTTTTTTGTTTCTTCAGTACTAATTTGGGTCATTCTTTTTAATGAAAACCTACTTTCCTGTGCTGTCTTCAGAGTGTACAGTTCAGAGTTCAACTTAAGAGAACTTTCACTGGGTGCTAATTATAACAGGTCATTCAGGTTTCAGACGTGCCAGCATTTTTCCTGGTTAACTCTTCTATCAATGACTATGTAATAACTGTAAATATCATCTCACATATTGAATATGTTGTCCTTTTCATATAATTATTTTGTGTCTGTATTCACTCAAGAAACAGCTGTTAAAAGTTGAGTGGGATGCAAAATGGCACAGCCTGAGGATGTTCTTATTCACTCAGCTAACTCCCTTTTGATGTGATACCTACTGGCAGGGTCGCGTGGTGAATTCAACTTCTTTGACAGCCATCAACACTACTGACCAGTGGTTTTGGGTTTTCTAGTGAGGGGAAAGAGTAGGAAAGAATTCCATAGTTTAGTTTTTTTTCCCCCTGCTGCTGGAGCTAAAGCTTCTGCCAACAACTATCTAAATCAACACCATGCCAACGTGCTCTGCAGACCAAAGGTCACTCCAACATCTGGCCCCACTGTCTGCTTCTTTCAGGTTTGTCACTGGGCAGCATCTGCTTATGGATTCTTTCTCAACCTCTCTTTGATCTCTCTGACAGTAAAAAGAAGCTTCTATCACCCATCATGTGTTAGGACTTTAAAAAATAAATTCAAAAGCATGAGACATTGGGAAACTGGTGGAATTTTATGTTTTTCACTCTTGTACACGTTGAACATTCTATTTGATACAAGGCCATGGACTAAGGTGATTCTACTCTTGATTTCGAAAAGTATTGTTGTAATCAATAAGTCCAGTCTATGAAAATATCTGGTCTATGTGAGCCCTGTCTTGTCTCTCTTGGTCAGGATTTAAAAAATGAAAACTGAAGAGCACAAACTTGTTTTGTTTTTGGTTTGTTTGGTTTGTATTGACTCCGAAGAGTCCGTGGTGATAGCTCTTGTCTGCTTTTCTGACATTTCTATCAGTGGTTGAGATCTCATGTATTTTTCATCCATAGTGCGGAATGTAGAGCACAGTTTGGGGATGCTACATAGTCTCTTGGTAGGTATTGGTGAACACGGTCAGCCTTTTCGTGAAACGAAGCCCAACAGCCTGTTCTCCCTGGCAGCAGCGGCGTATCTCCTAGATAAGGCACAAAAACAGCCCCATACGCTGTTAGTTCTTCCTTCATTCCTTCAGCCCTCCTCCCTCCAGGTGAGTTCTTATTATGTCCAACCTGGAGTTCACATTCAACCAGCACAAAACGAATGCTGACTCTGTGCCTGGCACTATCCTAGGTGTTGGGTATACAGAAATGGTCAAGACAGACACACGTCCTGTTCTCTCAGAGTTTACAGTCTGGATTGACACAGCGGGAGGGGGGGCTTACACATTTTCATGTCATGAAAAACTGAATGCGTCAGAATGTGTTTGGCCTTCCCCAAGAAGTGGCAACCCATTACTGTATTTATATGTGAGTATAATTATAAGAGTTCACAGCTATGATTGTGACACAGTTTTAGTTCTAGTCCAAATCAAATGCCAAAACTCTCAGGAGAAAAATGATAATGCATTCTCCAGCACCTAACACAGAACCTGCCAGGCAATACACGTTGTGGAGAGAATTTGTGATTTTCTTCCATTTTCATTCATTCTCCAAACAGATTGGCAGTTTCTATTTTCCTTCACCCTCCAGGAAACTAAAGCAGTAGATAAAACCTTTTTTTTCCCCTGTGTGATTTAACTTTGGCTAACTAAAACGAGAACTTGTGTTTGTAGCATTTGCCACAATTTCACAGCACTTTTACTGCTTTGTCATCATTTATTTTTCACAAAATTCCAGAAATGTACAAGAAACCCAGAATTGAGCTGTTAAGTCCACAGTGACTGAGAGAGCATTCAGACCAGAAATTTGCATGTATTTTTACAATTATTAGTTTTTAACATCTCATGTTCATCTCATAAAAGAATTACCTAGGAACTTGTTCTGTCAGTTAACCAGTGCTTCAGAAAGTGCTTAAATAATTGATGAAATGTAAAAAAAAAAAAAGTAAGCAATATGACACAAAGAATGGGACTATTTCATATGGGAATCAGGCTAAATACTTTACAGTCACAAATCAATGCACTGCTAAGATGAAGACTGACAAAGCTAGCACTATGTCTCCTTAGCCATACATATTCCAAAAAGACTGGGGCTCAGAGTAGCTGGCTTCTCATTTCCTTTCCTGCTGACTAGTTTAGCGACCATGAACAAGTCATTTGAGCTTCCTGGTTCTCAGGGTTTCATTTTTCATCTGCAAAAGAAGGTCTGAGGATTAGGTGGTAAAAATAATAATTTATATCTGATTTTTTGCTTTGCAGTTTATAGTTTCCACATATATTATCCCCTTTAACCAGAACTTTGTTTCAATATTTTAGGAATCTGTAGTTTCATTATAAAGGCTAAATGTTTGATTTCCAAAAGTATTGTCATAATCAATAAGTCCAATATGTAAAAACATCTGGTCTAAGTGAGTACCATCTTGTCTGTCTTGGTCAGCATTTAAAAATAAGGCCTTCAGTGCGGGCATCAGATTATAATGACCCTGTATGATAACCTCATACCTGCTTTGGAAATTATCCAACTGTGGAAATCCAGTCCCCTAAATGATAAGTGCTTGTATTGGTAAAGAATAGTCATGACCTTGTTAATAAACCTGTTATTGGGTCTTCTTTGTTCTGGACATTTAGCATTACAAACTCAGAGGAATGAATTAATGTCCAATAAATTATAAGAATTATAACTATTCTATTTATCGTATACATTTAGATAATTTAAGAATAGAATCTACATTTTGCATTTCTAAATTTATATCTAATTACATCATTTGAAGTACTTGAAACCATTTTGCACATCAAAAAATTTTTCTTTTCTTTTAAAAGCAGCCAGATTACAAAATAGCCCATTTTTGTTAACCAACCTGAGAATTTACGTATATTACTTTGACCACTAGAGGGAGTCTGCATTGTCAGGAATGCCAAGCCCAAGAGAACATGAAACAGGCTGTTTTCGGGTGCTGATGACACATCCATTGTCTGTCCACGATATCATATGCATACAAATTGCCATAGTAATCACATTAACTGTCACTGGGTTCATTATTTTCCTTAAAAAAAAAAGGAATTTGATAACATGTTTTATTTTGTTCTTTTTAAAAAGTGCACAACTTTTAAAAGGTGACAAAAACTTACAGTGCTTCCTTAAAATAACAGAGATTTAGCAGTCTGAAGAACATGAGGGATTAAATAACATAAATTAGTGATAATCTGATCACTTCCATTTTAGGGCTGGTTTTGTAATCTGGAAATGAACATGTCCTCCTTCTCCCTCAGCCCCCCGCCCAATGTAGGCAGCAGCTGTGCAGGGTTTTTGCATCCTAACCTACTGATGTACATCGCCCCTAACCTGCAGGGACTTCCTTCCAGGGTGAGAGGGTAATTGTGGCTCATGTCTGGTCAGTCCTCAGACCCTCTTCTGAGACTGCCAAACAAGTGGCTCTGCGTGTGTATTTTTCACAGAGCCAGTTTATAAATGAGGAACTGAGCTGAAACCACCTGCTCGTTTCACCTCAGCTACCAAAAGCAGAGGGAGGGCAGGGACAGCCATTCCTTTCTCAGCATGGCTGATTTTTAGTCAGCAGCATATAATTGAAGGGTTCGAATTTTTTTGAATTTCAGGTTTTCAACAGGACCCTTGAGTTTTGCTTAAATGTCTTATCTTATGCATTACTGACGTCAGATTCAGTTCATTTCTGGATTGCCCACTTCTCATTACCCATGTACTCAGAAGTCAGGACAGAACGGGCAATCGAAACTGCAGTTGGTTATTACAGATATGTATTTATGTATAACTTTTGTTCCTACATTTTGATACAGGTAGCTTTGATATTCTGGAAAACCATTACATTCCTCCCAGATAAAACCTGCCTCAGAGTGGCCTAGCATAGTGCTTCTCAAACTACACACAGACACAGACCACTTCCTTTATTTCCTTTCCAATTTTTTTTTGGATTAATACTTCCACAAAATACAGTAAAAATAAATGACTAGAAATAAAAAGCACTTGAAATATTAACTAATTTTCTATTAATATCTTCAACAGACAAAATTATTCTGTGAAATTGCTGTGAGAGTTTCTATGCTCTTCCTCTCCTTTCTGTCTCTCACTGTGGACCAGCACAGGCAGTCCCGAGGCCAGCATTCTGACTTGCACTGGCCTCATAGCACTCTCATTTACCACCCTACCTCTGCACCTTTCAGACGCATGCAGAGCTCCAACTTTAGTGGAACTCCCCTCTTCTTCCTTACCTGGAGCAAGGCCAGACTTGGAAGGTTTTGCTTCAGTACTGAACATAGAGTGGAGGTATATAGAAAAAGCCATATTTAAAATTACAAAGCAGAGTTGGTGGCAGTGTTGGTTTAATGAAAATAAGGTTCAAATGTTTGACCCTGAGCATATAATTAAAAGTTTATTGCAGATGATATTTTCTAATCACCTCACTCTACAAAAGATTCAATATTAAATTATTTCTTTTCTTATGAATTTGGGGCAGGAATGAAGCAATTAAAGGGGGTCTTCATGTTCATGAAATATTCAGTAGGTAGAGAATCTAGAGAGCTCAGTAAAATAATAGGCTGAACACACTGACTTACTTTTCTTTCTTTTCAGTTGCCCTTTGAAATAGAGCTGATGGTAATTTTGTCTTCCAAGCCTCAACGCGTATTGAGGACAGATTAGCTAAACACACTGGTCTGGGAATCAAGAGACCTGGTTATCATCTTGTCACTACTTACTAGCCAGATGGCCTTCAGCAAGTCACTTTAGACTTCCGTTTTCTCTTCTTAAAATGGGAAGACTGTTACCCCTCTAATTCCCTCACAGGCTTGGTTGCTAGCAAGATCAAGTTAACTAGTCAATGGGCTTTGGAGACCAGCAAACAAGTTACACACACACACACACACACATATATATGTGTATGTGTATATATTGCATGGTTCTTCATTTATTTAATCATGTGTTTCTCTTGAATGCTCTTGAAATATATACCTTCTAAGTTCATTGTTAATCCATTCCATTTTATGGTCCTTTCTCAACCTATCCCTAGTCCACCCATAACTTTAAGCACATGGTTATTTTTGTTCTTCTTTTGAAAGGTAAAAGATAAACTTAAATATACACAATACAGTTTATTATTAGAAATATTAGAGGAAAGGATCATTTAAATATAATCTCCAAGGTTTCATCTCACTTGCCCAGTGTTGTGAAGCAGAGGTATGGTACTGAGCTATGCTGTCTGGATAAGAGGGAGCCTGGCCTCTGAAGGCTCAGTGTCAAGCCCCATTGCTGCCTCCTTGCCAAAACACACACAAAGACACATGCCTGTATGCACATATGTGCACACATATACATACCTGCACACACATATGGATGCACACATATAGAAATGTATACATGTGCATGCACACATGCACACTTACACAAACGTGCACACACATCCCAAGTGCTTGACACTCAGTTGTCTCCCAATAGCCATGGCCAGACCTGCACAATTTCTGCATGACAATACTCTGTCATGCAGATCATGTCTGCATGACATACTCTGGCTAGGCTCTGCAAATGAAGGTAATGGGACTTCCTTTGGAGAACAGTGATTGCAAATGAGACAAGGTCATTGCCCTGAGAGCAAAGAAGCAGGTGGTCTTAATGCTGGGACACTTGGCAAAGCCTAGTCCTGACCAGCCTCTTCAGTCCATGAGGAGACAGCTTTGAATGATTTGACTCCAAATATGAAATTCTGGAAATAGAAAATGGAAAAGCATTTTTCACCCTAGTAAACTGGAACATGTGGCTGGAAGAGTTACATGTGGCTCGAGAACAGTTTGGAAGAATTACAGAACCTCATTCATTCATACATACATTCAAACATTTGTAGAACATCTATAATGTACCAGGTCCAGTGCCTGGTACTGGGTGGACAGTAGCAAGAAAAAATAATCTAAGTATCTGCTCTCATAAAAAATATGGATAATTATAATACAGGTGTGGAAATGACTCCAGGAGACTTTTCCCTCTTCTGCTGTCTTTGAAGGTGTACTCAATGTGGTAAAGTCAGATGAAGCTGTAGAATCCAAGCCTGAGTTTATTCTGACCTTTACGCAATTATACCTGTGATCCTCTCAGCCCACTGTGATCTAGCTTCTGTTCTCTCTCCACTTCTCTAAGACACACTGAGAAATGTCCATGACCATTTTCTGTTGCTCTTAGATAGATAGCTGACCTAGGCACGTCAAGGGAAGCACTCTCAGGCCAGGCTCCATCTCTATGCACCAGGGTCTGGTTCAACAGCTTGGAGTCCGAATTTGTCAGTGAATACAGATTAACTACCCTCTCATAAACTGATGTACACATAGTCTCAAAAAAGACATCAGTAGGTGGTAATATCCATTTGTTAATTTGCAGTTAAGAGTGAACCCTTTCAGAGACATAAATGCCTATATGTGCTAGTCAGGGTATCCCCTTATTGACATGGAGGTAACATTGATGTTACGTTGGTCTTCCAGAGGCTGCTTCATGAGAATAGAATCAGAGCAATGGAAAGTGGATAGTATTGTGGCTCTTTGGGGTAGGTGCCTATTGTTAGCATATGTGTATTCATTTCTGTGATCCTTTCCACTTCATCTATGAGTTTTTTTTCTAATAATGTTTTGGCCACAGAGGACATTCAGTTGAAGCTGACTGACTGCAATCCTTTGAGACAGGATTTGGATATCTATACTCTGCAACTTCCAGAAAAAACATGTTTGAGATATGTCAGAAAGGTGGCCCTTTGGGTGTTCACAGTAACTGTGTGATAAGCATGGTCTGTATTAGAGAAGGCGCTCTGACTTAAGAACTAGGAGGCAGGAGGCTTGCTCTGTCCCTGCCCCCTACTGTGGCAGTCACTTAACTCCTCTGCAGATGGGGGAGGTTGGACTGGATGAGCAGTAAGGGCCTGTCCAGCCTCAGTGCTCAGATGATCCATGACTGTTGAGGTGGTGCTAGTGGTGGACTTGTGAGTTCCTCAGGCTACACTAAAGTGGAGGTATTTTTTGTGCCATTGTCATTGCATTGAATATGTTGTTTCATGTACCCACTATGTCTCAGGCACTTGGATGCAACAATGAGTAGAAACAAGCCTATTGCATTTACAGTTGAAAAGGACTTTGGAGGCCATCCACATTCCAGCTTTAACCACCACCTCCCCCAGTTGCCATCGCAACCATACGTTCATGTTGGTGCCTGTTTATATGTACATATGCTGGCTGTGTGTGCCAGTGGGAGCCCTGCTTTTCTGGCAATCTGTATTCTGTGACAGTGGACAAGAGTTAAGAGAGGAGAAGGTAGGTAACCATTTGGTTTCTCCTGTCTTTTATTTTAGAGCTTTTGGAAGAGCTGATAAGTGATCACTAAGCCTGCTTAACGTCCCTAAACTGTACTACCTATTTAATGGTTGAATTTGTGTTGATAAATAAGAAAATTTAAACGTTTTGGTAAAGTGTACAACTTTGATAAGTGCCCATGTCTGTTGAGACTTTTTGAAACTTTGTAGAAGCTCTGGATGTTGTATAATGTTGAAATAATACCTTAGCCATTGGTAGGACTCCCCTCACTCTCATTGTTAAACCGCCTCCTCCCCAAGCCCTGGGAAGCCTACCCTGGGAGTTGTTTCATCCCAGAGCATTATAGAACAGAATTGCTCATCAAACCAGGAGGAGGAATGGAGTGGTGAATTCCGCACAGTGACACATGTGCAGTCCCTTCGTGCGTAAATGTTTGGTTCCATTTCTTACTGGAAGGCATAAAACTAATTGCTTATGTACATGTTTAAGCTACAAAAATGTCCTGGCAGAAAGTGAATGCCTGGGGATATTTGTATCCACATCCCACAGCAGAGTGAACAGTAGAAGTAGTTCCAGCTAAAGGAGAAGCATAAGCCTGCCTTGGAAAATGCTTTCTCATTTCACAATCTATTTTATATATATTTTTTGAATAGAACAATTCTCACATATTTCTTTAACCATGGCTCAACATATATATACTACTGAAAATGCTGGTTATTCCATCAAATTTGAAAAAGAATAATACATACGTTTTTGTTGTTGATGTTTGTTTTAACCAGCATTTTCTTAGCAGGTCCATAAAAAAGAAATTAGAAATTTTTAAGGCCTCATAGTTTCTTGGCTTCAAAGAAGGCTGTAAATAAGAGTATCTCTATCCACCCCTTCCTCCAAAAAAAATACACAATATCTGGGTTTGCTCATTACTTTTTGTTTGTTTGTTTTTGGAGACAGGGTCTCACTCTATTGCCCAAGCTGGTGTGCAGTGGTGTGATCACGGCTTTCTGCAGCCTCAACCTCCCAGGGTCAATCGATCCTCCTACTTCATCCTCCTGAGTAGCTAGAACCACAGGCATGCATCACCATGCCGGATTAATTTTTGTAATTTTTATTTTTGTAGAGATGGGGTTTTGCTATGTTGCCCGGGTTGGTCTCGACCTTTGGGCTCAAGCGATCCACCTGCCTTGGCCTCCCAAAGTGCTGGGATTTCAGGCGTGAGCCACCGTGCTTGGCCCCTGATCATTACTTTTTAAATAGGATGTTTGATCATAGACATGGGAAAATGATGGCATAAAATAATTGATTTATTTTAAAGACTATCTAGCATTGGAATATTCTTTTAAAATTAGGAAAAGAGTATTACATCAAGACGTATTTCTCCTTATTTAAAAGGAGAACACATATTTTAACATAGTAATTACATAGCTGTAATTTATTTGAAGCATTTTCCAAAGAGTGGAGATGCAATTAGAAACCAGAATCAGGCCGGGTGTGGTGGCTCATGCCTGTAATCCCAGCACTTTGGGAGGATGAGGCGGGTGGATCATTTGAGGTTAGGAGTTCGAGACCAGCCTGGCCCACATGGTGAAACCCCATCTCTACTAAAAATACAAAAATTTGCCAGGCAGTAGTGACGCACACCTGAAATTCCAGCTACTCAGGAGGCTGAGGCAAGAGAATCACTTGAGCCTGGGAGGTGAAGGTTGCAGTGAGCTGAGATTGTGCCACTTCACTCCAGTCTGGGTAACAGAGTGAGACCCTGTCCAAAAAAAAAAACTGGAATCAAATAATTGTTTTGCTGGTCTATTAGCCAGTTGAAAGTTGCATATAACCTATAAAAACAATGGATATTTCAACATGGATCAATTTCATTCATAAATAACAGCACAGAAGAAGGAATGTGTTGTGCTTTGATTCGTGATTTTGATGATTTGGGGGATAATATTTCTCATATATGCCTGCAAGTGTCAGTATGTAAGATAGGCACTTATGGTGCCTGCCAATGAAGTAGGATCTATGTGTGTGGTTGTATTTGTGAGGGAATTCAGTTGTTAATATGCCCCTTACCTCTTTAAGTAAACCCCAGAAATAAAATTGAAATTATAACTCACTTATGAGTATTTTCTGAATTTACATAAACATTTACTTCATTATTCCTTTAAACAGTGAACTTGCATAGGACATTATAAACATGATTTTATAGTTTGCTATTTATACAGATTTTAAAGAATTGATCTCAAAATGTATGCTATGTATTTGGAAATAAATAATATTTTTAAAAGTAAAGAAAGATGCTTATTTATTTCATACAGCTAATTTAAACATTAGGAAAGAAATGGAAGGATATTTAAACTTAATGGCAGACACCTCAGAATTTATTTTTAAATTAACATTTTTTATTTTTATTTTTTATTTATTTATATTTTTGAGATGGGGTCTTGCTCCGTCACCCAGGCTGGAGTGCAGTGGCACAATCATAACTCATTGCAGCCTCCATCTCCCAGGCTTAAGCAATCCTCCCACCTCAGCCTTTCGAGTAGCTGAGACTACAGGTGCACACCAGTGTGCTTGGCCAATTTTTGTATTTTTTTTTTGTAGAGACAGGGTCTCCCTATGTTGTCCAGGCTAGTTTTGAACTCCTGGGCTGAAGTGATCCACCCGCCTCAGCCTCCCAAAGTGCTGGGATCATAGGCATGAGCCACTGCACCTGGCCCTAAATCAACAATTTTTAGCACCAGCACCTAGAAAACCAGAACCCAAATAACTTGCACTTCAGCCAAAGTTGGACTTCTGAAAGCTTATAGGGGAGGTGTGCATTTTAAAGCAAAGCATTACCTCCTTGTAGGCATTTCTTTTTCCATTCAGTGTATCTTCAGCTTCTAGTGTTGTACCTGGCATGTAGTCTATATTAAATAAATGTTTATTGCTAAATAAATAAGTGAATAAAGAAAAGGGAAGGAGGGTCGGAGGGAGGGAGGAAGGAAGGAAAGAAGGAAGAAGGAAGGAAGGAAGGAAAGAAGGAAGGAAGGAAAAAAGGAGAAATGGAAAAAACTTCAAAAGCTAGTTTTAAAAGGTTTTTATATATTAACTGTAGTCACTATGGCCACCACCCAAGTCTCTAAAGCTTTTCTCAGAGAGAAGATGGAGATAGAAGAGTAGAAGTGGGCTTGTGGGCATTGCTGCAGGACCTTCACAGATATAGTGACCCAGCTGATATTCAGGTTTTATGTGCAGACATCTATATTATCACCAGTGCTCTCACTGAGTCCAAGAAAGTGTTTTATGCTGAAACATATGTGTTTAGGGATGAAAGCAGAGGGAGCAATAGTTGAGGGTTTATTTGGTACTAAGTGTATTTGTATGTATTGTGCTATAGAATGAGAGAACTCTACAAACCCAGGAGATGGCTGGGAAGAGCTACCAAGTTTAGTTAGCCACTGCCTCATACTGAAGAGAATCTTGCAGACAACCTTAGGTAGATTCACTGAAGTGTGAGATATGTAATATCTAGAGAAAAGACCTATAAGTAATGAACTAGGCTTTTATTATTACACTTTTCACACTATTGAAAGCAGGTGGAGCTGTTTTCCCAGGTATATGGAGTAACACATACTTGAAAAATACTCGGAGAAACTCTGAATTATCCAAGGAGTGATTTTTAAAGTAAATTTTATTGTGTATTTTTGAGGTTTACATATTTTTTAAGAGAAAAATTTATGTTTTTTGAGCACCTGTTATATGCTACATACTTTTAGGTGTTATCGCATTTTGTTTTGCTTTGTTTGGGACATTTTAAATTTTTCTTAATTGAGATATAATTCACACATCATAAAATCCACTATTTCCAAGTGTACACTTAATCAGGTTTTTTTTAGAACATTTTCATTTTAGAACATTTTCATCACCCCAGAAAAAACCCTGTTGGCAGCCACTCCTCATTCCTTCCTCCCCTCATCCCTAGGTTACCACTAATTTACTTTCTTTCTCCATGCATTTGCCTATTCTGGACATTTCGTATAAATGGAATGATACAATGTGTGGTCTTTTGTAACTGACTTCTTCCTTTAGCATAATATTTTCAAGTTGTCACGTGAATTAATAGCTCTTTCCTTTTTATGACTGAATAATATTCTATTGTGTGGATATACCACATGTTCTTTATCCATTCATCAGTTTATGTACATTTTGATTCCTTCCACATTTGGCGACTATGCCTAATATTGATATTATTTGTGTGCAAGTTTTTGAATGGACATATAATTTTTCTCTTGGGTATATACCTAGTAGTGAAATTGCTGGGTCATTTGGTATTATTGTGTTTAACTTTTTGAGGATCTGGCAGACTGTTTTACACAATGCCTGCTCCATTTTACATTCAGTGTGTGAAGGCTCTGATTTCTCCATATCCTTGTGAAAACTTGTCATTGTCTGAGTTATTGATAAGAGCCA
This sequence comes from Pongo abelii, assembly GCF_028885655.2. Classification (NCBI taxonomy): domain Eukaryota; kingdom Metazoa; phylum Chordata; class Mammalia; order Primates; family Hominidae; genus Pongo; species Pongo abelii. The sequence continues at coordinate 79,736,212 of NC_071992.2, read as the reverse complement.
TCCTAGTGGAGGTGAAGTGGTATCTCATTGTGGTTTTGCATTGCCTTTCCCAAATGACTAATGATGTCAAGCGGCTCTTCATGTATCTATTTTGTATATCTTGTTTGGAGAAATGTCTAGGAGTAATTTCATTTCGTATCATTGTGCATTTCTATATTATATAGAAAAGAGAAATGAAGGCAGACATTAATTGGATCTGTCACCAAACATTTGTTGAGCACCTGCTGGCAATTGCTTGGGAAGGTGCCATTTGTAGGTACATTTGAGTCACATCATCTTTGAACTGGGAAAAAACGTTGAAATGCTGATTGTGACCTTATACTTTTTTAAAAATAAATCTATTTAATATAGAGTTGTATAAGTAAATTATACTTTAGCATTATTCCGCTGCTTAGCAAATCTATTAACTTATTTAATTATTTTAACAAAGCCTGATACAGTGTTTATCATATACTAGGCATTCTAGGCATTGTTGTACGTACTTTAAAAATATCAATTCATTTAATTCTGGTAACAACCAATAGTCAATATTGTTGTCGCTCTCAGTTTATAGATGAAGAAGCTGAGGCAAAAAGAGATGAAAGAACTTGCTCAACACCACACAGCTAGTGAGGCAATATGGTTCAGGACCACCTGATTTATACTACCACACTCTGCTGCCCCTCTTATGCTATGTCGTCTTACTCATAGTAGTATTTGGGATGAGGAGCATATAAACCCAGCCATGCATTCATTTAACAATTATTTGCTGAATGCCTACACTGACTCACTTTCCTGGTCAGAGCCTGTGCCCTCATGGGGTTTACCTTCTAATGGATAAGACAGATCATACCCTGTAAGCAGAAAGACCAGTTATCTGTGAGGTGATATAAAGAAAAGGAATGAAGGTAAGGGAGAGAGTGTGATGGGGTGATGAAAGGAGCGCACAGACAGGGAGTCATGGGAAGCTTTTCTAAATAGGTGCCATTCGAACAGCAACAGGAATGAAGTGAACCAACCATGTTGTCTAGAAGAACAACATTCCAGACCCAAGAACCTGCGGGTGCAAATGCCCCAAGATTACAGCGTGACTGGCAAGGTGTAGGAACAGGAAAAAAAAAAGTATTTTTAAAGGCTCACTAGAACATCAATCTGGAGAATACACTATTTTTATTTTTGTGGGTACATAGTAGGTGTATATATTTATGGGTTACACAGGATGCTTTGATGCAAACATGCAATGTTTAATAAGCTCATCATGGAGAATGGGCTATCCATCTCCTCAAGCATCACTTTAAGTATTTATCCTTTGAGTTACAAGCAATCCAATTACACTCTTTTAAGTTATTTTAAAATATACAATTAAGTTATTACTGACTATAGTATCCCTATTGTGCCATCAAACAGTAGGTCTTATTCATTCTATTTTTTTGTACCCATTAACCATCCTCCCCCACAAGTCCCACTACCCTTCCAGCCTCTAGTAACAATCCCACTACTCTGTGCCCAGGAGTTCAGTTATTCTGATTTTTAGATCCCACAAATAAGTAAGAATATGTACCTGGCTTATTTCACTTAACATAATGTTCTCCAGTTCCATCCATGTTGTTGCAAATGACAGGATCTCATTCTTTTTAATGGCTAGATAGTACTCCATTGGGTATATGTACCACATATTCTGTGTCCATTCATCTATTGATGGGCACTCAGGTTGCTTCCAAGTCTTAGCTATTGTGAAAAATACACTGTTAATGGGGGAAGCATTAGACCAGAGAAAGGCTGCTGCGATCATGCAGCAAAGGGATAATGGTGATCTGGATGGAGAGGAAACACTACTTGGATTTGGAAAATATTTTGAAGGTAGAACAAAGTGATTTGCTGATGTTATATGTGGGTTGTGAGAGAAAGAAGTCAAGGTTCAATCAAGTTTTTTGGCCTGAGCTACTGGGTGTAGTGGCCTGCCATTTGTTGAGTTGTGGAACACTGAAAGAAGCATTCTTGATAGAAAAATTAAGCATTCATTTTGGATAGGTGAAGTTTAAGATGTTAATAGACCTCCCAGTGGAGATGATGGATAGGCAGCGGGATTAGGAGTCTGGATTTCAGAGGAGAGGGCCAGGCTGGAGATTCGAGCTGACGTATCTTCAGTATTCCATGGTATCAAGAGCTGTTGCAACTTGCCTGGACACCACGCTCTAGAGCACGTGCAGAGAGGAGCAGATGTTTGAAAACTGAGCTCTGAGGCTTTTCAGTGTTCAGAGATACTGGAAAGGTGGGGAACACAGACAGAGGAACTAAGAAGCATCAGTCAATGATGTAGAAGCTAAATGAGGAAGCCAAATGGAAAGAGTGTTTGAAGAGAGGTCACCAAGGAATAAGCTTGTCTCAGACCTAAGTCCCAGGAGACTGTCAGTGGTTGAAATGAGGAATGGAGGAAATATCTGATCAGAAATGGGCATCTCTATTCCTCTGTATCCCTTGCAGTAAAAAAAGGTTAGCGCCTTTTGGTTAGGCACTTTCCTACTTTAAAAAAGGCACACTTGCTCACTTTTGTCTGTAGGATGAGTCTTAGCTGCTCAGCCTTGTGTTCCACATGCTTCACAACCTGGCTTCATCCCACCTCTTTCCAGCTTCGTCTTTCACAATCCACGACTCCCATCCCAGCCAAACTGCACCCTATTACTCTGGCAGTGTTGAGCTACTTCCTCATTTCTAGTTATCAGTTTGCATAGCTGTGCATTCACTACTGCCATCCCATCTGTCTGGCCTATCATTTCCTCCTCTCATTTTCTAATGAACGTTTGCCCATCTTTAAACTCACAGCTCAGATGTTACCTTCCATGGAAAGCTTTCCCCTGCCACTCCAATCATAAATCTACTGGGTTTTTCTCTTAATACCTTAACAACTTGCTCAGTTATGCTTCTACATTGGCTACAACTCAGTGCACCGTATTTATATCCTGGACCATCCATGCCAAATGTGTATTAGCTATCTATTGCTGTGTAACAAACTGCCCCCCAAATGTAGCATCTTGAAACAACAAACAGTTATTATCTCGTGGTTTCTGAGGTCCGAGAATCTGGGAAAGGCTGAGCTGGGTGGTTCTGACTGGTTTCTCATGAGGTTGCTATCACAGTGTTGGCTGGGCTGCAGCCATCTCAAAACTCAATTTGGGCTGAAGAATCTGCTTCCAAGCTCACACACATGATTGCTAGTAGGCCTCAGTTCCTTGCTGGTCATGGGCCAGAGACTTGCTGCTCACTGTGCAGGCCTTTTGACAGGGCTCTTGTGAACATAGCAGCTTGCTTCATCAGAGCAAGTGATCTGAGAGAAGGACTCCAATACTGAAACCACAATTTTTTATAACCTAACCTTGGAAGTGACATACCATCACTTCTGCCTTACAATAGTTGTCACACAAATCCATCCTGGTTCAACGTGGAAGAAAACTGCACAGGGTGTGAATATCAGGAGGTGAAGCTCTGTGGGGGCCATCTTAGCGATCCTTTGCTGGCTGCTGCAAAAGGAGCACACCTGTCTTTTCAACTTCCTTCCCCCACCACTACTTATAGTGAATGGTTGGTGGAAGACACACTCCGTGACGACTGGGGAATGATTAACTGGCTGAGCAAAGAAACAGGCCCAGAGAATGTGAAGTAGTGTTGACATTCTGATCCTATTTTCCACCAAAAAATAATGTGCAAAATGGGGGAGAAAGATCTAATTATCTTTTCACAGATAATTAGAAATGCTTTTATTTCTGTTTTATTGTCTATTCATTTGCATCCACAAACATTTTAAAACTTGTACTTAAGGCACAGATTGAACCAATCACATTGCTGTTCTCTAAATGTTTGAAATAATTTCCAGTGAGAAAATTGAAAGTTCTGGTGAGGGGCAGGTGGAGTGGATGTTGAGCAATGTATGAGTAAACAAGGAAAGTAATTTTGGAAAGAAGCATTTACAGATAGAGTGGACCTAGGTGGTATTTGGTGCAGCATACTTGAAGTGAAGATGGCATGAGCTCACTGGGCCCAGAGTTTCCATGGAAAATGGAAATGGAAAGATGCTAAGGAAAACCTTACTTTCTCACAAATATAACATAACATTGTTAAATGTTGTTTCAAATTTTAATTTTAATTTTAAAAGCCAGAAGAAGTGAAAGCATATAATCATCAGGGTCAGCTGAATCCTGTTATTGCCCTCTGATGTGCTTCATTGAAACCATATTTCTGCCTCAAGTATCTGGAATTTGTGTCACTGGCAGCTGTCACCACCTTTATTTTCTGTGTTTAGTTTTCGAAGGGCCCATGCAGTGGTTTTTTTGTGAATTCTTATAAGTTGTAGACACTTTTATTTTCTAAATGAAACAATGCCTCAGTGCCACAGGACACAAAAGGTCTGATTTCATGTTTTTCATCTAAATCAAGTAGAAATTTGGGACTGCTGTCCTTCAGGCACAGACCTGGTTTGGGTAGGGACTGTTGCGTTTTCCTCCAGTGAGAGGATGAGGGATTGGTGGAGCTCATCACCTGGATGATATAGGAACATATTAGGAATATATTAGGAACATATTAGGAATATAAGAGTGTTCTTGAAAGGAAGGCTCTATTGGTTAGATAGACTAAAATAAGCATGTGCAACACTGGGGAGAAAAATGAAGGTGCGATGAAAGAAGTTTAAAGGAGAAAGTCACAGGAGGAAAAAAAAACAATAAAACAAGACAAAGAAAGAAAAAATATCACATGATCTCACTTATATGTAGAATCTACAGTAGTCAGGCTCATACAAGCAGAGTATAATGGTTGTTTTCAGGGAATGGAGGGAGGGGGAAATGGGGAGATGTTGATCAAAGGGTACAAAGTTTCAGTTATGCAAGGTAAGTTTTAAAGATATACCCTGCAACATAGGGCCTGTGGTTAAGAATACTGTATCATATATTTATAATTTTGCTAAGAGGATAAGTTTTATGTTAAGTGCTTTTACCAGAAAAGGAAAAACAACAGAAAACAAAGCAAGCAATAAAAGGAAGCAGAAGGAAACTTTTGGAGATACTGGATAAATTTATTGCATTAATTGTTATGATGGTTTCAGAAGTAGATACTTATCTTCAAACACACCAAGTTCTACACATTAAATATATACAGCTATTTGTATGTCAATCATATTTCAATAAAGCAGTTTAAAAGCAGTCACAGGAGGGCTAGGAAAAGATAGGCTGGTTTTCCTAATAAGAATAAAATCTACCATAATGGAGACAAATTCAAGCGGAAAGGTTTTTCTGTTCCCTTTCACATAAAACTTTTAGAAATAGAAATAGAAGTTAGAAAGCAAGAAAAAAATGTTGGAAAACACATAATAATTTGTTTAAAAAATATGGAACTGTCTCTGATAGGATTTACTGACTTGAGCCTTTTGCCCAATTTTTTTAAACAATCATATTTAACTTAGAGCAACAAAAAATATTTTCAAAGGGAAGAAAATGTTTTTAAAGGTTATTTCTATCTATCTATACAGCACAAGTCCTACAAATAACTTTCCTTTCCTATTCTTTCCTATTCTTCTCTATCAGCCCCTGTCACTGGCATATAAAGTAGTGATAATAGAAATGCCTGTCTATTGATTTCTACAAATAAGTTATATAGGGAAGTCTCAAAGTACAGACTGTATTTGGTCAGCTCTTTATTCTCCAAGCTATTGAATGAATGAATGAATGAATATATGAAATGTAGAAAAATAGTTGGATTATCAAGCTAGCATGCTGTCTGACCATCTTGATGAAGTGGAATTTTAGCAAAAAGATTATGAAAGTTTCACAGGTTTATGAATCGCCAACTCTACCTTTCCTGCCCCCTAGAAACTCAAAACGTGCAAGGACTGTCATATATATGCAATCAAATATATTCTTAAGCCCAGTTGCCATTATACTGTCTTGCTTTTCAGAATCTGGCACCACAATTTATTTGCTTATCTCTCTACACACACACACACACACACACACACACACACATATACACACACACACACAGCATTGATGTTTAACAAAAACAATTCCCTCAAATTCCACAAGAGTTCCAATTTCTTGGGATAAGAAGGGCCTGTACAGTTCTCATCCCATGTGGATAGGATCCCATCTGAAACATCAGCTACCTGTGCCTACAGGCATGGTTCTCACTGGATATTCTCTACCTCTAAGCAGCATTTTCCTCTTTATTTTCTATAGATAGAAGGATCATCCCCAGCAGCAGCAGTATGTAACCAGCAGGCAAGGAGCACCCCTAGCAGCAGTATATTACCAAATACTGACTGTAGACTCTGTTTTGCTTTGCTCTGAATATCACCACATATATCCCACCTCTTTGCTTGTTCAAAATATCCTGGGAGATGACAGATGAGCCAGCATTTTATTTGTAACTAGTAAGTTGATTTTGTTGTCACAGTAGGAGGTTTTTTTTATCAGACTAGGTGCTTTCTTTTGTTTCAATGATTTTTCTAGGATTAAAGAATTGATGCTAAATAAATCCAGCTAGGCTAGTGATCACAAGAACCCTATATGCCTCTCTAAGTATGGATCAATATCTGACTCTTTTAGGGACTCCCAGCAAGGCAATCAGTAGACTCTTAACCTTGTATGCAGACAGCAGACCTGATGAAATGATACCCATTTTTAAAACATACCCAGGCTCTCCTTCTCAACAAGCAGGAATTTGAGCATTGACTATAGGCTACATGTGTGGTAGGTTTCACCCATAGTCCCTATACTGAGAGTGATACAGAAGACAAGTTGGGGTGAAATGGACAATAAAAGCAAGATGTACAGGTGAGAGCTTAGGACAGCCCGTTTAGGCAGAGCGGGAGAATTTAAGTATAAGGCAAGAGTTTGTAACTAGAGAATCAAACCAGAGTATCCAGAAAGACAGGTAGAAACAGCATTTGCTGGAATCATGGCTTAACCACAAGAAATCTTTCTTGGGTTCCTTTAATCCTTGGGAGGGAACCATGAACAGCAATGAGCTGAATCTGACTCCTCAGTAATAATAACAACAATGAGAACACCTAATGTTATCAAACACTTATTATGTGCCAGAAAGTGTGCTAACTATATGACAATGATCTCATTTAGCAGACCAGATTTTATATTTAGTTTATTTTAAAACATAGATCTTAAGATACATTTCTTTGTTAAAAAAAAAAAAATCAAGGAGTGTGGTTCCTTCTTATGCATTCCTTCCATCACATTACCTTTGGGAATATTTTGATGAATCCTTAATTTTCTGACATGCAATGATTTTAGATTAGATTTTTAATGTGATGGTGATAGAGCTTTTTTGGCCTGTCCTCCTCAGTTGTTTGAGAATGTTCTGGTAAGCTGTTGGTCCTGTACTTGTATGTAATTGTCATTTCTCTGGAAATTAGCTAATATAATCACCAGGAAATCATTGCTTTTTTTTTTTTTGGCTCCTAAATATGTGCCGTTTATCTCATTTCTGGGCTTTTTCTGTAAGAACTTTTAGCTCTTATTAGCTGTTATTTAAATGTTACTAGTACCTCTATGACAACTTATATTCCAGCACATCATTTTGGTTGGCTTTAAAAGGTTTAGGGTTTTTTTTCCGTAGGATTTTTGATTGTCTGGTAAGCACATGAGAATGCTTTGTTCTGAATTTTAATGGCCAGTTAGGGTAGGAACTGCCACTTTTTGTTTTGAATATGTTTTGCCACAGTGTATATTTTTTCCCTGTAACTCAAAATATTGTATGACTATTAGGCTTATAACAAGCTTAATTCAAATTGTACATGTAAATATATTTTGTCTAGTGGGCTTTTCTGTTAACATTCCTGAGTTTTTGTTTTAGCATCATAATGTGTTGCCTTTTACATTAGAACAAAAGCCCCCAAATGTCGGTTCATCAGCTGACAATACCAGTTTTGTCTCTTAATTAGAAAAGAGAATAAAGCTGTTTAGGGGTGTCAATAAAATGACAGATGCATCATTAGCAGACGGCTATGGTGGATCAGTTTTGTGCAAATACTTGGAATGGAATTAATAGGAATTTCTGCTAGCATATTTAAATTGAAAGCTTGGGGGAAGAAAGCAGTGTTTTAATGCCATGAACTAGTAGAAGAAAACGGGAGCAAATGACCATTTAATACTGAATTAAGAGTGTAAGAGAAATCAAGTTGTAATAGAGAATATATTACTGAGAATTTTATATATTATTAATATATCACAAATGAGCCATTATGAGTATTGTATGATTAATTCATTTAATAAATATTTATTGAGGGTCTACTACGTGCCAGGTGGTAAATTTAATTAGAGTATACAAGTGAGTCCAGACCCAATGTCACTGTCCTGTATAATTAATAGGACAAAATTTCACTTCAACCCTAAGTATCCGAAGGGGTTCTTCAGAGGTTTTGCATTAGATGGTCTCACAGTATATAAAACCCAGGTCATCCAATGTGATTCAAAGGTTAATTCCATTTAGTCCATATGTCCTAAATGGTTGGCAAGGTTGTTTTAGCAAGTACAGGCGGGTGCACATGAGTGTGCTAATGCATAAGATGGTACATTGTTTTATCTAGTCATCAGGAAGCACTTTACTCATGAGACTAAAGCACTTTGTCCAATACAATAATTATATTCTCAGTGCCTAAAATAGTACCACTCTAGAGTAGGTACCCCATAAATATTAATGAATGATTGAGAAAATAATTCACATGAAACTGAAGACAAGCAATAGGTTAATTGGATAAATATTAAGTAAGATATGGGTTGGGATACTAAAAGACCTTTGTTTTGTTTGAAATCTATTCATTTGTTTATTTATTCTGTTGATGCTTAGAACACTTCTGCTGTTCCTTGCACTCTGTCAGGACTGGAGAGTTGAGAAAGGAAACACACAGGCCCTGCCTTCAGGGAGCTCTGAGTTTGTGCCGAGTGATTTTGATCAGAGACCCCCCCTGGGGGCACATGGTCCTAGGATGTAGAAGAGTGCAGAATATCATAGACCTCTAAGGACTGGCATTGGAGCTATATACAAAAGTTGGTTTTTGTGAATCTCAGCAGGAAAAATGTATGAACCCTTAGTCAGGACCTAGGTATGTGCTATTGTAGGTATTTCAAGTGCATCCTCTAAGAAACAACCACGCTCCCAGTTCTTGCTCTCAAATTCCACATTTCAACCACATTTGTTTCAGTGTTGTACCTGGTGTACTTGATCCCCAGAGTGGATTTTTAATACTTCTTCTATATGACAGAATCATTTAGTGATAGTTAAGTAATAATTAGTAATATGTATCTTCTTAATATTTTGGTTTTTAAAATTAATAAAGAAGAAATTTCAATGTATAGATATTGCTCAAAATCAGTAAAATAATAAGTAATATAAAATAATAAAAAATAAAATAACTAATAAATAATAAAATAATGCATGAACTGAAATTTGTATTTACCAAACAAAAATAGCACATCTTGCAGTTTTCATTGTTTTATTATTTAAAAATTTTAAATATAAATAAAAATTCCAGGGGCTTATAAAGAATGAGGGTATATAACACAAGTTCTCCTTACTGTTACAATCACTGTGCTAGCATATTTATTTAGAATCTACTGTTGAAATGGAGGACCTAGTAGAAGGACTAGGTTAGGAGGAATGAATTACATTCAAAGTGAATTTACACCTTTTGCAGTTAAGAACTTGTTCTTGAAATGAATGTAGATAACTGAGCCTAGGTATATCAGGAGGGCCAAGTGTATAACTGGTTCTCCAAATTTAACTTCCACGAAGAACACCATGTTCATGTAAAGAAACCTAAGAAAAATATTCTAACTTACCACCCTATGAAACTCAGTGGACTGAAAGTATCATTGCTTTACAGCATATCATTTAATAATTTCTATTCATGGTGATAAGCCCCAGTCATAAAAAAAAATCTTTAAATTGTGATCATTGTGCAATAACTTTGAGTCAAGAAAGTTTGTGATAAAATTTACAAATATTGCTATTCAGGATATTTTGTGATAGTTACAACTAAACAAAAACGAGTCATCTGAAATGCTCCATTCTCTATGATCCAAAACAAAGGTATTGTTTTATTTTTTTATTAAGAACACTTTAGGTATATATATGAATTTTCATTGGTAGCAGATGTGCTTAGAGCTAGGTGCCCCTGAAAGGCTCTCCTGTGCACTACCGGGTATTGTAAAGGTAAACTTGCTTAGTTTCTGCAAGAAAGAAAATGTCCCATTCTTTTTGTCTTTGCCTTTTTTCATGTAATAACAACAAGGTGAAAAAAATAAGCTGGAGCATCAGTGCTACCCCTTATTACCATCAAGTATTTAAAGTTATCATTATTTACTCATTCATGCATTTATTCTTTCAACAAATATGTATCAAACTTGCCATAGCCAGGTAACTTGCTAGGCATAAGGCAAATCACATCCAACAAGGTCAAGGGTATGGTGGCATTGACAGACAAGGAAATCCCCCTCTACAGTAAAGTGTTGTCTCTGTGCCAGTGACAAAAGTGTGCACCCTCAGGTTTGGGAACATAGGCATTCTCAAAAATGGAAACACCAAAGCAACAAAAGAATAATGGCAATGAATCGAAAGTATCTGTCTCTGTGTGCATTATAGATATAGTCAGTACTCAGCTGTTAAATCCAGCAAAAATTCCATTGCTTTAATTAATTTCTTTGTGCCGATTCTTCCTAGTAAGCCTTAATTTTAACAAAGTTAATTAGGTTGAAGATTAAAAATCCCATTAGTGTCGATCATTCACTTCTTGGCTCTGTCAACAAGGTACTAAAACCTTGCTCAGTTCCAGAGGGCCAAGTGGAGGGAAGGGGTGAAAAAAAGCAGATGAGCCGGCTGCTGGGCATTCTTCAAGACCAGATATTTTATGCTGTTTTTGAAGATTTAGGTGGATGTCAGATATAATCATTTTAAAGCATATTTTTTCCTTTTCCAGTCATCACTCATCTCTCATCCTTTAAACCTGTGGCTATTTATTTTCTGAAAGGTCTGCGGCAATGGTTACATTTGCTGAGAAACTCTATTCCATCTACTCTGATTACCTAATTTGCAGGTTTGCAGGGCATAGATTTTTAATCAAGGACCTGTTTCCACTGTCACCTTGTCTGCCCGTTTATTATTGTTAAGGACTCAATGGTGGCTAATATCTCACTCAGAGCAGGAAAGAACAAACAATTAATAGAATCATGAATTAGCTGCAGGTCATAATTCTGTTCAAAATACTGGTTAGTTTGAGTTATGTGTTCCTCCTTGGCTCCCACATCCAACTTACAATGGGAAGAATTACACAAATTCAAACATGTATTGTTAAGATTTGTTCCCAGGACATGGCTATAGTGTTAATGTAGCAGCCACACAAAAAGAAGGGAGGACCAAGTCCAGAGCAGGGGAGCGTAAGCTACAGGCTGAAACCTATTATCTTGTTCACAGTGGAAAGTCGTTAATGGGGAAGGAACCAAAAAGGGTTGGAGGCAATGGGAAGCCATCTGAAATCAAGTTCAAACAGGGACATGGCAAAGGCATTCCAATTCCTGAACAGAGCTGAAGGCCAAGGGGAATTTGATCAAGGTTTAGGATTAGAAAAAAACAGAGTATACATTATGCAGAACAGGATTGTCCAAGCCAATTTATCTCAAAACAAGGTGAGGGAAAATCACAACAGGACACATCCCCCATAAAATTTTTCTGGGGTACCAGCACCCACAAAAGATGGAGAAACTCCACAAGACTAGAGCAAAGGGGGAGACAAGGTATGTAGCTTGTGCCTTTATGGTGTGTGTGTATGTCTGGGGCAGAGAGGAGATGTGTAGGGCTGCATAGAATGTTCTGCACGTAGTAGATCATTGGGAGTGTTGGGTTCACAGGGGAAGCCTACTGATATACGGCCTAATGTCTTTCCCTGGGCTACTGCCTGTAAGTCCCTACCACAGTGTTTAGCATGTTGTCACCCCTCAATAAATGGTGGTGACTACCACTGGCATTATAATTATTATATACATAGTTCAGGTCAGTGTGAATAGCTGGGACCACTGTAGGCTGACATGTGCAATGCGAAAAGCAAGAGTTTCAGTTATAAATAGTTTCTTGACATAATATCACTGAAAAATTGGGCATAGGGCAAGCTCTATAGAATGATCTTCTATCAAGAACCGATGACAGGCTTGAGTAGCCTCCAGTTGCAGAGTAGATGTACCTGTTTGTGATGGATGAAAGGTGGGCCTTCTTCAGATGAAATGTCCCTCTCCTTGGGTCTCAAGCTCATCACTGAAGTAATGAAGTTAAAGAGCTAAGTTATCTCTGTTGTCCATTTCAATTCTAAAATTCTATGATTCTGGACTCTAGATGAGTGTCATTATCTCTGCTTGACTTAACATGTCTTTCCTTCTCCTTTCTTCTTTGCTGAAAAAAATCTCAAGTCTTCCATCCTGACATACAGCCCTACTGCTATGGAAATCCCTGTCAAGCCTATTGGGCAAAGTATTCTGTTTCTCAGAGCAAAGACCCTAATTAACTCTTTAGCACCACCTCTTATCTCTCCACACACTCCCTATTCTGGTCAACCTCTATCGCCTATGAGAATTTGCTTGAAAATTGTGCAAAGTACCTTCTGGTTCAAAGCAGCAGCCTCTGCACATGCTCTCTGCATCACAGCTCAAGACAGGAAGGGAAGAGGTCTCAGAGTGACAGTCAGCAGCAAGACCAAGAGCACAGTCCTAACTCACTCAGTTAATCCCTCCCAGTTGGGTAGAATCATTGTTTTAAAACTTGACCAGAAATACTTTTGAAACCTTTAATGAAGCCAGCACCTTCCCCCGCCCGTGGTCCATCATTCCAAGTATGCTGTTATGGAATGGCCTCACATGGGTTTATTTTGTCTGGTCATCTAGATTTTAAGCTGCAGAGACCCAGAATGATTCCTCTTGGGATGCAACTAAAGACTATTCTGAGTCTGGCTTTCTTATGTACAGCTTCTGAAGTCAATGTTGTAATGTTGTCATTGTACCTCATTTGCTTTTTTTCTCCCTTGCCTTTGAACATGACTACTCTGTTCATACTTGACATGCACAGAACTCAACTGCACAGAGTAAATATTTTTAAGCAGGATTAAACATCAGTTCTTTCTTACCGCTTGAAAACCTGCAATCCAAGAAATCCTGGAAAAGAACAAACCAAAGGGGCTCACTCATTGATGATTGCCCTGCCTTTCACCCACATTTGGTCTTTAGCTATTAACATACTCATCACATTCACACTCAGAAGTCAGCTTATCTGGGCCAAGAAACATAAACTGCAAGTCAGCGTTCCTTGAGAGTCACGCCTGTGTCTTGCCGTACCATCTGAAGTGGTTACTTGGCCCAAATCTCCCCTTACTGATAGGAGTCACAGCTCTTGGATGATAAGGGCATCTCTTAGGTTCAGGTTTAGAAGAATCCCAACTTTTTCTCCACATTTTTTCCTCTGCCCCTCATAAAAATACACACACATCAGATAGGAAGAATCATAGGTAAGAAAGATGAAATATAGGATCTTTTGTTTCTCATGAATAAACATCAAGTCTGGTAGGTTTAGAGTAGGGTGTGTTTTTGCTTTGAAGGAGGAGAGGGAGTTAAGAAGGGGAATAATAGGGTCAGAGAGGGATATTTGTTCTGCTTTGGACTTTGTCTACCAACAGTGTCATGTGTATATTGCTTTCAAATGAGTCAGATAAAAGCAATTGCATACCTTAAACACCTTAATCGGTCACCTCCATTCATTAATCAAGTGAGAAACAAGAACCTCCAGTTCCAGGTTGGTGTAATTTCAGCTTAGAGGAAACACTTTCTGCTCATTAAGGTCTTAAACTCAGCTTGTTTCTTAGTTACCTGAAATTAAAATGGCCAGTCTTCTACAAGATCATGTCATTAATCTGTTCATTATTTATTCAAAATAATTTATTGAGTGCATACTATGTAAATTACTTTATGCAAGATCTATGGAAGGAACAAAAAAAGTAATGAGAATGTCAGCTCTTATTTCAGTGTAAATGTCACGGCTTCAGACACCTTCCCTGACCACCCAATCTAAATGTAGCTCACCACTCATGTGCAATCATTTTCTACATAGCCCTATCACTCATGTATTGCTTTTGACTAGTGATATATTTAAGTGATTTTTAGTTTTCCCCTGGAAAAATGTAAGTTCCAAAATAGGAGAACCTTGCATCTTTTCCACTCCTTTTATCATCTGGGTTTTCTGGAGAAATAGAACCAGTAGGAGATATATACGTGTGTGTATGTGTGTGAATGTATCCATACACACATATATTGTATTTTATATGTGTGTAATTTATGTTAAGCAGTTGGCCCGTGGGATTGAAGGAGCTGTCAAGTCCAAAATCCATGGGGCAGGCTGGCAGGCTAGGCACTCTCAGGCAAGGGTTGATGCTGTAGCCTCAAATCAGATTTTCTACTTTCTCAGGAAAAACTTGGTTTTGCTTTTAAGGCCTTTCTCCTGATTACATGAGGCCCACCCGTTATTATTGAGGGCTGTCTCCTTTAATTAAAAGTAACTGATTATATTTTGGCTATATAATTCCATTGCCTTGGAGTTCTATGCAAAATTGTGAATGAAGTACTTCATCCAACAAATTTTTAAAAAGCTGGGTTTTTTAAAAAAATAATGATTACATAAGAAATAAGAGGATTTCTCTTGATGTAAAAAGTTTAGTTGACGCAGAGTAACAAGTGAAAAGCCCTTTTATCTTGCACCCTTTTTTCTGCCCCCACCGCTGCCCTAAGCTCTATTGGTTGTTTGATATAAAACCTTTCATATCCTCACTTTTGCATTTATTTTGTGTATACATGGAGGGGGAGGTGTTTACATAAATTGAATATAGTTATTATTCTGTAACTTACTACTTTCATATCCTCATTTTTGCACTTATTTTGTATATACATGGGGGGGAGGCATTTACATAAATTGAATACAGTTGTTATTCAATAACTTACCTTTTCGCTTATTGCATATACCTTACAAGCTATGATCCTGCTCTCCTTGTGTTTATGACCCAGGTCGGAAGACACATCATCTGCAAGGAAATAATTAAGCCACAGTACTGGCCAACGTATCATTCACAGCTGAAATAAGTGATACTAACACCAGGGTTTAAAAAAAAAAAAACGACTAGGAATTCAGAGCAGGGAAGAGCCTTGTGAAAGGAAGGGATGAGCAAAGACCTACAGGAGGGTCAGGCATCTATATCAGGTTGTTATTTCACTGCTCTTTTTCATTGCGTGACAGTAACTAAAACCCAGTTGGGCGGCTTTCTTGTTGCCCTCTCAGGGCCTGTAACTGTCTGTCTTTGGTTCAGTTTGTCTCTGCAGGTGACAATGACAATGAGCTGTTTTCTTGGGAAAATGTGCTGCTGCAGTTTGGTTGCTGCAGAATGAGTGGCGCTCCTGCCTCCTTTGAGTTATGGTCCTCTTGGATCTTGTGGGTCAGCTCTTAATTGGGTGGGGGAGGTGACTCATTTAAGCTATTTTGTACTCAGTGTTATATTTTACTGACTGTAATAAATGTCATTTTATTAATTAGTTTGGCAATCCTTTTTATCTCCAGGAAAATGGCAGAAGCCTATCTTTTTCTCATTTTGTGTACTTATAAAAATTATAAAAATTTTATAAAAATTATCCTTCTTAAAGAAGCTAGAAGACTTTACATAATTTTACCTTTATATAGTATTGAAAAAATAAATGTAAACATGTAAGAGGAAATGAATAGGAACGTTGGTGTAAAGTGAAGTGTTCTCCTTGCTTTGGCTCTACTGCTGGCTGTATCTGACTTTCAGGTAAGGGCTAGGCATATGAAATGAGTGGAACCCAAGTGTTACAGAGAGGCCATGTGGTACAGGGCAACAGGGCACAGCACAGACAACAGACAGTGTTCTCTGAGTTCTGCCACTAGGGTGTGGCATTAAGCCAATTGTGTCCTTGCAGGGACAAATTGGAGTTGGAATAGCCGTTAAGCATTTTTAAGTCCTGAAACACTGCTTACACACAATCTTACATTTAATTCTAACTTGTGAAACACAAAGGCAAATCTGGAAGCCAGAGTCTAGAGTAAGGCTTAGGGTACAGTTTGCAAACCATAAATTCAATTGAATGAAATGATACCTGCTCTCCCTTTGGAATTCTATGCAAAATTGTTAATGAGATAATTCATCCAACAAGTTTTTACAAAGCTATGTTTTCTTTAAAATAATGATTACATAAGAAACCTCCAGAGTTGCTGGGGAGGAGTGTGTGTGTGTGTGTGTGTGTGTGTGTATGTAAAACCTTCATTCCCTCCCTAGAGAGAAGTCGAGAAACCCCTACAGTTTGCAAACCATAAATTTACTGAAATGAAATGATGTCTGTTGCTGCTTTGGAATTCTTTGCAAAATTGTGAATGAGGTAATTCATCCAACACTTTTTAAAAAGCTATGTTTTCTTTAAAATAATTATTACATAAGAAATATGAGGGTGTCTCTTGCTGTAAAAAGTTTAGTTGATAAAGAGTAAAAAGTGAAAAGCCCCTTTATTTTGCACCCTTTTTCCTGCCCTTACCCCTGCCCCAAGCTCTATTGGTAGTTTGATATGAAACCTTTTATATCTTCATTTTTGCATTTATTTTGTACATACATGGAGGGGGAGGCATTTACATAAATTGAGTATAGTTATTCTGTAACGTACCTTTTCACTCAACAGTATGACTTAGAAATCATTTTGTATCAGTACAATATACTTAATTCTTCCTAAGAGCTGAAAGGTGCTAATAGTGTATAATAATTCCCATTTGCCCCATGCCATCAACAGCTCTGGAATTATCAATCTTTCAAATGTCTCCTGTCAGAAGGGCAAATTTGATATCTTCATTTTTTTAACTTATTTTCTCTGATCGTTCATTGTGCACTGTATATTGGCAAAGTAGGTTTCTCATTATCTGTTATGATGAAGATAACCTAATATCTACAAAATGGTACCCATTTTTAAGTATAATATCTGTTTAGCAGAGTTAACGTTATGCTGTCTGTCTCTGGTAAGAAATTTAGACCCTGTAACCTATAAAGCAGTTATGGGATTCGAACATATTTTCATGGACTCATACTCATTATTGGCCTTGGATAGAGAACATTTTAGTAATTAGAGGAAACTTGTAGTTCTCCTGATGAAATATAAATAGAATTTTAATTTATAAATGCAATCATTATCATTCTCCCCTTGATTTAAATTGACAGGTTCGGCAATTTATAAAGTCTTAGTGTTCTCTTTTTAACCTTTTTTTTTTTTTTTTTTTGGTCAATTTGCTTCTCAGTTTAATAGAAATTTTTTTCCTTTTAAAAACAAAACAAACCAAAACAGTATCAAGCTCCTTCAAATTCTTATTTCATGTACTAGTATGTCAAGTAAGTTGCCAAACCAATCCGTTATAGGAGGCACGGATCTCCTAAGTAAATGCCAGTAAAAGGAATAGATTTAGTAAGATGATTAATAATCATTTTAATTTATAGCATTCTCTTCCCAAAGACAGTTGGGAAGCTTTGCAAACATTTGAACCAAAAATGCAGCTTAAACCACTGGGAAACAGATACGTAAACTTGCTAAAAAAATAAAATATGAGCCTCATATAGTGGTCCTTCATATTCAGAGATGACACATTCATATTATATAGTTATCAGTTCAACAAGTATTTACTGCATTTTATTTGTTCTCCCCAAGCCTTATTTTTGATAGATGGTTCCTAAGATATACAGGGAGCATCCTTTCAATAGCGTGTGAGTGATGAAAAGCAAAACAAAACAATTTATCAAATCACACTGCATACATCCCTATAAATTTAGAGAGTGATGAATCTGTAGACCCATAGAACGTGGCATGTCATGTATTCATCAAAGGTAAAGCCCCAAACATCTCAAACACTGCTGTTGACAGGAAGGCTGGTATTGCTTGGAAAAAAGAAAAGAAAAGGAATTACCCTCTGAAACTATTCCTACGCTGTAAGAATTCTTTGGAAGATTAAGCAGTTGTCTGTAGCATTTAAGTTCAGAGTTGTACAGAGAATCTGATAGGACTATTTCAACAGAGGATGAAGCCACTGCATTCCTGTTTAATAAAATGAAGTGGATTTGCAAAAACACTCAAGAACGCCTACTATGTGTATGCTATATCTAGAATTTATAGCTGCTAATGAAGAACCAAATAAAACACTTCTTTAGAATATAAAAAGAAAAAAAGAAGACTAGACCTTTGTTTCTTTCCCATCCTGCTTCAAGGAAGACAATGGTTTTTCCCATCACAGATATTTTGCAAGTGTGGATAAAAAAAATATTGACCTAAATTCATTCCCTAACGGCAAGGTACCCAACTGATACCTAATTAGAGGTGAGTCTCATCTTTTGTCATTTGGTGAGCAGACTAATAAATTATCGCGTTATGCTTTAATATAAAAAGATCAGATAATAATAGTTATTATTATTATCCTCCTCATCTGTTTTAAGGACCCAAGATTTTTAAAGGTCACTATTATCACTAGGTCCCAAAGCATTTGTTTCCTGGGAGCATTAGGAAGGTGGTGGCTTGTTAGGATCCTCTTTAGCTCTTTTCAGAATAGGAAAGAATTAATCTCCAGTTCTGGCCTGGCCCTCTGCACCAGCATGCTCTGAGTAATGGTGCATTTCTATTGCACGGGGATTGATATGGTGGATGAGCCCCCCGAGGGAATGTGTCATTCTGCCAAATTTCAAATTACTTATTAGGAGAAACTTACTTCAAAAGCCTTTTTGTGGTTGTTTCTTTCAAATCTATAATTCCGGAAGTATAGTTTAGTACATAATTTTAACAGGGTGGAGTTTCTTTCCTCCTTCTATTTTCCCTAGTGGGTTCTTTTTTCTTTTTGAGAATAAATAGTTATGTTTAATTAAGGAAAATATCTGCCAAATCAACCAGAAATGACTCTGGTGAATAGCCCCTGATTATGTGAAAGCCCTGGCTTCTTTCTATAATATCCTGATATTTCCAAGGTTATATGAGTGAAAAGTATGGCAGTAAGGGTATTTGAGAGAAAACGCTTTCCTGTAGAGTTGTAAAGACATTAGAGATTGAACAAATTAACATTGTAGAGTAGGTACATTTTCACATGAAACTCTCAGGTTAAATAATCACACTACCTTAACACAACTTTCTTTTTAAATAGCCAGCAGCATTTGTTGTTTGGGTGCTGTATGTAATTTGGTAAGGAAGGTAATGACTGTAGAAAACCAAATAATCATGATGTTAAATAATAGTGACAATACTGTTGAAGAGGAAAAGTCCAAAATAATTGAATACCAGACTATTTTTCACTTCAATGTGGTGCTTTGATAAACTTTACTCATTTACCTTCATTAAATCAGTTATAAGTTAGTGTCATTTGTCCTGCCCACTGTGGCAAGCTGTTTTCTGCCCCAGGGGTCAGACACACTTGTCCACCCCACCTGGACACTCTTCCTAGCCTGACCCCCTACTCATCCTTAGGATCCAACCCAAATGCCAACTGCTCTGAGCAATTCTCTCTAAACCCTCCTACCAATTTGTTTGTTCTTATTACTCTCTTTCACATAACCTTATTTATTCCTAAAATATAATATTCTATATTTTAAAATTTATTTGTTATTTCATTTAGTTTTCCTGAGTAGACTGCAACCCCTGTAAGGAAATTTTGTCTGAATCACTTCTGTATCCATAATGCCAAGGACAGTGAGTAGGACTTAACTATTTTTTAAATGCATGAGCTGAGTGACTCTGACTCTGTCTCTAAAACATAACATTTAAAGGGTTATTTTGAGTAACTTTTGTACCTTTGATTGGTTATAGAAGAGATACATCTTTATTTTTGGGGGTTTGAAAAACTCAGAAAAGCATAAACAAGAAAAAGAAAATTGACCATAGTGCCAGTGCTTAGAAACAATCACAGTTAATTTAACATTGTGGTGTGTATTGGTCAAATATCTTTTCTCTCAGTGCATGCATTTATAAAGTAAATCATTTTAAATGGAGCATTTAGAGAGTATATTAACTTTTCAAAGACAATATACTTAAAGACAAGCTTTTCTGTGTTTGTGAGACCTAAGTTGGCAGTCCTAAAAAGTTGCCAAGGGATCTTATTAAAACGTAAGCAGGGCGTGGTGGCTCATGCCTGTAATCCTGGCACTTTTGGAGGCCAAGGCAGGAGGATCACCTGAGGTCGGAAGTTCGAGACCAGCTGGACCAACATGGAGAAAACCTGTCTCTACTAAAAATACAAAATTAGCCAGGCATGGTGGCACATGCCTGTAATCTCAGCTACTCAGGAGGCTGAGGCGGGAGAATCTCTTGAACCCGGGAGGCAGAGGTTGTGGTGAGCTGAGATTGCGCCATTGCACTCCAGCCTGGGCAACAAGAGTGAAACTCCGTCTCAAAAAAAAAAACCTCACCAAAAAAAAACACTGAAAATGCTGCTCTAAAGGTGAAGCAGTTTGGCTAAATTAAAACACTTTGCCCAAACTTAGTTTGTCTAGTTTATGTAGCTCGTTAAGTATTGACATTCTATTTTCTTTGAATGCACTCCTCCAGCATTTCTGCCTTTTAAATTCCTACCCTTTTATTACATATAAAAGGACCCCTCCTCCTTGAAGCCTTTCCAAATTACTTCATAAAAATATCACCACTAATCTCCAAAACAAGAGAGTGCTTTATACTGCATATAGCCTTAGTTCTCCCAACTTTAATCATCTTACTTTATCTCCTCCCACCCCCGTACTTCTTGATAATGAACTCCTAGGGGAGGGCAAAAATCATAACTTTTAATTGGAGTACTGCATACAGAACCTGACCTGGTACCTGTAACACAGTAGGGACTCAATAAATGTCTGTGGAATTAATTAATAAATATTAATGTGCATCCCACTGACAGTAATGGACTAGCATCGTTTTCACATATGACACATAGGAAATAATTGTATAAGTTGCCAAGGTCCAATTCACTGGCCAGCCATGGTCTGAGTGCTTTTTTTATGATGATGCTAATGGGACTGGCAGAGATAGATTCTAATTCCATGTATAACCAAGCCAAATTGTAGTTGGCTTGGGTTCTTTCGGACAAACTAATTATGCCATTGTTCTGTCAGTATTTCAACTCTATATTCTGTCTCAATGTTTCTCATGCTTCAGTACCCTTAGGATAGACAAGAATTTATAGATAAAGGATAAGTGCCACAAAGGTAACTCTTGTTAAAGAATAAGCTTCAGCTCACGGCCCTGTCCTCATCACAGGTCTTTTCCTTAGGTCTTTGTGCTCATCAAGAGAAAGTCCATGAGACTTGGGTGAAAGGACATCTGCTTAACACAATCCCAGTTCCAGGGCAATGACTTTAGAGATCATCAAGGCTGCAGACTGGGAACCTGAACCCCAGCTTCACTGCAATGGCTGCACTCAAATCCCAGCTTCCCTACTGAGTAATGAGAGACAAGTGTCTTACCTCTCCTAAGTCTTGGTTTCTCTCTCTCTCTCTGTAAAAGAGGATAATGATAAAAATCTGTTTCAGAGGGTGGCTGTAGAGATTAAATTAGATAATCCTTTCAAAGCACTTAGCACAATGTCTGACATAAATGAGTTCTATAAATAATAGCTATTATTATTAAAATTGAGCCAGAAGCAGTAGTTGTGTGTGTATGTATGTGTGTAAATATATATGGTGTGGCCTGAAAAATGCTGAACTCTTGTTGGCTGGATTATTCAAATCGCAAATGGACAGGTCTGATCTCAAATACTGCCTTCCATCTCCCCCAGCACACACGTGTGTGTGTGTGCACACCCATGCACCCTTACATCCCCCAGGTGACTTCAGGCATGGGCAGTGGGTGTGCTCTGAGGGACAGCAATGAGAAACAGCAGCTGCTTTCCTTCCCTGGCCTGCATGGATCCTGAACCTGCCCAGCTGGCATCTGTATTTTCAACCCTGCTGGAGGGGCCAGACCGTGTGTGACCAGGGAGAGCAGGGGCAGGAAATTTCCTCTGAGACCCCATTTTTTTCATCTACCACAGTGAAAAGCACACATATCTTGTAGCGTTGTGGTAATGACTTGTAACCACATAGCTGAAGCATTGGGCAACTTAGGGGAAAAGGCCGAGTGGCAAGGAATAGGCAAGAGAGATGCACGGTGTTGCCAGATGAGGGTGGACAGAAATGAAATTTTTGGTCCTTAGAGAAAGGATGAAGAGAGCAGCTATCTCTGCCTCTTTCCTTGTCCTGTCTGTCAGACATGCCTGCATATTGTTTGTAGTTTGGATGCGAGATTACACAGGGTAGGTGAGACAGAAAGAGAGAACCCAGGATTTGAAGTATCACTCTGTTGGAATGACCTAGCAAAAGCTTCCTTGTATTTGCAACTTTCAGGAGGTAGAAGGGTTTAACAGCTATTTTATGCATCTTTTAGAAAATGATATTTAAATCAAGGAGGCCCTGTCTATGAATGGAGAAGGAAAGTGAATCATGGCAAACCATATTTCAGGAGCTGTGTCATCTGATTCAGAAATGACTGCTGTTGATTCAGCCCCCTCATGTTATGGAGTGAAGCCTCCATTTATTTAGTCATTTATTTATACAACCATTTTTTAAAACATTTAAGTGTCAAACCCTGTGCTAAGAGCTTGGAAAACAGAGATAAATTTAAGACACATCAGTAGGCATTCAGAATAATTAATTGACCAAAATGAATCAATACATGATTCCTCACTGTCTATTATAAATAAATATTCGTAATAAAGTCAGATGGCTATCTCCTCACAACTATTTACAAAGTACCATTGAAAATAAAGCAGTTATCTTCTATCAAGGAGAGGATGGAGGGAGGAAGATCAAACAACGGTTCATAAGAAAAGGCTTGTTAGAACTAAACCTGAAATGATATGTAGAAGCTTGCTAAGTAAACAAGAAATAAAGGTAAATATGGTGTATAGGGAAGAGAATCTTTCTGAAATGGCCTGTGTTCCAGAATTACTTGAGTATAGGAGTAGAACAAAGGGAGAAAAAGGAATGAGGGAATGTGAACTCACATAGATTCTCAGAGGTCAGGCTATAGGAAAGGCAGAGTAGCCTAAGGGAAAATGCAGGACTGGGGTCAAACATACTTGGTTGGAATCCCATTTCTGCCAATTAATAATAACTTTCTGACCATGGAAATTTCCTCTGAGACCCCATTTTTTTTGTCTACCATAGTGAAAAGCACATATATGTTGTAGCGTTGTGGTAAGGACTTGTAACCACATAGCTGAAACTCTGAGCACATAGAAAGTACTCAATTTTTCACTGTGATCATTACTATTTAAATGCCTTGCTAAGGAAATTTTGCTTCATTTTGTTTGTTTCAACAAGACAATAGGGGTTTTAATCAGCAAAATGACATGGTTTGCATTCACATTCTAGTTGAATGGGAAGGATAGAACTTGCCTATGATTTGGGCAAGTTGCTTAAACTCTCTGAGCTTTAATTTGCTCATCTTTAAAATGGAGACAGGAATAAAACTTACCTTATGCTATTGTGAAGGGTAAATTAGATCATGGAAAGCATTTAGCACTGTGCCTAACCCAAAAGCAATCTACCAATACTTCTTAATTATCATGTCGATTATTTTTATGCGTTATTATTTTTTATAGAGGCAGTCTCTTGCTCTGTCGCCCAGGCTGGAGTGCAGTGGTGTGATAAAGCACACTGCAGCCTCAACCTCCCAGGCTCAAGTAATCCTCCCTTCTCTGCATCTCAAGTAGCTGAGACTACAAGTGCATACCGCTGCACCCAGCAATTTTTAAATTTTTTTGTAGATATGGAGGTCTCGCTGTGTTGTCCAGACTGGTCTCAAACTCCTGGCCTCTCACGTTGGTTCATTATCTTTATAGGGGTAAAGTTGAAAGCAAAGTGACTAGCCAGCCAGGAGGCCTTTGTTGGTCTAGTTAAGGAGGAAGCTAGGGCCATGCCTTGTGAGATGGGCTGGAGGGTACAGATATTAGATATTTATGAATGAAAATTGACAGGCCTGGAATTCATTGAATGTGAAAGACAATCTTGTTAATATTTTTTCCTCCACAGTTTGCCTTTTCCTCTACTGAGTATGCTATAGTTAAATTTATTTTTCTAAAGCATACATCTCATATTAAAACCTACACTTCCAGAGCAGTGAGGTCCACATTCCCTGAGTGTCCCTATTAAATGAACCATTGCAGTTGAGAGCCACAGCTTAAAGGAAGAGGTGACTGTGGGTTCAGCAAAACTGGAACAAGTATTAGAGACCACAGTTGGATTTTAACAAATCAACAGAAGTCCTGCAGGAGCTGTGACTTCCAATCTGTATCAGATCTGCCCCCCTCTACTTTCCACACAAATTTAAATATATTAAAAGGATTATTAACACTATTAAACAGTTTAACAGAAATCAGCCTAAGCAATGAAAACCATCTGGATATATCTAGGATCAACTGCTCTGGCTTCACTGATAGAAAAACAGTTCAAATCATCTCTGATTCTCAACAAAAAGAAGGAGGAAAATAAAAACTGGCTTACTTGCAAACAAATGACAGTAAATCGCACCAAAGTTCTTGAGCTGACAGAAGCTAACTTTCAGAGAGACTGAGTTGGCCTTATATGGAAGATTTGGCTGTCTTCTTGCAAACATTTATAAAGTGCTGTTTAATTTTTGTGAGAACTTTCATCTAGAAGAAACCTATGACATTTGTTCTAATCTCTCAAGTTCAGAAAGGCCATCCCCACACTACTCAGACTCATGAGAATGTGTGCGAATTACAGTGACCTCCTATTCTTTTCTTAGCAATTCCCATCAAAACCTTATCCTTCTGTAAAATCCTGTATGATGCAGTTTAAGGCCACCATGATTTGCTCTCTTTTAGATTGAAGAGCTGCAAGTTATATACATCTTCTTTCACATTTGCAGGCTTCCATTAAGCTTCTCCGCAATTTTCAGAAAATTTCAAAGTTTTTTCAATCCTCAGTGATTAGTTTTGTGAGTTTTTCTTACTATACTTTTCAGGTTAACCTTTCTTCTCATAGCAGAACCAACAACTAAAATGATAGTCTAAATTCTAGAGTATTGCTCACTAAAGTGCAATTACCCACTCCCTCATTCCTGAGTCCTTCTGGTTAGCCTACTATGATGCCTCTCAGAGTGCAGTGGTAGGTGCTCCCAAATGTCTCCTGGTGAGGCTATCCTGGTAGTCATGCCTCATATGTTCCCCTGCCCTTGAGTATGGGCTAGGCTTATTGGCTTGCTTCTAATGAAGAGGGTACAGCAGAAATAATGGGAATTTACTTCCAATATTAGGTTACAGAAAAGACTGTGGCTTCCATCTTGGGCACTTGCTTACTCTCGCTCTGTAGGGTCACTCACTTTAAGGAAGCCAGTTCTTGTGTCATGAGGCAACTCTGTGGAGAGGCCTATTTGGTTTCAAAGGATTGAGACCTGCAACAAAGGCCTACAACAACTCAGCTTTGTCAAGCCTTCAAGTGAGACTGCAGCCTCAACCAACACTTGCATATAATTTCATTCATTGCATATACTTGATTTCATACAATTCAGTGAGACCTTGAAACAGAATCACTCTAAGCCATGCCTGGTATCCTGACACATAGAATTCATGAGATAATGAATTGTTTTAAGCCTATTGGTTTAGGGCTAGTTTGTTACACAATAATGATAACAAATACAAAAGGCTAAGATTATGGATCCTGGAATCATAATGTATATATGAAAACCCTGCCTGCACCATGTTTTAGTTAAGTAGCCACGGGCAAGTTATTTAACTTTTGTAAACCTCAGTTTTCTAATCTGTAACAAAGCAACAGTAATAGTGCTTTCCTCATAAAGACAGTTATTTGGAGATTAATTGAAATAATGTGTGCTAAGTGCTTGACAGACTACCTGGCTCATAAACAAGTACTCAATGAATATTCGTTGTTTTATTGTTATTATTTTCAGTGTTCATCATTTTTTAATATTGACTTTGCCTAGGGTTTTATACTTTAGTCTCTTCCCATTGACTCTCCCTTGGTATATCTCATATACTCAGAGATGTTAATTCCCACCTCTGCACTGATAACCACCAAGCCTGTACATCTCTTACAAGCTCAAGATGGGTATTTTTTCTTGCCTATTGGATAGCTCCACCAGGCTGTTTTACCCACAGGTACCTCAACTCAGAAACTCAGAGTTTGTTCTTAGACCTTTCCTTCCAACCCAGACTGGCTGGAGCTCCTATATTCTCCTATTTAAGAGAAGTTGTGATCTAAGAACTTTGCTTTGAGTATGAATAACCGTGATTATGCCAATCTTTTAAATCAAAAATTACAAGTATACAGTGATTTTTGTACAAGGAAACTTATTATAATGTTGTGCTAAAACTTAGGAACCATCTAAGTATGTATCAATAGGAAATCAGATAAATTATGTTCATAAATAATATTAATTAACATTTATTTAGTCCCTGCTATGTGACAGGCCCAATTCTAAGAGCATTGTATATGTTGTGTCACTTAAGTCACTACAAGAATTCTATTTATATTTATTCAGGGGAATACTGCACAGCCTATTTTAAAGGATGCTATAGGTATAGATTTACTGATATGCAAAGACAGTCATGAAATTTTGTACAATGAGAAAAGCAAATTATTGAAAGATACATGTAATAGCATAATATTAAAACACATATGCATAGATGTGAATATATAAATAGTTTTTATTGTAGTCAATCACTTTGCCTGGTTTTTAAATGCACAAATTCTCCATTACCATGGTTTAGTAAAATACCAGTTCCCCAAAAACACAGTTCAAATTTCAGTTACTATAGTATATTACTGTGAAAAATAAAAAGCAAACTAGCTGCTATAGTTTGCAGATACAAAGCTATTTTGCTGCTAGCTTTTCAGCCCAAAAATCACTATGTAAACAACAGGTGCACATCACGGTCAATGACCAATCACATCACTTCTTTCCAAGTGTCTCAGATTAGTTCCTGCACATGTGTGTGATTCTGTTCATGCAGGTGTGCAGTTGTGTTGCTTCCTTGTCTCCTACTGATAAACCTGTGTGTAAAATTAGGTACTTGAAAGAGGGAATTGACCAAGAAAGATTAAAGTACAGCAAAGGAACAAAAACTGATAATGCTGAAAGTCAGGTGTGACTTTTGTATAGAATTCTAGAAGAGACCACTGACCCTGGGAATGTTGGCACTGCTGCTATCCTGGATGTGCAGCCAGAGGAGCTTAGTGAAGGCGGACAACCTAACAACATAAATGAGGAAAGTGGTTGTAATGAAAAAGATGAAGACTTACCAGGGAACATGACACAAAAAATAACTTCGCAGTAAAGGAACTCTCAGATATTTCACATTGAAAATGCAAAGGATAAAATGCTAGAAACAGATCCAAACTTAGAAAAGGGTGTGATGAGTCACCAAAGGCTGGAAAAAAATGCACATTCCATATAAGAGTTATAAGACCAGGAAATTTATAAGTTATAAGACAAGGAAAAAGAGGCAAGCACTGTTAAAAATACTCTTCATAAGTTTTTATTAAAAAAACTTTACTTCTCAGTGTTTCTAATGTTTTAAATTACAGTGTACTGAATAAATATTAGTTTTACTTTTTTTTCATTTCCCTGTATAGGTATAGCCAACAGTAACAGAGATTTCAATGCTTTGAAAAAAAAACTTTTAGAGGTCACAGAACAATTTATAATATTCTTCATTGATTATTAAGATAATACTATGGTCCAAATGTTTGTGTTCCCCCTAAATTCATATCTTGAAATTCTAATCTATAAGGTAGTGATGTTAGGAGGTGGGGTCTTTGAGAGGTGACTAGGTCATGAAGGCAGAGCTCTCTTGAATGGGAATAGTGTCCTCGTAAAAGAGACCCCAGGAAGCTTGGTCATCTCTCCTGCCATGAGAGGATACAGGTAGAAGGAGCTACTTTTGAACCAGAAAGTAGGCCCTTATACGATGCCTTGATCTGCCAGTGTCTTGATCTTGAACTTTCCAGCCTCCAGAACTATGAGAAGTAAATTTCTGTTGTTTGTAAATCACCATTTTTGTATTTCATTATAGCAGCCTGAATGGACTGAGACAGATCACTTTGCAGTTTCAGCTTACACTGCTATTTTTGTCATCCTCTACTACTGTGCAAAGCAAGGACTGCCTGTATATACTAGTAGAAAAGTCTTTAGGATGTACATTAGGATGTTAATGTTTATTTTGAGGCGATTGGATTACAGGTGATGTTTTGTTTATCTCCATTCTATAATGTCTCTACAGTGAATACGGATTTTTAAAACATAATGTAGTTATTTAACCATCTCTTCCTTTAACATACATTTTTTAACCCTACTCCTGTTTGGCAATGTGACAAGTGCTGGGTATTTAAGGATGAAAAAGACATGGTTTCTTTAAACAGGAGGTCATGGATTCATACAAATGTCTGCCATGTTACATGGAATTTTTACCCTGTATGCCACATATAATAGAGATGTGAAAGAATGTCGGGAGGACATCAAAGAGAAAGCCCCAACACCTCCTGGGGAAGTTGAAGAGGGCTTCTGGCTTTTTATTTTTAGACTCCAATATTAAAGCTTTTTTTCCCGAGGGAAAAATGGATCCTCATTGCCTAGAGGATTTTATTCTAGAAATTACTAAAACCTAGAGCCCTCTTTCTAGAAAAACAGTTTCTGTTCTAGGCCTCACAAATGAACATAGTGAAGCTACTGAGGTCGTGGAACAATACACTGAATGTTTAACCATAAATTATTCACATACTTGTTTTATCTGCTTCCTTCTGTCAGTAAAGCTTGATCTGAGGGATCTCACACTATTTTGTCTTTGCTTTTGTTTTTCACACTGCTTTTTTTTTCTTTTATAAAAGCCAATCGTTTGTTATCAAAATTTTTGCTAGCAATGAGCACAAAGAAACTAAGGCAATTTAGCATTCCTTGGGCCCAGGAGTGTGTGACTGGCAGAGGCGCATCCTAGGCCACCAGTCTGTGTTATCACTGTTTGAGTTTTGTCTGTAGTTTTGAGAGTTTTAAAATTAAATTGTAATGTGTTTATGGTGATTTAAAATCTGTTGATTTCCCCAATCACATCGCAGGTGTAACATCACATTATTATAAAACTGACAGCGTGAAGGAGGGACACTTCTTAACATCAATAAATAGAATTCAGAAATGAAAACTGTACCAACTGAAAGGATTGCACAGTTGGGCTTTTTTTTCAGGTCTCTTCAATGAATTGTTTTTTAAAATGGTTTTATCTTTGATTTTGTGACCTCATTCAGAACAATACTTTCTACCTAGTACTTTGGGATATGGTGGTGCATAAGAAATGTCCCTGGTGGCTTGGCAGCTAGGCCTTCCCTGCAGCTCGGCCACAATGCTTGCTCTTCATGTGCTTTCTGCAGGAGGCAGCACAGCATATACAGCTTTTCCCAAAAGGCAGTGGGGCTTTTGTGGTCAGGAGATGATTGACGGTGTAGTAGCAATGTTGAATCACCTTGTGAGAAAGTTACCTCACTTGCAGTTTGCTTCAAAGCTTCAGTAAGTCAAAGACCACATGTCTACCCCCCATGACATTTACTAATCTTTCTTTTTAGCCAAGAGAACAGACTTTGGGCTTGGAGCTTTCAGCAGGCTAGAATATCTAGCTAAAACTTCGTAGCAATGTTTTTATTTTCTGTTTTTTGTTTTTTAATTTAGGGTAGTGATTTATTTATTTAAAAGAAACAAGTCTTTTTTAACTTTTATTTTTTGTTTGGGGCTAAACACGTGAAGGTTTGTTACATAGGTAAACTCATGTAACAGGGACTTCTTGTACAGATTATTTCATCACCCAGGTATTGAGCCCAGTACCCAATAGTTATCTTTTCTGCTCCGCTCCCTCCTCCCACCCTCCACCCTCAAGTAGACCCCAGTGTCTGTTGTTCCCTTCTTTGTGTTCATGAGGTCTCCCACTTTTAGCTCCCACTTATAAGTGAGAATATGCAGTATTTGGATTTCTCTTCCTGTGTTAGTTTGCTAAGGATAATAGCCTCCAGCTCTACCCATGTTCCTGCAAAAGACATGATTTCATTCTTTTTTATGGTTGCATACTATTCCATGGTATATATGTATCACATTTTTTTATCTGTTTCATTGATGGGCTTTTAGGTTGATTTCATGTCTTTGCTATTGTGAATAGTGCTGCAATGAACATCTGTGTGCATGTGTCTTTATGGTAGAAATAGTTTATATTCCTCTGGGTATATACACAGTAATGGGGTTGAATAGTAGTTGTGCTTTTAGCTCTTTGAGAAATCGCCATACTGCTTTCCACAATGGTTGAACTAATTTACACTCCCACCAACAGTGTATAAGGGTTCCCTTTTCTCCACAACCTCGGCAGCATCTCTTATTTTTTGACCTTTTAATATTAGCCATTCTGACTGGTGTGAGATGGTATCTCATTGCAGTTTTGATTTTCATTTCTCTAATGATCAGTGATATTGAGCTTTTTTTCATATGCTTGTTGGCCACATGTATGTCTTCTTTTGCTAAGTGTCTGTTCATGCCCTTTGCCCACTTTTTAATAGGGTCGTTTATTTTTCTTTTGTAAGCTTGTCTGTTTCTTATAGATACTGGATATTAGACCTTTGTCAGATGTGTAGTTTGCAAATACTTTCTCCCATTCTGTAGGTTGTCTGTTTACTCTGTTGATAGTTTCTTTTGAGGTGCAGAAGCTCTTAAGTTTACTTAGATCCTATTTGTCAATTTTTGCTTTTGTTGTGATTGCTTTTGGTATCTTTGTCATAAAATCTTTGCCCATTTCTATGTCCAGGATGGTATTGCCTAGGTTGTCTTCCAGGGCTTTTATAGTTTTGGGTTTTACATTTAAGCTTTTAATCCATCTGGAGTTGATTTTATATATGGTGTAAAAAAGGGGTCCAGCTTCAATCTTGGGCATATGGCTAGCCAGTTACCTCAACACCATTTATTAAGGAGGGAGTCTTTTCCTCATTGCTTGTTTTTGTCAGCTTTGTCAAAGATTAGATGGCTTTAGGTGTGCAGCCTTATTTCTAGACTCTCTATTCTGTCCCATTGGTCTATGTGCCTCTTTTTGTACCAGTACCTTACTGTTTTGGTAACTGTAGCCCTGTAGCATAGTTTGAAGTTGGGTTATGTGATGCCTCCAGGTTTGCTCTTTTTGCCTAGGATTGCCTTGGCTATTTGGGCTCTTTTTTGGTTCCATACGAATTTAAAAATAGTTTTCTGTAGTTCTGTGAAGAATGTCATTTGTGCTTGAGAAGAATAACATTGAATCTATAGATTGCTTTGGATGATATGGTCATTTTAATAATATTGATTCTTCCTATTCATGAGCATGGGATGTTTTCCCATTTGTTTGTGGCTTCTCTGATTCCTTTGAGCAGTGTTTTGTAATTCTCATTGTAAAGATCTTTCACCTCCCTGGTTAGTTATGTTCCTAGATATTGCATTCTTTTTGTGGAAATTGTGAATAGGATTGTCTTCCTCATTCGGCTCTCACCTCGGCTGTTGTTGGTGTACAGGAATGCTAGTGACTTTTGTACACTAATTTTGTATCCTGAAACTTTGCTGAAGTTGTTTATCAACTGAAGGAGCTTTTGGGCTGAGACTATAAGGTTTTCTAGATATAGAATCATGTGGTCTGCAAACAGGGATAGTTTGACTTCTTCTCTTTCTACTTGGATGCACTTTATTTATTTTCCTTGTCTGATTGCTCTGGCTAGGACTTCCAATACTACGTTGAATAGGAGTGGTGAGAGAGGGCATCCTTGTCTTGTGCTGGTTTTCAAGGGGAATGGTTCCAGCTTTTGCCTATTCAGTATGATGTTGGCTGTAGGTTGGTCATAGATGGCTCTTATTATTTTGAGTTGTGTTTCTACAATACCTATTTATTTAGTTTTTAGTTCATTTAGAGTTTTTAATATAAGGGTATTGAATTTTATCAAAAGCCTTTATGGGTAATCATGTGGTTTTTGTCTGTAGTTCTGTTTATGTGATAAATCACATTTATTGATTTGCTTATGTTGAACCAAACTTGCATCCCGGGGATGAAGACCACTTGGTCATGGTATATTAACTTTTTGATGTGCTGCAGGTATTTTGGTTTGCAGATATTTTGTTGAGGATTTTTGCATCGATGTTCATCAAGGATATTGACCTGAAGTTTTCTCTTTTTGTTGTGCTTCTGCCAGGTTTTGGTGTCACTATGATGCTGGCCTCACAGAATGTGTTGGGGAGGAGTCCCTTCTCCTCGATTTTTGAGATAGTTTCAGTAGGAATTGTACCAGCTCATCTTTGTACATCTGGTAGAATTTGGCTGTGAATCCATCAGGTCCTGGGCTTTTTTTGGTTGGTAGGCTATTTACTACTGATTCAGTTTCAGAGCTCATTATTGGTCTGTTAAAAGAATCAATTTCTTCCTGGTTCAGTCTTGAGAGGGTGTATGTGTCCAGGAATTTATCCATCTCATCTAGGTTTTCTAGTTTGTGTGCCTAGTGGTGTTCCTGGTAGTTTCTGATGGTTATTTTTATTTCTGTGGGGTCAGTGGTAACATTCTCTTCATATTTCTAATTGTGTTTATTTGAATCTTCTCTCTTTTCTTCTTTATTAGTCTAGGTAGCAGTATATCTATCTTATTAATTTTTTCAAGAAACCAACTCCTGGATTCATTGATCTTTTGAATGGTATTTTGTGTCTCAATTTTATTCAGTTCAGCTCTGATTTTGGTTATTTCTTGGCTTCTGCTAACTTTGGGGTTGATTTGCTCTTGCTTCCCTAATTCTTTCAGTTGTGATGTTAGGTTGTTGATTTGAGATCTTTGTAACTTTTGGATATGGATATTTAGTACTGTGAATTTCCCTCTTAACACCACCTTAGCTGTGTCCCAGAGATTTTGGTATGTTGTATCTTTGTTGTCATTAGTTTCAAAGAACTTCTTTATGTCTGACTTGATTTCATTATTTACCCAAAAGGGAGCATGTTGTTGTTTTTTTGTTTTTTGTTTTTGTTTGTTTGTTTTGTTTTTGAGACAGGGTCTCACTCTGTCACCCAGGCTGGAGTGCAGTGGCATGATCTCAGCTCACTGCAAGCTCTGCCTCCCGGGTTCACGCCATTCTCTTGCCTCAGCCTCCCGAGTAGCTGGGACTACAGGCGCCTGCCACCATGCCTGGCTAACTTTTTGTATTTTTAGTCGAGACAGGGTTTCACCATGTTAGCCAGGATGGTCTTGATCTCCTGACCTCGTGATCCGCCCACCTCAGCCTCCCAAAGTGCTGGAATTACAGGCGTGAGCCACTGCACCCGGCCACATGTTGTTTAATTTCCATGTAATTGCAAGATTTTGAACAATATTCTTAGTCTTGACTGCTATTTTTATTGCGTTGTAGTCTGAGGGTGTGTTTGGTATGATTTCAGTTCTTTCACATTTGGTGAGGATTGTTTTATGTTCAATTATGTGGTCAATTTTAGAGAATGTGCCATGTGGTGATGAGAAGAATGTATATTCTGTTGTTTTTTGGGTGGAGCGTTCTGTAAAGGTCTATTAGATCCATTTGGTCCAATGTTGAGTTCAGGTTCTGAATAGGAATAAGCCAATTTTTAAAAGAGACTAATAAAATAATATAACCAGGTGTATCATGGATATGGCAAAAAAAAATTGTTAGTAGTCTGTGAATAACGAAAGTTTGGAATCATTGGTAATTTGGAAAGATCATAGGCTAGGAGTCAAGAGGCCTAGATTTACATTTTGAGTATTTATAATTTTAGAATGTTTGTAAGCCGTTAGATTTCTTTATCTCAAAATGTTCACCTGTTAATTTTCAGGTAAAATTATATGTGATTCACAACAATAGGTATCATTGATAGACCCTTTGTTATGAGCTTGAATGTTTCTAAAGATTTTATACACACTATTGAATACTCACAACCACCCAGCAAAGTAAACAGTATTATTATCTCTGCTTTGCAGAAAAGGGAGCTGTCTTAGTTCATTCAGGCTACTGTAACAGCATACCATAGACTGGGTAACTTATAAGCAACAAACTTATTTCTCTTAGTTCTGGAGGCTGGGAAGTCCAAGATCAAGGCAGCACCAGATTTGGTGTCTGGTGAGGGCTGCTTCCTGGTTCATAGATGGTGCTTTCTCACTGTTTTCTCATATGGCGGAAGAGGTAAGGGAGCCCTCTGAGGTCTCTTTTATAAGAGCAATAATTCCATGCGTGGGAGCTCTGCCTTCATGACCTAATCACCTTCCAAAGGCCTCACCCCCAAATACCATCACATTGGAGATTAAGCTTCAATGTAGGAATTTTGAGAGGACAAAAACATTCAGCTCATAGCAGGAGCCAAGATACAGAAACAGATCTTATTCCAAGATTACACATAGAGTAGATGGTGAAACCAGGAGTCAGATTCAGATAATCTGGCTCTAGATGCTATGTCCTTAACCACCAACATTGTCTGAGAAACATTTGCAAAATTTATTTTAAATTACAGAGGCTCAATATGTTCATCCACTTCTCCAACATTATCTTTGAGTTACACCATTTTGTTTTATTGAAAGAGCTGCAACCTAGTATGGACCTGTGTATCATGCAGTTCTGCAGAGCAGTCTTGGGAGTGGGTCTCTCAATATTCTGGCTACCCTGCATAATAGAAGATTGAGCCTCATTTCTCAGCTCTATCAGAGAAGAGAGAAACCATCTCAGAAGAACCAAGTGGTTTTGGTAACATTAAGCAACCCCTAAAACATTCTCCAAGTAGTATTTTTCCAAAGCTCATGTGATCAGAATACACTGTGGATGTCTCAGCCTTCTTCCTCATCTCCATCTTCCCCCACCTCAAACACACCTTTATAGGTTGTTTTAATTTAGAAAGTCAGCACTTGTAATTACATTTTATACACCCAATGAAAACTGTAAGAGGTTCCACAGATCATTGACCTCGTCTGAGCCCAACCCCACAGCATTCTATGGAGAAGGCCCCAGAATACTCTAGAAGAAGGTGTATTTGTTGGGATGAAAGGACGTGTGAAGGCCAACCTAGAAAATTTTCTGATGCTCTTAGGTTATGTTATTAAATTGTAAGTTTCTTAGAGGTCCAAGTGAAAAAAATAAATTTCAAGGTTTTTACAATTTAAACTTTTAAAAATCTTTGCCAGGCTTATATTAGAAAGTGATTTTACCTGTGGCATAAAAAATTAAATATTTCGTTTTTTGTTTTTTTGAGACAGAGTCTTGCTCTGTCACCCAGGATGGAGTGCAATAGCATGATCTAGGCTCACTGCAACCTCTGCCTCCCGGGTTCAAGCGATTCTTCTGCCTCCGCCTCCTGAGTAGCTGGGACTACAGGTGCATGCCACCATGCCCAGCTAATTTTTGTATTTTTGGTAGAGATGGGGTCTTGTCATTTTGGCCAGGCTGGCCTCGAACTCCTGACCTCAGGTGATCCACCCACCTCAGCCTCCCAAAGTTCTGGGATTACAGACAAGAGCCACCACGCCCAGCCAAGAATTAAATATTTCTGTATATGACTGATCTATGACTTTGTTTCTAATTTTTTTTAGGATATTAAGGCAGTTCATAGTAATCTATATAGTATTTGATTCATTTTATTATTAGGAAGAGATACACAGTCTAAATAAACTTGACTCATATAGACCATCCACCTTATATATTTTTTCTGGGAGTATTATTAGAGAGAAGCTTCTGTAAATTATGCCATTGTTTGTTTTGAAATTATAAGATAGTTTTATTTTAAACATATGCACAGGCACAGGCAACAAAATAAAAAAACAGACAAACAACTATATCAAACTTAAAAACTTTTTCACATCAAAGGAAACAACAGTGAAAAAGCAACCTACAGAATGGGAGAAAATAATTGCAAATTATATGTCTGATGATGAGTTAATATCTGGGATATAAAAGGAGCTTCTACAACTCAACAAAAACAATATATACATAACCCAATTAAAAATGATCAAAGAACTTTGAATATACATATCTCCAAAGAATAAATACAAATGACTAATAAACACATGGAAAGATGCTCAACACCACTAATAATTAGGTAAATGCAAATCAAAATCACAAATGGATATTGCCTCACACTTGTCAGGATGGTCACTATCAAAACAACAGAAAATAACTAGCGTTGGTGATGATGTGGAGAAATTGAAATCCTTGCACATTACTGGTGTGAATGCCAAATGGTCCAACCATGGTAGAAAACAGTATGGAGGATGCTGAAAAATTAAAAATAGTATTTCCATATGATTCAACAATCCCACTTCTGGGTCTCTATCCAAAGGAATTCAAAGCAGGATCTTGAAGAGACACAAGCACACCTAGTGTTCACTGCAGCATTATTCACAATAGCCAAGAGGTGGAGGTAATCCAGATGTCCACCAGCAGATGAATGGATAAAGAAAATATGGTACATACATACAAAAGAATGTTATATAGCCTTTAAAAGGAAGAAAATTCTGCAATATGTAATAACATAGATGAAACTTGAGGATGTTGTATTAACAAAAATAAGGCAGTTACAAAAAGACAAATACTGTATAATTTCACACATATGATGTATCTACAGTAGTCAGTATGATAGAAACAGAAGGTAGAAAGTTAGTTGCCAAGGGCTTGGGGGAGGAAATTCAGGAGTAATTGCTTGAATTGATGAATTGATTAATTTATTGATTCATGAAAGGTAGTTTTAAAGAGCTGGAGGGAACTGCTTAAAGGGTTTCGTGGGCATAGAGTTTTGGTGGTGGAAGATGAAAACTGTTCTGGAGATCTGTTTTACAATAGTGTGAATATACTTAACATTACTAAACTGTACACTTAAAATGGTTGAGATGATAACTTTAATATTATTTGTTACCATGATTTTTTAAAAATGCACAGATTCTGGAGCATGTGGGTAAGGATGATGCTAATTCTTACAGGCTATGATAAGGTATCATTCATATTTTATTTTTAGACCTCAGGTCACTTTGGATGATGGGCAATTGATTCTAGACCATGAATTTTAGATTATGGGAGAATTACCTGACTCTTCCATATCCCATTCAGCAGAAATTATAATATGCATTTTATGGAATTAAATATGAGAAAAGTTGTATAGCATCTTCTACACCTCTTGCCTTTACCATACCTCACTGTGATATGAATATTATCATCACAAGGAAAAATAATTATTACAAAGTTGCCAGTTATCAGCAGAGGCTAGAGCAAAACATAATGAATTAATTATTCTAAGTTTCTACTTTACTGAGATACAGAGATAGCAGTGAGCAAAGGGCCATCAAGACATCACTTAACAAGCGCTGAAATTAAATAATGTGTTAATGACATGTGTTGAGAAAGGATGTGAGTACATCCCACAGGACTGTGAATGAACCATTGTGGAAATTGCATTTTCATGTGGGGATCTGAGCACAAATATGTGTGGCCAGGACAGGTACCATCATTAAATAGCGTTGTATTTCTGTTTAACAACCATATTCCTTTGGCAAGGTTATATGAGACCCAGATATACAGGGAAAAGGGGTAGATGCATGGACTAGGGTTAAATTCAGTGGAGAATTATGACAAGGAATAATGAAATACAGATAATTCCTAGAAAAAAAAAGGTCAAAATAAGAAGTGAATTACAAGGCAGAGCACATAATTCATAATCACCTCTGTCACTACAGTCACCACAGTGTACCATTAACTTTTTATATATACCTGTTCCCACCTCTGTCAACATTGAGCTCTTTCAGGGAAGATTGTCTTATTCTTCCATGTGCCCTTGTCACCTATTATAGTGCTTGACACAAATTGAGAATAGAGTAATTGCTTGAATTAATGAATTGATTAATCCATTGATTAATGGATCTGTCAGCTAATTGTAGCCATAAAGCTAAGAGTAGCCATCCTTCTTTTGAAATCATTGGTATCTAAAAGGAACTTGTGATGATTAGATTTATGTGTCAACTTGACTGGGCCATGGCTACCCAGATTAAACATTATTTCTGGGTGTGTCTGTAAGGGTGTTTCTGGATAAGCTTAGCACTTGAAGCAGTGGATTCAGTAGAGTAGACTGCCCTCCCCACTGCGGGAGGGCATCATCCAGTCCATTGAGGGCCTGAATAGAATAAAATTTGGAGGAAGGAGGAATTTTCCTCTTTTCTCTGCCTCACTGTTTCAGCTGGGACATTGCATTTCATCTTCTGCTGCTTCTGGACTGGAATTTACAGCATCAGCTCCCCTGGTTCTCAGGCCTTTGGACTCAGACTGAATTATATTGTCAGTTTTCTGGGTCTCCAGCTTGCCGAAAGCAGATCGTGAGACTTACCAACCTCCATAACCATGTGAGCCAATTCCTCATAATAAATAAATATATACAGACATATTTTGCATTTCACAAATATTGCATCTTTTATAAATTGAAGGTTTGTGGCAGTCCTGCATTAAGCAAATCTATCAGCACCATTTTTTTTCCAATACCGTGTGCTCACTTCATGTCTTTGTGTCACATTTTGGTAATGTCACAATATTTCAAACTTTTTCATTATTATTATATCTTTTTCAGTGATCTGTGGTCAGTGATCTTTGATGTTACTGTTGTAATTGTTTTGGGGATCCAAGAATTGCACCCATATAAGATAGTGAACTTGATCGGTAAATGTTGTGTGTATTCTGGCTGCTCCACTGACCAACCATTGCCCCATCTTTTTCCCTCTCCTCAGGACTCCCCATTCCCTGAGACACAACAACATTGAAATCAGGCCAATTAATAACCCTACAGTGGCCTTTAAATGTTCAAGTGAAAGGAAGATTCACACTTCTCTCACTTTAAATTAAAAGTGAGAAATGATTAAGCTTAATGAGGAAGGCATGTTGAAAGCCAAGACAGACTGAAATCTAGGCCTCTTGCACAAATTACCCAAGATGTGAATGCAAAATAAAAGTTCTTGAAGGAAATTACAAATGTTACTTCAGTGAACACACGTGTGAGAAAGTGAAGCACCCTTGTTGCTGATAGAGAAAAAGTTTTAGCAGTTTGAATAAAAGATCAAACCAGCCACAATATTCTCTAAGCTATTCAAGGGCAGCTCGTGAGGTTTAAGGAAAGACACCATCTCCTTAACATAGAAGTACAATGTAAAGCTGATTGAGAAGCTGCAGCAAGTTATCCAGAAGATCTAACTATGATCATTGATGAAGATGGCTACATGAAACAACAGAATTTCCATGTAGACAAAACAGCCCTCTATCGGGCTTTCATAGCTAGAGAGAAGTCAATGCCTGGCTTCAAAGCTTCAAAGGACAGATTCTCTTGTTAGGGGCTAATGCAGCTGGTGACTTTAAGTTGAAGCCAGCGCTCATTTACCATCTAGAAATCCTACAGCCTTTAAGAATGTGGTAAATCTACTCTACATGTGCACTATAAATTAAATGATGTAGCCCAGATGTCAGCCATCTACAGCATAGGTTACTGAATATTTTAAGCTCATTGTTGAGACCTACTGCTCAGAGAAAAAAGATTTATTTCAAACTATTACTGCTTATTGACAACACACCTAGTCACCCAAGAACTCTGATGCAGACATACAAGGAGATTAATGTTTTTGTATTGGCTAAAATGTCTGTTCTACAGCCTATGGATGAAGGAGTAATTTTGACTTTAAATTCTTATTATTTAAGAAATACATTTCCTAAGAATATGGCTGCCATAGATAGTGATGCCTCCGATGGAGCTGGGAAAAGTTAATTGGAAACCTTCTGGAAATGATTCACCACTCTAGATGCCATTAAGAGCATTTGTGATTCATGGGAAGAGGTCAAATACCAATATTAACAGGAGTTTTGAAAAAGTTGATAGCCATTCTTTTTTTTTTTTTTTTTTTTTTGAGATGGAGTCTCGCTCTG
Organism: Pongo abelii; assembly: GCF_028885655.2. Classification (NCBI taxonomy): domain Eukaryota; kingdom Metazoa; phylum Chordata; class Mammalia; order Primates; family Hominidae; genus Pongo; species Pongo abelii. The sequence goes on along the minus strand of NC_071992.2, from coordinate 79,696,167 downwards.
TCGCCCAGGCTGGAGTGCAGTGGCACAATCTCTGCTCACTGCAACCTTCGCCTCCTGGGTTCAAGTGATTCTCCTGCCTCAGCCTCTGAGTAGCTGGGACTACAGGTGTGCACCACCACACCCGGCTAATTTTTGTATTTTTAGTAGAGATGGGGTTTCACCATATTGGTCTGGCTGGTCTTGAACTCCTGACCTCGTGATCCACCCATCTCAGCCTCCCAAAGTGCTGAGATTAAAGGCCTGAGCCACCACGCCTGGCTGCCATTCTTATAGGTGACTTTGAGAGGTTCAATACTTCCTTGGAGAAAGTAACTGCAGATGTGGTGAAAATAGCAAGAGAACTAGAATTAAAAGTGGAGCCTGAAGATGTGACCTAATTGCTGCAATCTCATGATAAAACTTAAACAGGTAGGAGTTGCTTGTTATGGAGAAGCAAAAAGAGTGGTTTCTTGGGATGGAATCTACTCCTAGTGAGGATGCTATAAACATTGTTGAAATTACAACAAAGGATTTAGGGTATTTCATAATTAGTTGATAAAGCTGCAACAGGATTTGAGTGAATGACTCCAATTTTGAAAAGTTTTACTGTGGGTAAAATACTATCAAACAGCATCAAAATGCTACAGAGAAATCTTTCATGAAAGGAAGAGTCAGTTGATGCGACAAACTTCATTGTTGTCTTATTTGAAGAAATTGCCACAGTCACTCCAACCTTCAGTAATCACCCCCCTGATCAGTCAGCAGCCATCAACATCAAGCAAGACCCTCCACTAGCAAAAAGACTATGACTTGCCAAAGGCACAGATGATCCTTAGCATTCTTTAGCAATAAAGTATTTTTAATTAAGATATGTACATTTTTATACATAGTGCTATTGCACACTTAATGGACTAGAGTGTAAACATAACTTATATGCACTGGAAAAAACAAATAATTCATGTGACTCACTTTATTGTGACATTTGCTTTTATTGCAACATTCACATTATTGTGGTGGTCTGGAACTGAACCTGCAACATCTTCAAGGTATGCTTGTATATATATATATATGTATATATATACACACACACACATACATCCTATTGATTCTTTTATTCTGGAGAACACTGACTAATACAAAATTGTATGGCCATATGAGAGACAGTTGCAGGATCTTCTGTGACTGGGAAGCCAAATTAAGGTGGCAGATTTTCAGGAACCAAAGTATGTGTATTAGCATAAACAGACATATGTCCAAATGATTTATATGAGTGTTGATAATGAAATGTATATGCTCTGGGACACAGCACCCCAGGGCTCACTACTGCCCCAAGATGGATGTTGAGTTGGACAATGTCATCAGCCTGTAAAGCACCCCATTCCCTGCCTTTCCCACCTGGTGCTTCATTTTTGTATATATAAATGGTCAAAATTTGTGCCCTGAAAAGAAGTATGTTACAACAGTTTTTAAATGTTCTATAGCTGACCATAATTTGGATATTCAACAAAATCCTGTTGATTTACACAGGGACAGTTCGTTGCAGATGCATCATCACCAAACCTTAATTACATTGTTCAACAATGGTTTGTTCTCTTGTCTTCCTCTAGGGAGGAACCTGTGATGAATTCTAAAATGTTAAAATAATGGTTTCCAGCCCATACCAAATAAATCACCATCTGTGAAGGTTTGGGAGCAAAATTTTAAAAATCTTCCCTGGGGATCCTACAGTAAATTCAGGGTCAAGTACTGTTACATTAAAATTTGGGAGAAAAAATAAAACAGGAAGACACACTTAGGGAATAGGCCAACGAGGTGGACCCTGGGTAGAAAGTGGGAAAATAGATTGTGACACATTACTAGGACTTCGAATCAATTTAGTGGGTTCCAAAAAAAAAAAAATTTAAATAGAAGAGGAAATAGAATACAATACACATAGTAAGGTATCATTTTGTGACTTTTAGTTACGTCTACATATTTATATATCTATACATCCATATGTCTATTACATCATAATGTACATGCTAGATCAAAAGTATTGGCAAAACATTGATCTAGGATAATGAGTGCATATATTAACACACATTATGCAATCAGTGTGAGGTATGCAAAGAACCATGTAGTTCATTACCTGAAACAAAACTCTTTTTGTTTAGCTCTTATGAGTTATTTTTGGCTAGATTACACTGCAGTAACAAATAACTCAGTGGCCTACAATTCAAAGAAAATTTTGCTCAGTCTATATGTTTACCATGAGCCATTGTCTTCCTTCCAGTTTCCAGATTTAAGGAGAATATTCTATGTGTGACATTTTTTTTACTTGTGGCAGTAGGAAGAGAACATAGTGGAACCATGTGATGGCTCATACAGCTTCTGTTGGGAAGTGGCATATGTTGCTCCTAACAGTTCATCAGCCAAAGAGTCACATGACTAAGCTTGGTACCCATGGGACATCAATTAATAATGCTTTTACCCAGAGAAGCAGTGGCTACTGTGAACACCACTACAATCTACCACAGTGTATCAGATGTTTCCTTAAAAATTTACGTTTAACAACTACCAAGTTATCATATTCCTTATTTTCAGGACTTTATTGAGATTTTGGAAAGAATTAGTTTGCCTGAACCTTTTCAAGTAAATATTGCTGGTTCTAGTCTCAAATAACTTTTGGTACCCTTGTCTCTTTGATACAAATAAGGAAACTTTCTTGGTGATATTGAATACTTTAAAACCTTCTGAGACTCAATCACATGTCCTCATCTTTCTTTTCTTTTGCTTTAGATGGCTTACTTTTTGTATTTTACTTTTATCAGCCAGACTGATTCTTTTGAAAGAAAGACAGGCATTAAACTGGACTAGGATTTGATGTAAGTCAATTCTAGAGATATTCCTTGGAATCTGGAGGTGGAGAAAAGGTATGAATAGGATGTAGGATTTGAAAACCCTTTAGCTACCACACACTGTCTGGTATCAAGTGGCCCATCTTGTTTCCAGAGAATTAATGTTGTTTCCAAAAATTAGCTCTCGTATGGCTCATTCAGGTAACCAGCGTTGAATATGGAAATTAGATTTTTGTTCATACAAGTTTATTGCACTGTAGTTTATGAATCACAATGGCTAAGTGCCAAACTCCCTTTCAAGCTAAGCAGCCTCTTTGCTATGTTATTCCAGCTGAGTCTTTTATTTGAAGTGTTTCTTCATCTTGGCTCATTTAGCCACAAACAGAAGTTGCCCTATGGGAGATAACATCTTATGCTTATTTACTTTATAGGATTATCATCTCTGGGCTCATCACAAGTGCAAAACATATCAGAAAAGAGAAAAACCTGATTTCAGAAAGTCAGAATTCCCGTAACCATGACATTTACCTAATTTTCTTTGGGTAGTGTGTGTCACAATTATTGGATTGTGAGTTAGGAGACCTGGTCCCTGATATTTTTTGCCTATTTGATGCTGTATGACTTTGGGCAAGTTATTTTACATCTCTGATTCTGTTTCCTTATTTGTAAAGCACACAGTGAGCTAGGTGAATCTTCCAAATCTCTTCCAGTTTGAGGACCCTGTTCTATTTATGGAATTTTACAGAAGTCATATGGCTTGTTCAGCAAAATCATTAAAGGAGAGAGTTCTGCTTGGAAAATACAAAGATAAAAATGGTTCTTTATATATAGATATGGTACAAAAATTGCCAACAATATCTAAGCTTAAACCTAACATTTAAGTTCTGTAGATAGGCCCTTGCTTTCTTTACCTAATGACAGAAATTTAAATATACTATTTGCAGTGATATATTTCATTCAGAAACTTGTCTGATAATTGAAATATGAAATTAATCTTAGAAAGTCTCATTTTTTCATGAGGTTTGTTGAGATATAATTTATATACCATGAAATTTATCCATTTTAAGTGTACAATTAGGTAAATTTTAGTTAACTGATAGTTTTGCAGCCATCACCACAATCCAGTTTAGAATACTTCCATTAGCCCCCAAAATTTCCTTAAGCTTGTTGCCATTTAATCCCTGCTTCTACCCTCAACCCCAAGGGAATGCTGATCTGCCTTTTGCCTCTATTTTTATCTTTTCAAAAAATTTCATATAAATGGAATCAGGTGTCTGGTTTCTTTGTCTTAGCATAATGCTTTTGGGGGTTTAATCAATGTTGTTGCATAGATCAGCGATTTGTTCTTTTTCTTTTATTCCATTTCTTTTCTTTTCCAGTTCATTTCTTTTATTCCATAAACTAAATATTATTCCATTGTATAGATACACCACATTTTGTTTACCCATTCACTAATCAATAGACATATGAATTATTTCTAAATTTTGACTATTATGATTAATACTCCTATGAACATTCACATATAAGTCTTTGTATGGACATGTGTTTTTGTTTCTCTTGGGTAGAGATAATTAGAAGTGGAATTGTTAGGTCACATATTTTATGTATGTTAAAGATTATAAGAAACTGCTACTCTTTTCCTGGTAACTGTACTATTTTATATTCCCGCCAGCCCTGTATGAGAGTTCCAGTTTCTCCTCATCCTTGCTAACACCTGATATAGTCATTCTTTTTTTTATTTTAGCCACTCTGGTGGGTGCGTAGTAGTATCTCATTTTAGTTTATAATTTGCATATATCTAAAGACTTGTGATGTTGAACATCTTTTCATGTGCCTATGTCTATCTTTTTGGTGAAATGTTTATTCAAACCTCTTGCCCATTTTTTAAATCAGATTGTTTGTCCCCTTATAGTTATAAGGCTTCTCTATATGTTCACCCCTAAGTTTTAGGGGACTTTCCCTGCCATCAGCATCTATATATTTCAATATATATACACTACTTAATTCTTTCATACCAATGCTTTGAAATAAAATCCTGTTGCAATAACTGAGTGGAATTTTTAATTTTGGACAAGAAACAGAATAATTTTTAACTGTTCATTGACAATCATTAAGAGTATTTTGAGGACTTATCTGTAAGCTATCAAAATGGTAAATTTTTTTTTTACAAATCTAACAGTAGCTTCTGTTTTCTTAGTTTGTGTCCTATTTATAGAGAAGGAAAAAAAACACCTTCTATAGATGTATAAAAGTCTGTGAAAATCCAGCTATTTCTGAGGAGAGAAGAGGAAGTATCTGAGGAACCAGAAGGAGAGAAAGACACTAGAACCCTTGTTTTTAATGCTTCCTTTTCTACTGTGAGTTAAGACATCTGCCTCCTAAAGGGTGGTTTGTGGAAGGAATTAATGAGTTACTGACCTTGACATCACTTTTTCCAGGTCCCAATTTAAAATACATATACATGTTCATGCACACACACAGGCGCACACACACACACACACACACATACACAAAAGTAGCATATTTCTTTGCCCTATGTTCTCTCTGCCAGTTATTCCTAATCCTCCCAGCCCCTGAAACAAATTAGTATCACTTACGGGAGTGTTGGAGTAGTTTTGGGAACAACACAGTGAAGTAATAAAATCCCCTACTCCACCCTGGAATTGTAACTAACAACTTGTATAACTATAGAGGACATCATCTTTCCTTCATTCCTGACTTCTAATGCCAACCTTGCCTGATATCTTCTGTCTATTCTTATCTCCACAAATGGAAATAAACTCAAAAATATTCTACCTACAAATGTTATTCCAAATGACTTCAGCAACAGTCTCCAAAAAACTATAAAGAAAAATTCAAAATTGGTTAATGTTAACTCTTTGTAGGAAATATACTACCGTATATTTGTATACCATGCTCTATTTCAAAGTTCTCAAAGCAAAATTAACATAAACAAAATCTCATTCATTTAACTAGAAAAGAGAGGTAGCTCATCAAAACAAGATTCCCTTCCAGCCACCATGCAAGAAAGTCCACCAGCCCTGCAAACACACCCAGAGCCTTATTGCAAATATGAATGGATGCTAAGGATCTGGAGCTAGTGAGGAAAGTCGCCATTATGAAAGAGAGAAAGCATAACTTTAAAAATTGAAACAAAGAGACTTGGAGAAAATAGACAATTCAAGGAACATGAAAAAAAATCCCAAGAAACTATGTTTAATAGTCTTAGAAAAATAAGAGTAGAAATTGCATTTATGAATCAAGAATGACATGCAGTTTTTATAAGGTATAATCGGAGAGTATAAGAGAACTTTGGGAAATTAGAAATCTAAAAGTAGAAATAAAATAATCTATGAAAGGGATAAAGTTAGGAAAATCTGTCAGTAAGTGGAGCAAAAGAAAAAGTGATGGAAAACAGGAGAGGAGCTATATGAAAATTACAGGACCATATGTCTGACCATATTGAGAATTTAGAGAGCACTGAAGGAGATTGATAAGAATTAGTGACGAGTACATAGAAACGAGGCACGTGCAAAAACAAAGCAATTGAACACTATCTAAATAATGAAAATGGTGTAAACATTGAAAGTTTATTTCACAAAACATGTGGGAGGGTATAGACAAGATGGGGTAGCCTAAGCAAAGGACACTGCAAGAATTAAGATGTCTAAAATATGTAAGAGGTTATCTATAATAGAATTTGACAATTTGCAAACTATGATGATTTCTGTATATAAATATGATGCTGTGCCTTCTATGTCCCATGTTCTAATACTGGTGATGATGGATTTCCTGAAGTAATCATACACTGTTCATACAGTGACTTAAAATCACCAAAGTCAGGAACAGATCTTTGGAGAAGAATGGTATTTTCCCAGTTGTAAAGCCCTCTAGCTCATGACAACATCAAAACACTGCCCTTCTCAGCACCATGTGCTGTGTAAAGATATTATTAGTTTTTGCTATGTTAATAGTTTATCCAATATTAAAATATGGGCATGAGTTAACATATTATGAAGCAGGTATAGCATATGGGGCCTCAGGCTTTTCATTATCTTCCCACTTCAGTAAACTAGAGTATCCTTGAAATGTCTTTTCTATGATTCTGATAAGCTGTGCTTGATTATTTTGGTGTTGATCTGCAGAATTTGGAACTTTGTTTCTCCATTGACATGGGTTGATAAAGCATCACTTGTAAACTTGACTATGCATTTATACATCATTCCCATTGATCTGTATATTGTCATTACCAAGGCTTTCTGGGCTAGTCCTCTGTAATAATTTAGTTTCCACAAAACTATGGGTTCTAATTTTTTATTAAACATTTCAAAATCAAATGAAAGAAATTATGAGTTAATGGAATTGATATCTCTTCCATGGAGTCCAATCAAATCCTATCCGTAAAGTAAATTAGCAACTGATCATCTCAGAAATTACAAATTCAGTTGCATGCTTTTCTATTTCAATTAAGGGGCTGAAATAACTTCAATTATGAATCGACTTCCCCCTTTTAGATTGTCTAGGCTGTTTAAACATTTTTGACTGGCTTTCTCCTAAGATCCAGTGCACTTCAGAGCCACTTCTGTTCCCCTGAGTTTGTTTGCTTAGAGAATACAAAGCCTAGAAAGTTACAGTTTCTTTCAGAGCTGGCAGGTTATTCTGGTGCCTCATCTGTGACCAGCTTATCATATATGGCAGCCCTAAAATAAAATCTAAATTAGGCAAATAAAGAAAGTGGTCAAGTGAATGAAAAAATCTTTAAAATTAGTACTTTATTGAAAATGTTTAGGAAGAAAGGGTCAGGAGAGAGCCATGATTAGATTTGTATTTTAGATGATCCCAGGTATTGGTGCAGAGATAATATAATAAATAATAATAATAATAGTAACTAACATTTTTGATGCTTACTGTGTGAGTCATTGTGTTCAGTTTTTTATATTCATCAACTTATTAAATTCTCACATAAGGAAAATACCATAGGGTATTCATTTTACAAATGAGGAACCAGAGGCAAATATAATTAAATGGACCAAAGTTACCAAGGTAGGAGTTGGCAGAGCCTGGGAGCTGAGCCACACAGTGAGACTACAGCGCCCTCGTTCTGGGTAGTGACATTAGCCAGGAGGCTATTGCAGTCATGCACATGAGAAAGGATGAGGGTTAGAACCCTAGAACCCTGCTAATCCAGGGTTAAGTTAATAGAGAAAGGCACTTGAGTGATATGGTCATTCATCGTTTGTGGGGGCTGCTTGAAACTCAATTAAGTTTTAAATGATAGTTTTAAAACTCTACCTTGACATTATTTCCATGGTGCAAACCTAAGCACCCCTCCCAGATTAGAAACAACAACAACAAAGTTCTAGACTTCTCTGGTTGAAATCTTACATAGATACAAAGAAGCACTTACAAATCGCTCACTTGATCAAGGCATTAGTATTAATATAATTCTGCTAATAGAATCGAGTTTACAAGGCACATTCTACAGACAAAGCTTTATTTGGATCACAAAATTACATAGATGAACTGACAGCTAAAGATTCAGCTGGTATATGGCTTGAAGATTTATGCTCTGGAGGGTGAAAATACATTTCAAAATATTCATGTTGATTTTGCTCTGACTTCACCTGAGAAATTCCATGGAGAAATGTGTGACTATTCAGCATTACTTGCTTTTACATTGCCATTATATGTAAAGCTTTGATTAAAAGTGCTTGAACAGTGAATATCTTTTCAGGAAAATTAAATCAAGTTTTAAGTCAAATGCTATCCTGATAGAGTCAAAACATTTCAGAGTAAGAGGCTTCTTTATTCTTACAGACCATTCTAGAGTGGTCACTAGACTAAAGATAACAGACCTTTCTAGACTGGTGCAGAAGTTACCAAAGAACAGAGACCTGCATTATTGATAGCCTGGAAGTGACATTTTGTACAGGAATTTTTCATTTATTTGCTATGAAGCAGAGAATGTGTGAACACCAGATGTCAATCACATACCACCAGTAGATTTGCAAGATCACAGGACTGGGGAAAAAATGAAGGTTAAGCACAGGGGACAATAGAGATTACTTGGGGTAATGAATTGCATAATTTTTCTAGACAGAGTTGGATTAATGTTCATCCTGAGAAGAGATTACATCAGTCTGATTCTTGCAGTAAACAAATATTAAGCAGATAACTTTACTCAACAAGGGGAAAATTGACCTAATTCCTAACTCTACCCATGAGATGCTCTTGAGTTTGGCAAGAAAGTAGACACTGTGTGCTGTGTGTCACAGGTTTCTTGCTTCGAGTAGAACCTTGAAGAGACCATCAGGACCTTCAGTTGTCAAGTCCAACAGCTGCACTGCAACTGTGAAAAGCCTTTCTCCCTGCTGAGGTTGTCACAGGAACCGATTCTGCCTGCCCATTTGCATGTCACCTGGACACTGGTGAAAGTAATGGGGTATCCTTAGGTTGCACTGTGTGTCCATACTTTGTACAGTTAGAGCAGCTAAACCTCAGTGTCTACTCTTCATTTTTGGAGTACAGTTCAGGTGGGTTCTGCTTGTCCTCATGGTGGACTTCAGGCTGATTCTCCACTTAATTGACTTAGGAATGTTGAGCTTTTTAAAAAAAATCAACCTTTGATTCATTTGTAGACTGTACTTTTTGTCATCAACTACTTTTTAGAAGGCAGTGCCTTCTGTACATGGGTTTCATTTTGAACACCAACATAACATTTCTTTCTTTTTTTTTTTTTCTTTTTTGAGATGGAGTCTTGCTCCATTGCTCAGGCTGGAGTGCAGTGGCGCAATCTCGGTTCACTGGAACCTCCATCTCCCAAGTTCAAGCAATTCTCCTGCCTCAGTCTCCTGAGTAGCTGGGAATACAGATGTGTGCCACCATGCCTGGCGAATTTTTTTTTTTTTTTGTATTTTTCATAGAAACAGGGTTTCACCATGTTGGCCAGGCTGGCCTCGAATTCCTGACCTCAGGTGATCTGCCCACCTTGCCTTCCCAAGGTGCTGGGATTGCAGGTGTGAGCCACCACACCCAGCCCCAAAATAGCATTTCTTTATTATTTAAAAATATGCACCTAAAAGGACATATCACTGCTGTAGAATTCTTTCTCAAAATGTTATTATTAATACCCCAGTCTAGCCATGAAAAAATATCAGACAACCCAACCCAAATGGAGGGACATTCTACAAAATAAATGACAACTACTCTTCAAAAGCAGCATGTTTATGCCATGTGCAAATCAAAAGATATCAAAGATCAAACCTTTGTAATCTCACCACCTGAGATTAATGACTACTAACATCTTAAAGTAACATATACCAGACTTTTCTCTTTGCATTTTGCAACTACTTTGTAAAAATCAGTTGTCTGTATTTGTGTGGGTCAATTTCTAGGCTCTCTATTCTGTTCCATTAATATATTTGTCTATTCTTTCATCAATACCACACTCTCTTGTTTCTTATGGTTTTATATTAAGTCTTAACGTCAGGTAGTGTAAGTCTTTCCACTTTGTTCTTCTCCTTCAATATTGTCTTTTGCCTTTCCATATAAACTTCAGAATCAGTTTGTTGATATCCATAAAACATCTTACTAGAATTTTGATTGGGATTGCATTAAATCTGTAAATCAAGTTGAGAACTGACTTGACAATACTGACTCTTCCTATCCATGTGCATAGAATATCTCTCTATTTTAGATCTTTGATTTTTAATCAGAGTTTTATAGTTTTCTTTATATAGATTTTATACATATTATGTTGGATTTATACCTAAGAATAAATTTTTTCACTAAGTTAACTTTGTATATTTTGTTTTGATTAATGTAAGTAGTATTGTGTTTTTAATTTCAAATACCAATTGTTCGTTGCAGTTATATAACAAAGCAATTGACTTTTGTATATTAATCTTGTACCTTGCAACTTTACTGTAGTACTTTATTAGTTCTAAAATTTTGTTGTTGATTCTTTGAGATTTTCTGTGTAGACAAAAGAAACAGTTCAGGCAAAGAATGAGTAAGCAAAACCACAGATGTGCAATTGCTTACAAAATATGAATAGCAGGGAAAAACTAATCCTGCTGTGTATATCAGCTACTTTCAAATACTCTTATCTCAGTCTGAATGATAAACCACCAAGGTTGGTATCAACATTCTCCTTTACAGGTGAAGACACTGAGGATCTACATAGATAGTGTACCAGATTTAAAATTTCCCCATGAGTCAAATGTGCAGAAATGTAACTTTATTTCTTCATATCTGAACTCAAATTTCTCTTGAGCCCTGATTTCTGGTGATGACTGAAAATACTGAAGACTTCCAGTGACAACAGTTTGGCCACTTCTGGTTTAAAACCTAGTCTCTTTTGTAAAACTATTTAATAAAATTTAAGACTCTCTCCCCACCCCCCTTCCTTTCTGTTGATGGCAGTTCTTTTCTTTTCATCTTCCTTTCTTTCTTCTCCATTTGTATATTGTTTAATTTCCTTTTCTATCTTACTGCATTAGCTAGGACTTCCAGAATGATATTGAATAGCAGTGGTGAGAGGGACATTATTGCCTTATTTCTGATCTTAATGGGAAAGCACCTACTTTCTCACCAATAAGTATGATGTAAGCTGTAGATTTTTTTGTAGATGTTACTTATGAAGTAGAGGAAGTTCACCTCTGTTTCTATTATGCTAGGAGTTTTATCATGAATGGGTGCTGGATTTTTTTTTACATTGGTTGATCCCTTAAGATTTTTTGTTTATTTTATTGTGGTAGGAACACTTAACATGAGATCTACTCTTAATAAATTTTGAGGTGTACATTACTGTTGACTATACATACAATGTTGTACAGCAGCTCTCTAGAGCTAATTCATCTTGCTTGACTGAAACTTTATACCTGCTGATTAGAAACTCCCCATTTCCTCCCTCCCCCCAGCCCCTAGTAACAACAATTTCACTCTTTGTTTTATGAAATTGGCTATTGTAGATATCTCACATAAGTGGAATCATGCAGTGTTTGTTTTTCTGTACTTGGCTTATTTCATTTAGCGTAATGTCCTCCGCGTTTATCTGTGTTGCTTCATATAGCAGAATTTCCTTTTTTGAGGCTGGATAGTATTGCATTGTATGTATATACCGAATTTTCCTCATCCATTCATGTGTCAGTGGACATTTAGGTTGGTTCCACATGTTAGCTATTGTGAATAGCCCTGCAAGAACACTAGAATGCTAATATTTCTTCCAGATCCTGATTTCATTCTTTTTGATAAATATCCAGAAGTGGATTATATAATTACTAGATCATATGGTAATTCTATTTTTAATTTCTTGAAGAAGCTTCATACTGTTCTTCATAGCAGCTGCACCATTTTGGAATCCCACCAATAGTGTACAAGGGTTCTCACTTCTCCACATCCTCAGCAACACTTGTTGTCTTTGTTTTTTGGATAATAGTCATCCTGACAGGTATGAGGTGCTATCTCATTGTGAATTTAATTTGCATTTCCCTGATGATTAGTGACATTGAGCATTTTTTCAATTCCTGTTGGCTACTTATATGTCTTCTTTAGAGAAATGTCTGTTTAATCCTTAGCCCATTTTTAAATTGGGTTATTAGGATTTTTACTGTTGAGTTTTAGAAGTTCCTTATTTTTCAAAACATTAACCTTTTATCAGATATGTGGTTCACAAATATTTTCTTCCATTGTGTAGGTTTTCTTTTTACTCTGTCAGTTGTTTCTTTTGCTATGCAGAAGTTTTTCCATTTGATTTAGTCTCACCTATTTATTTTCGGTTCTGTTGCCTGTGCTTTTGGTGTCATATCCATGAAATCATTACCAAGACCAACATTAAGGAGCTCTTTCCTCATATTTTCTTCTAGGAGTTTTATAGTTTTGGGTCTTGCATTTAAGTCTTTTTTCCATTTTGAGTTTATTTTTGTAGGTAGTATAAGATAAAGGGGTACTGGATTTTGTCAAACATTTTCTTTATTGATATGAGCAGATGATTTTTTTTCTTTAGCCTGTTGATGCAATGGATTACATTAATTCGTTTTTGAATGTTGAACCAGCCTTGCATACCTGGCATAAATTCCACTTGCTCATGGTGTATAATTCTTATTATACATTGTTGGATTCAATTGATTATTATTTTATTGAGAATTTGTGCATCTATGTTTATAAGAGGTATTGGTCTGCAATTTTCCTTTCTTGTAATGCTTATGTCTTTGTCTGGTTTTGGAATTAGGGTAATGCTGGCCTCATGGAATGAGTTAGGACATGCTCCCTCTGCTTCTATTTTCTACAAGAGATTAATGTTAATGTTTGATGGAATTCACCAATGAGACTATCTGGGCCTGAAGTTTTTCCCAGGTCACTGTCCTCCTTAGAGAGTCCCAGCTTACCATGATGCAGTCTCACTATTCCTCTGTCCTGCCACTTCTTTTCTTCTTTCTCTTTCTCCTTAATGTCCCAACCCCCACATTCTTGTTCACTTCTTGTATAGAACAATCTCATTATCTCTTAAACCAGGTCATGCCCAGTGGACCACACTGAAATTATCAAACATCCAATGAAACTTTGCTTCTAAACAAAGATAGTTCATTTTCTGAGAAAGCTCTTTGCATAGCATATTTTTGCCTGCTCATCTGAAGTTATTGAGTTCGTGTTTATCTGGGCATTTGGCAGTTTTACTTAACTGATGTGTTGAAGGATGAAGAGGGCCTTCAGACCTGGGCAACTCCTTGAAAGGTATAGATAAGCAGAGAGAGTTGACAAAAGAAACAGTTCAGGCAGAGAATGAGTAAGCAAAACCACAGATATGCAATTGCTTACAAAATATGAATAGCAGGGAGAAACTAATCCTGCTGTGTATATCAGCTACTTTCAAATACTCTTATCTCAGTCTGAATGATAAACCACCAAGGTTGGTATCAACATTCTCCTTTACAGGTGAAGACACTGAGGATCTACATAGATAGTGAGCCAGACTTAAAATTTCCCCATGAGTCAGATGTACAGAAATGTAACTTTATTTCTTCATATCTGAACTCAAATTTCTCTTGAGCCCTGATTTCTGGTGATGACTGAAAACACTGAAGACTTCCAGTGACGATAGTTTGGCCACTTCTGGTTTAAAACCTAGTCTCTTTTGTAAAACTATTTAATAAAAGTTAAGACTCTCTCCCCCCACTTCCTTTCTGTTGATCTGATGAGTCCTGTTATGCAAATGTTCCTACTGGTCCTCTTTGGCTTCCCCAGGGTGCCTCCTCAGATATCTTTGGGTATAGCCCTCCACCTTTGCGTTCATTGCTAAAATGTGCCCAGTTGGTTGTAAATCTCACCTCATTTCCTGGCAGAGCAATAACATTGTGGCTTTGTGCTTCCTTGTCCCCACCAGGCCTCTCACTGGGGCTTCTGGTCTCCCTAGACTCAGCCACATCTTCCATCTCCTCCTCCTTTGGGATCTCCCATCCACAGCCTTGTATTGAGATACTCCTCTTCCTGATATCCTGACAAACATGCCAATTCTTGATTATCAAGAGTTGTTAGAACATTTCTAAGTTTCCTTGTGCTAACATCAGAGCCCAAGAAGTGTGCGGGGATAAACAGTGTTTCAAGAATTCGGTTCCAAGAGATACTATGAAGCAAATTACATTTTCCATTGAGGTTGCTGCCAAAGTAAGCCAAGAATGGTAAAACACAGCAGCTTCCAAAGTGCCTTGCTCAAAAAAAAAAAAAAAAAGTCATTCAGACATTCAGAATTATCATCAGATACTGTAATGTATATCAGTTGTGTAGTTTCTGAAATATTAACCACATACACAAAAAAGAAAATCTTCATTAATTCAGGAAAATAAAAAAATAAAACTAAGGCACTGTTACATATATTCGGTCACCTAATACAAATATATTACATTTTTAAGCACTTTTAATAAATACATAATTTTATTTTTTCTAGTTAGTGTGCATGTATAAAGGTTGCTCACCATCTACTTAGGAGGTTATTGCAATAACCTGAACACCTAGCCTAGAATGATTACTGGAAAAGTGGAAAAGAAGAAATTACTCTGATAAGTATAGATTGCTGTAAGAAGCGCTGGACTTTTTTTTTTTTTGAGAAGGATTCTCACACTGTCGCCCGGGCTGGAGTGTAATGGCACGGTCTCGGCTCACTGCAACCTCTGCCTCACAGGTTCAAGCTATTCTGCCTCGGCCTCCCAAGTAGCTGGGATTACAGGTGCCCACCACCATGCCTGGCTAATTTTTTGTATTTTTAGTTGAGATGGGGTTTCACTATGTTGGTCAGGCTGGTGTCGAACTCTTGACCTCATGATCCACCCACCTTAGCCTCCCAAAGTGCTGGGATTACAGGCGTGAGCCACTGTGCCCGGCAGCGCTGGGCTTTAAATGTTGAGGGAAGAAAATGTGCAATAGGTCACTAGTCAAGTTTTTAACATGTTTTTTAACTACAGGTATAGCATGAAGATGAACTTTAAATATTATGGGAAATTAAATATTCTGTGTTGGTCTACTCTTTTAAATTTCTCTTCTTAACTAAAGAGAAATGCCTTAAACCTCTTTACACTTTACATCCATTTTATGTATTTAGATTCTTCTCCAGTATTTCATTTTGTTTTATTTTATATTTTATTTTATTTGAGACAGAGTCTTGCTCTGTTGCCTAGACTGGAATGCAGTAGTGCGATCTTGGCTCACTGCAACCTCTGCCTCCTGGGTTTAAGTGATTCTTGTACCTCAGCCTCTTGAGTAGCTGGGATTACAGGCAAGCTTTACCCTGCCCAGCTAATTTTTTTTTTGCAGTTTTAGTAGAGAAACGGTTTGACCGTGTTGATCAGGCTGGTCTCCAACTCCTAGCCTCAAGTGACCTGCCCTCCTCAGCCTCCCAAAGTGCTGGGATTACCGGCATGAACCACCACTCCCCGTCTCCAAAATTTGTTTCCAGATAACTTTGGCCTGTAGATGACATTTTGCACACACTTTAAGATGTGCCCTACAACTTGTATGAAAGAAACTGTAAGCACTGATGCAATGGTACTTGCATAGAACTGGGTTTAGTTATCAAGAGCATGTATAAGCTCAAATTTGTGTGACGTCTTAGATGTGTTCTTTTACTCTTTTAAATGGTAATGAGAAGATTTGAGGAAATGTATATTGTTTGAGATTATGAGGGAGTAGGGAACATAGTATTTGTTAGCTCCCCATCATTACTTTTGGACCTATTTCATTTAAGTTTTGAAACTTGATCAACCCCAACAAGCATCCTATATCCCTACTCAGCCATGGGCAGTGTGTATTTCATTTTCAAAGTCACAGAGCGTGAGAGAGACAAATAGCAGTATTTGCACTGTGCTGTGTGTCAGCAGGCCTTTCTCGATCATTATGGTGATGTCTTTCCTCCCTAAATAGTTTTTACAAATATACTGATGAAGACAGATTTCTGTTATCTATCTTCAATGGGTCATAAGTTGAACAAGCACTGTATTTTTTCCTGAAAATATGCACAGTTGTGACATGGTGTTTAATAGTCTTAAGCTTACTGCTGCCAAAATAAACACAGCTGTAAGAAATGATGACCCTCTCATCTTTGTAACAATAAAATAGCTTCCTAATGTGCTTCCCTAACTCTGAATGTTAAGTTAATATCCCCTGGATTTCTGAGCCCCATCCTTTCCCCCGGTGGAAACCCCATGAAGAATACAGCTTTTGACTGAATGACAGAACATAGAGGATGAAATTAGTTGCATTAAATTAGAATATGACAAAAAGCCTTTCTAAATCTTTGTCACAATGCAACATTCAAGCAACATTAAACCAAACAGAGTATAAGTAGACCAAGGAAGAGAGTTAATATTTTGAAAAGAAATTTGGTGAACTAGATCACTTGCAAATTTGAAAGGGTCATTGATAGCATGTGAGCTGTGGCAGTTTGTAACTTGGGGATCCTACTCTACAGTTACATGTGTGGTCTCCTCTTGTTCAATCTTTGGATATGGAATTAACTGTATTAATGGTTTTTTTGGTTTTCTTATATTTCTCATAAAAGCAAGTCTCCATTGCTAAAGCCTGCATTCAAGAAAATAATGGGAAAAAGTATAATGAGTAAGATTCCCATCTCTATGCAGTGTTTCTTGTTTTCCTATTTCTAAGTATGTGCATTTAAACAACAGTATACATTTTGTAAATTAGCATTAAGATAAATTGTCTTCTAAAAAGAGAAAGCAAAATCTTTCCTTTATTTCTATCATAACTTGGATTTATTTTGACATTCTTTCCCCTGAAAGATCTGAATTTTATTTTCAAAGTTAAATTCTACCATGTTGGATTGTGGGAAAATAAAAGCCTCTGATAGGGTTAATCTAGCTACATAAAAGTCCATGCTGGGTATGATCGTAATCTTGATCTTTGATTAAATCTGAGCTAGTAATATCTTGTGATTAATCAAAATGAGTTGCACTGCACGTAGCACAAGTCGTCTTCACAGATGGGCTTCAGAATCAGAGTTCTTTTGAATATTTGTTTTAATCCTTTCCAGGATAAAATGGCTTTGTTTTTTGTTTTTGTTTCTTTTTACCTTTTTTACTTTAAATCAGATTGAGTTCACCAAATAAATAACTAGGAAGACATTTTGAAGTATAGTCTTGCTAAGATTACAAATCAACAAAGGAAAAACTTGTTTTTTAACTGATACTATTCTAAAGGATGTTTTGTATGTTAAAAAATGCAAATTATTAGTAAAATTTAACAAATCATCTCAATCATTGGTAGCCTGAATAAAAAACTTTATGAAAGACTATATCAAAATAATACCTCAAATAAATAATATGGAGATTTTTATAGTTCTCAATTTAAGATTATTTTTTCTCTTCTGATTATGTATTTCCAGTCTAATTGACATCTGATAACAAAGAGCTTTACTCTGGCAACTAAACTTTCCAACATCTAAAAC
This sequence comes from Pongo abelii, assembly GCF_028885655.2. Taxonomy (NCBI): domain Eukaryota; kingdom Metazoa; phylum Chordata; class Mammalia; order Primates; family Hominidae; genus Pongo; species Pongo abelii. The sequence continues at coordinate 79,678,398 of NC_071992.2, read as the reverse complement.
CCAGGGCACAGCAAGAGCCCTCAGATTCACACACACACAATGTCTGTCAGCTCTGGCAGTGAGCTGCTTTGGTGGTTTTTTTTCCCTAGGTCCACAGGTTAACTGACTAATGTTTCTATAGGGGCCAGAGTGCAGCTGTGGGACTCCAAGTCTTGCATCCTGGTACACAGCTTGTCCTTACATAGTTTCATGACTTTAAGGAAACTTGTTGATCTCTTAGGCCTTGAGAACTCTTACCTATAAAAATGAGAAATTGCATGAAAGCCTCCAAGGTGCCATCTAGTTCTAAACTTGGTGATAAATCAATTCAGTGAAAAATTTCACAACAAATACTTTAATATGACTTGCACATCCTAAAGAACACATCTCCATTTACTATGTTAAGTAGACTTAAGTGGTTTAAAAAACTTCAAATCCCATAATGCATCATCCCTTTATACCTTTATTATATAAGAATATAATCGAAGGTTTTTTAAGATTTAAAAAAGAAAGAAAGAAAGAAACCCTCATAGCCTTTATTTGTGGAAAGACCTAAATGCCTGTACATGAGTTGGAATTTAAAATGAGGTGGAGTTACTTTGACTGAGTATACACATATAAAAACACTATGCTATATAGAAAACAAAATAATCAGTAATTGACATTGTTTAGGTGATTTCCGACAAGCAGTTTGACTAGAACTTAGATCTGGCCTGTTCCACTGAACATCACCAAGCACATAGCAGATAACATAAATATTAGTCAAAACTAAGTTTAGGTCTCATTGATGAAACTGATCAAGCAGCATTTATAACATGACTTGTGAAAAAACAATAAAATCAGGCAGCTGATCATTTGTTTTTTATCGATATTATAACTAACAATTTCCTAGAGTAAATTATATCAAACAGTTTATTTAGTTTCCTGGAGATCTCCTTAGTCACAGGTACCTACTTATGATGACGGGAAACAGAATAGGAAATAAATAAAACAGATTGTAACTTAACTATCAGGCAGTCATACAGGCCTTGCAAGACACAATTTCTTCAAAAAATTGCTCACCAGGATGCAAAGGCATACGAATGATATAATAGGCCGGGTGCGGTGGCTCACGCCTGTAATCCCAGCACTTTGGGAGGCCGAGTTGGGCAGATCAAGAGGTCAGGAGATCGAGGCCATCCTGGCTAACACGGTGAAACCCCCTCTCTACTAAAAATACAAAAACAAAATTAGCCAGGTGTGGTGGCAGGTGCCTGTAGTCCCAGCTACTTGGGAGGCTGAGGCGGGAGAATGGCGTGAACCTGGGATGCGCAGCTTACAGTGAGCCAAGATCGCACCAGTGCACTCCAGCCTGGGCGACAGAGCGAGACTCCGTCTCAAAAAAAAACAAAAAAAAAGAATGGTATAATGGACTTTGGGGACTCAGTGGGGGTACCCAGGGGGAAGGGTGGGATGGGATGAGGGATAAAAGACTACATATTGGGTACAGTTACACTGCTCGGGTGATGGGTGAATCAAAACCTCAGAAATCACAACTAAAGAACTCATCCATGTAACCAAAAACTACCTGATCCCCAAAAACTGTTGAAATAAAGTTGCTCACCAGAAGTTATGCATTTAACCATACATACTGGAGAAGCTCAGTAAACTCATGTCTATGATTATATAAGAATCACTGAGTAAGAGAATAGAAAGAAGCAGTGCAATCCATGCAGTCAACTTCTAGATTCAATAAATAAACCACCTGTATTCGAATAAGAATTATTTGATTTTTCTTTTGTTCTTTTATCTTTTTTTTTTTTTTTTCCTTATAGGAGACCCGGTGAGCCTCCATTGATAAAAGGTTGGCTTCCTTATCTTGGAGTGGTCCTGAACTTACGGAAAGACCCTTTAAGGTTCATGAAAACACTTCAAAAGCAACATGGTGACACTTTCACTGTTCTTCTTGGTGGTAAGAAGCACTTCTATTAATACCTTATATATGTCATAATTTTTCACTTTCTTCTTTAATGTCTTTCTGTTTTTCTGTAGGCAAAATGTAGAATATTTGTATATTTTATTTTATTTTGTAGAGCTAATGTGAAAGAAAACTATTATTTTTAGTTCAGTGATCTCACATTAAAAATCAAATTATAGAACTCTCTTCGTGGTACTTAGGGAACCCCTCTTTCCAGCCATCACCTGTCATTTTGGTTTGGTTTAGTTTGGTTTTAAAAATGGTAGAAAAAAATATATATATAACTATACAAAAGCTAGAATGTATTTTTTAAATTAATGCTCATTATTTGTAGAGCAGTTTTAGGTTTATAGAAAATTTAGTAGTTCAGAGAGTTCCCATATACCCCCTCCCCCCAATCACAGTTTTCCCGATTGTATCTATGTAGTATATTTGTTACAACTGATGAGCCAATATTGATCAATTATTAAAAATCCATGATTTACATTACAGTGTACTCTTCGTATTGTGTAGTTCGTTGGGTTTTCACAAATGTATAATGACATGTATCCACCATCACAGTATCATATGGAGTAGCTGTACTCTTCTAAAAATTTCCTGTGCTCCACCTATTCATTCTTCTTCCCCTGCCTCTGAGTCTCCAGCAACTACTGGTCAAGAATGTATTTTTCATTTTAAAACTTTCATTGCACTTCAGACTTTAATAAAGTACCAAAACACCAAGAAAAATGAAGAAAAAAACAGCAGGATTGCTACACACCCCAAACATTCTAGGACTGGGAGGAGAAGCTGGACTCTTCCTAGTTCACACCCTTTTTTAAGACCCAAACTATGTAGCTGTATCAGCTATCGATTGCTAAGTAACAAATCCCCCAAAAGTTTAATGGCTTAAAATAACAACTGGTCTGTCCTGAGTCACTTGTGTGGCTTTTCTGGACTGTGGATGGGAACTGGATGATCCCAGATGGTCTCATCACATACCTAGGTGGGCTGCCTTGTCCACTTGGTCTTTCATCCTCAAGAAAAGTTTCTTACATGGCAGTTAGTATCTCAAGGGAGTGAGAGAAAAAGCTTCAAGGTCTCTTGAGGCCTAGGCTCAGGTATTGCAAAACCTTACTTCCACCACATCCTATTAGTTAGACCAAGTCACAGTGCAGACCAGAATCAAGGGCAGAGAAAGAGACTCCACCTTGTCCTGGAAGGAGTAGCAGAGTCACATTGCATGGGGGTACATGTAGAGAGATGGAAGGAATTCATCATAGCTATCTTTGTATACAGTCTTCAACATCAGTTTATGGCTTGGGCTAGCTATTCCCTCTCTTTGCTTTTGCATGTCCTGTCTGTGCTCTGAAAGCTGATCTCTACACACTAGATTACCCACACTCCTTTGCTTGTTGAGTGTTGCCAGTGGCAGGAAAAGAAGAGGCTGAGTCTCACTCCCCACTTTCACTGGGGCTCTGGTAACACAGTTCACTCTCCTTCCTTCACAAGGTAACTGAAGACATCCAGTATAATCTCCCTTAGCTCCCCATGTATCTGCCAAATGTACCTGCATTTCTCAATGATCTACCACATTTTCTCCAATTTCAAATAATGCTCAAGACACTCCATCTCCCTGTCCCCATGACCCTTTCTTCTTTTCTCCTCTGGACTGGTACATCTGGATTCATTCCTCTCACACATGCTTCTTCATTTTTTTCTTTCTTGGGCTCTTACCATCACTTATAACCATGCTTAAGGTTCTCCTCTAGTTACTTTCCACTTTTCTTCTTTTCTTTTGCATCCAGCTCTTTCAAGAGAGTTACATATATTTGCTATCTCTAGTTGCATATCTCCTAGAGCCCTCCTCACTATAACCAGCCTTCAGCCTTGCTGAAGTTATTCCCTGGTCCACCTACCTAGACCTCTCTACCTGGTTTGACAATGCTGATCTCTTGTTCCTTCCTGAAATACTCTGCTACTCCTTTACTCTCTATACTCCCCCTTCTGGTTCTTTATCTAAATCATCTACATGTATGCCTTTTTCTTAGCTCAACCCTTACATCTTCCTTCAACCAGCCTTGGAAGTTTATGTTCTATTCTTAGAGAGCCAGTAATTTTTTTCTGCCTGTAACTACTTTGCTGAGGGTCAGAGGCAACCTTTGGAAACTACAGTGACTTAATTTCAATGCTACCATTTTAATGCAGTATTTGGGAGAAATGATCCAACTGGAGGAAATTATCAGCATGATTGAGTTCTCTCATGGGCAGACAGTATCAGTTTCATCACAACTTACTCCTTTGCCGGAAGCTGGCTAGTCTGAGGCGGGTGGATCATGAGGTAGGAGTTTGAGACCATCCTGGCCAGCATGGTGAAACCTCATCTCTACTAAAAAAAAAAAAAAAAATACAAAAATTAGCTGGATGGTGGCATGTGCCTGTAGTCCCAGCTACTTGGGAGGCTGAGGCCAGAGAATCTCTTGAACCCGGGAGGCGGAGGTTGCAGTGAGCCGAGATCGCACCACTGCACTCCAGCCTGTTGACAGAACGAGATTCCATCTCAAAAAAAAAAAAAGAGAAAGAAAATTGTATGCATTCTGATTTCAGAAAAATTGAAATGGAAAAAAATCATGCATCTTAGAGGAATTATATTATATACAGTAGTCCTCATGAGGCTCCCCAAGATCAGGTCTCCACCAGCCTTTCCAGCTCAGTCTCTTGCTGCTGCTCGCCTTGTGCTTCACACACCATGAATGCACCATGTTGTTTGAAATTTCCTCCTCACATGCCATACCTGGTGGGGCCTCTGGGTTTTCTTTATCTTGATTTTCTTTCTGCCAGAATGTTGTTGTTTACCTGACTGACAGGGACTCAACTTTTGAGGCCAGAGTCACACATTGCTTCCTCTCAAGAGCCTTTGCTGACTCCTCCTATATTTGGTGCCTCTTCTCCAGGGTCCAGTTACTCCCAGTATCACTTCTGTAGGAGCATTTAATACATTGTGAAGTTATTACCAATTGACTTATCTGTCTCCCTTCATTATTCTGTTAGCTTCTTTATTGTCAACATTTAGTCTAGAGCTCAGAACTTATTCTCAATGAATATTGGATGGGGAAGCCCCTAATTCCTTAGAGCTGATGAAACACTAGAATACTGTACAGATAAAAGCCTGAGCTGGTGCTTCTCCTCTAAGTGAGCCTTGGGCTTTATGGTACCAAAACTATATTGTTCACTTAAAAAGCGTCATTCTTACTTTAAATAATTAACACTGGTGTTTCTAATGAATAGATAGAACAAGTGATTGAAATGTTCAGTTTTTCTTTTTTTAATACCAATGTACAAAAATAACCTAAGATGATTATGCAGAAAGTTGTGGCAGATTTGAGTCACTTTATTCACTTTTCAAAAAATAGCCAATTTCTGCTGATACTTGATTTCTTAATCTTAGGTACCAAGAAGCTTGCTGAATTTCTAACATCTAAATAATTTGACCATGGTTATGTTTGAACTCAACAGTAGACAACCACAGTTAAATGTGCACGATACCTCTGTTTTGCTTCTTACTAGAATTTGAATAAATTCCTGTCAAGAAATCCTGTTAATGTATATGGTTCTAATGATCAGTTTGCAACGTAGCTCATTTACAAAATGTGAAATGAAGAACAAAGTCTTCCGCTCTTGTCTCATAATGTGATTTCACTGAGTATATGTTCTTGCATGATGAGCAAATGATTGTCATCCCCAAAAGTCTCAAGGGACATGGATGTCATCTTAATAAAGAAATTAAAAGGTACATCTTTTCATGAGAAACCATGTAAATTCTTGACCTGTCGCAGAAAATAGTTCTCTAATTGGTTTTGTGTGGTGGTGCAGCGGAATCGTTTTCCCTAGATGTCACCCCAGCAAAGCACCACTGTACATCATTGTCAGCAGCTAGTGAAATCTTCCTAATAAGAGGGGGGATATGTACATGTGGCCATCCTCATAAAGTACAAAGTTGACTCATATTTCACTTTCCCAACCAAAATTTTCAGCTTGAGATTTAAAAATTCTGTTGTAAAACAAGCTAAACACAGGAATGAAAAGCTTCTAATTATGAAAATTGTTAAAATTCAAATTTGTCTCTTTTTTTTTGGAGATAGATTCTCCTTTTGTCACCCAGGCTGGAGTGCAGTAGCATAATCATAATTCACTGCAACCTTAAATTCCTGAGTTCAAGTGATCGTCCCACCTTGGCTTCCTGAGTAGCTGGGACCACAGGTGTGTGCCACCACACCTGGCTAATTTTTTTCTTAAGGTTTTTTGCAGAGATGGGGTCTCCCTATGTTGCCCAGGTTGGTCTTGAACTCCTGGCCTCAAGTGATACTCTGGCCTTGGTTATATTTTTTTTACAGGACATTTCTATGCCAAGCAGCCAATTCTCATGGAGATATATATATATATATCTTTGTATAGCACCAAATATATGAAATGAAAACATCAAAATTCAATTTATAATGATCCAGATGTCAAAACTTTTTGTTTGACATTAGGGTGAATGACTGGATTTTTAAAATACATTTACCAACATACTTTGAATTATGTAGCTTTACCTTCCTAAATAATTAATTTTAAAGGAAGTGGAAAGGCTACTGAGGTGGTAAAGTCTCTTATGCAGCTTATACAGGAATGCTAGAGTTAATATTGTAAGGCCAGTTAGCTCCTAAAAAGGGAAGAGAATGAAATGATTGGCAAGGAAGATATCAAAAATTTTGACCTGACTTCAAATTTACTGCCTCTAAGAATGATTTATATTGTATTTTTCTTGCAGATATCAGCCCCACTTTGACATTTATATTTTAGGCAAATGCAAACTTTGAAATTCTTTAAATCAATATTTCATATCAACTGCTGACAGTATTCTCTTCTCTTTGGAAAACATGGCAAAGGGTATTGTTTTTACCTTGTGATCTTTGTAAACTAGGTAACATGCCTGCTGACACTGGCCATTCATTTACATAAAATCACCCTGGAGCAAAAGTTAATGTTGCTGCAAGAATACACAGCTTTCAGAATACCTTTTCAGAAGATTTCCTTTGTTAAGAAATTTAAATTCATTTTATGAATGTATATGAGTTTTCCTAACTGTCTGATTAAAGATCACAAAGAAACTCTGGTTTTGCATCTCACATTAGCAGATGGTGGACAGATGGTTTAAATTAATATTAATTTTGGAAAACTTAGCTTAAATTGTTTATACTGAAGATTAAAAGTTGGAAAGCCAGCTAACATCTCCAGGGTTATTAGTACTTCCAAACCCACATGAAAAGTAAAATCCAGAAAATCAAAACGTCTTCTTCTGAAGCAATTCACATCTCAATAAAAAAGATCAGAGGTAAAACACAATGCCTTGATATTGAAGGACACTGAAATAAGAATGAGAAAGAGAAAATACAGATCCTAGAGTGAAAAGAGCCTTGAAAGGAGTGAGATTAGATCTACAAACAAATGAAGCTAACAGTACTGATTTTTATAAAGAACTGATATACAAACAACTGCTTATATTTTTAAAAGCAATTTATTAGTAATTGGTTGCTAACTTGAACCATTTTGTCCACATTCAACTTTTATTCCCTTTATTTGAAATTAACCTTATTGTTTTTTCCCATACCCTCATTCCCAAGTGGATGGGGATAGGAGAGAGGAGGAAATAGAAAGAGAGAAAGAGAGAAAGAGAGAGAGAGAGAGAGAGAGAAAATGAATGTGTGTATTTGCAATGACTGTAGACAAAACAAAAACTGTAACATGTATACAGCCTCTACTTCAGTAGGCCCAATAACAGGTAGCTCCTGCTGTCATGTCTGAATATATTTTTCTCTTTCCATTTAGATTTAGATGAATATAGAAAATTGTAGGAAAAATTCAAAATATTCTCTAAATATTGTGTGTTTTACTAACTGAATCTTTTATACACTCTGGTAATATTAGGGAATAATTTAAAATAACCCCAAAGATATTTAGCAAAATCCTTTTATTTAGTGAAAGGAGAAAAGTATGAATCACCACCTGTGAAAATACACAACTTTGCCTAAAATTATATCTTTTGCAAAATAAGAAAATTGATTTTTTTCAATTATTTGACAGGCAGATGCTGGCAATTTTATTTAATTAAGCTGCTATGGTAAAGCAGGTGTCATAAAATATGCCTAAATTGGGTTGAATCCTTTTTGCTCTCCCCAGAGCACATACACGCACACAAATTTAGTTTACCTTGTAGAAGACAGCTTTGCGATCTGACCAGAATGAATAGCCACTTCTAGCTTTACTGGCATCCTAGATCCACTCACATTATTGAATTAATCAAGGGGAAAATGAGTGAATAAAATTTAAGTCATCTGAGTCATTTTTAGAAAATAAATCATAGCACATGTATATTCATGTATATTAAAAACTTGTGTTTCAAAATTGTGAAACAAAAACATGTTTATCTGTTTCTAGGATTAGGTTGAAAATTATTTCAAAACTTTATTTGAAATATCTTGCACCAAATTGAATTAAATTTCTATGATGCTATTTGAGTTACCATAAATAACAAGTGAGAAGTTGTTCCGCTAACAAAGCAACACACACACACACACACACACACACACACACACACACAGACACAAACAGGAATAATGACATAAAGACAATAAATAAGTAGATGTTAACGTTTTTAGGATCATCTAAAGTTTATGCCTGTTCTGTACAGGAAAGACATTAAATGTCATTATTGATTACTATCTGCTTAATATTTCTAATTAGAAAGAATCATAAAACAGCACTCTAGTGAGAAGACAAAGAATAGTGCATGGTGAGTAACTTCTCATCAAGGGTCTGCCACTGAAAGTGGCAGCATGATCTTGACCCTTAACATCTCTTGACTTTCTTCAGCTTTATCAACTGATAAATGCAGAGGGTAAACAAGCAATTCTCCAAGGTCTCTGCCAATTTTGAGAGACAGACTATAGTAGACTGTGTCCTTCAAGGTGCCTCCTTATAAGAATCACTTGAGGACCTTATCAAAAAGGACACTGGTAGGACCCCCTCCAAGCCTTCTGAATCAAAATCTTGCAGGAATCTGTATTTTTTGCAAGCATCCCAAGTTTTTAAATCGATAAGTTTGGGCAACACTGATATGTGGAAAAGGTAAACGTCATCACCTCAGAGAGACCTTGGTGATAACTCCAGGCTGACTGAAGCAGACTCTACTTTCTGCTTCCCTTATGCTGTGTTCCACCTCTGCCATATCACGATCCATAGGGATGCAATGATTTCTATACATAATTGTATCTCAAAAAGAAAGGGATCCAACCAAGTTTCCAGATCTTAATAAATGTGGTGAATGGTGAATGACTTCCTGAATGAATGGATGAATGGATGTGTTCTAGTTTGGAATCCTGTGTCAGTCACAAGTCAGTATGTGACCTTGAACATGTTATTAAATCTCCCTCATCCATAAAAGTGAAAATGCTGGCATTAGTGGATTTTTGCTAGTGTTGAATTAGACTTTTATTTGTGAGTACCTGCTCCATACAGTATGGTCATTTATTTGAGTTAAATTGTTGTATTTGAACAAAACTCAGATGACACCTAAGTATGAGAAAGCTCTTTATGAAGTATAAATACTCAGAAATGGAATGGCCTGTTGCCAATTTGTTTTCTGCTTTATTGAGGGAAAAATATGAGAAGTATTTAAGTCAGGGGATTATGAGAATATTTAAAGGATATTTAAAGTGTTCAGGTACTTTAGTTAAAATAAAAATTGGAAGAGTAAACCATCTTTGCAAAGGTTAGTAAGAACTTCAGGATATTTAACTTCACGTTTCTAGAGTGTTTTCCACCATCTTTCATTTTCAAAGGAAACATGTAGTGTACCTTCGAATGAAATGGATTTGTATTAAACTTTTTGCCTTAGTTATTAGGGTCTCTCTAATTTTGATTAAAATATTTTTAAATTTGTGGTGTTTATTTCCGTTTTAGTAACAAACGAACTCATATTCTCTCTCTCTCTCTTTTTTTTTTTCTAGGAAAGTACATAACATTTATTCTGGACCCCTTCCAGTACCAGCTAGTGATTAAAAATCATAAACAATTAAGCTTTCGATTATTTTCTAATAAATTATTAGAGAAAGCATTTAGCATCAGTCAGTTGCAAAAAAATCATGACATGAATGATGAGCTTCACCTCTGCTATCAATTTTTGCAAGGCAAATCTTTGGACATACTCTTGGAAAGCATGATGCAGAATCTAAAACAAGTGTTTGAACCCCAGCTGTTAAAAACCACAAGTTGGGACACGGCACAACTGTATCCATTCTGCAGCTCAATAATATTTGAGATCACATTTACAACTATATATGGAAAAGTTATTGTTTGTGACAACAACAAATTTATTAGTGAGCTAAAAGATGATTTTTTAAAATTTGATGACAAGTTTGCATATTTAGTATCCAACATACCCATTGATCTTCTAGGAAATGTCAAGTCTGTTAGGGAGAAAATTATAAAATGCTTTTCATCAGAAAAGTTAGCCAAGTTGCAAGGATGGTCAGAAGTTTTTCAAAGCAGGCAAGATGTCCTGGAGAAATATTATGTGCACGAGGACCTTGAAATAGGAGGTAAGAACTTCTGAATGAGTGCTTGCCTAAAACAAAATCATTTACAATAGACCTTTGAAATAAAAAGACAAAATGGCGACCTTGAAAATTTTTTATGCTCTTTCTAATTGGCTAATGATAAAATGTTTTACTCTGATATAACCCTGTATGATAATTGATTTTTTTTTTTTTTTTTTTTTTTGCTGAGGTGGTAAAACAAGATACTTAATGGTGATAATGAGAAAGAGTATAACTAAGCTGCATTTACTCCTCTTATCTCATCCCCCACCACACCGCCCCCCCATGCACATTACATTTTAAACTATTCTCATTAAGCAGAAAATTAGACTTCAGAAGCCTATTGGTTCTCATTAGCATGCACTGATCCTTGGCTGGGTCTGTGTCCTAACATCTTTTAATTAGCACACTGCAAATCTAATCAGTGTAATAAACGCTATTAATCTTCCTTTTCACTTATTTTCTCCCAGCACATCATTTAGGCTTTCTCTGGGCCTCTGTGGCAAACACTATTCCAACTATGTTCTGGGCAATGTATTATCTTCTGCGGCACCCAGAAGCTATGGCAGCAGTGCGTGACGAAATTGACCGTTTGCTGCAGTCAACAGGTCAAAAGAAAGGGTCTGGGTTTCCCATCCACCTCACCAGAGAACAATTGGACAGCCTGATCTGCCTAGGTAATTTATTTTTATCTGTTATGAAGAAAAGAAGGTACCTCTCTGCAAACTCGGTTTATCACTCATAGCTGTTTACCAAGAGGTGGAGGACACAGCTGCCTAATTGACATAATAACACCCATTTACATCAATTATAAATTATGTAGTTTATAGCCGTAGATACTCTCATTGCATGTAAACATTAAGGCCTAGGTAATTAACTATGCAAGGTATGCAAAAGGCTAAACCAAAGCTTTACAATTATTTGAAAAAAAGTTTATGCCTATTAAATCATTTGATTCTGAGCATCTGTTGATGTGCTAATGCTTTCCAACACTGCTGCACAATCTTGTCAAGAAGTATTTAGGGATTGAAAAGGAAAGTATTGCAAAAAAGGCACCCTGTGTGCAAATTGTATTTATTCTCTAAAATGATGTCTATATTTTCAAGCACAGGTTAGACGTTTTGTGGAGTGTGTGATTCTCAAACACACAGAAAAAAAGTTTTCCATTGGAAGTTCGTAATTTAAACCCACAAAAAAAAGAAAAGAAGGAAAAAATAGAAAAGAAGAAAGGGAGGAGGGAGGGAGGGAAGGAAGGAAGAGAGAAAGGGAGAAAAAGAAAAGGAAAAGCAACAACTACAAACTATTCCTGTGAAACATTGATATTTTGTAAAATACTCACTGACTCATGAGATATACATGGTCACTATTTCAAGTATGTTTGAGGTTGGTAGTGACTAGGGTTTTTTTCTATTTCTACATAGGCCTGTACCTCAATGACTGGAGCTTTTAATCGCAGCAGATTTCGTTTAATTAGCAAACTGCAAATTAAAGATTTTGTTCCCCTTTACTACTTTGAGAAGGCTGTTCACTACCATTCCCTGATTGAACTTCTACTGCCAAAGTTAAATTCCATACCACTGAGCTATTCTCTATTCTTTCTGTATTGACATTTCATCCTGCGGTATCCTTTAGGGTACAATATTCCAAGTTTCTTTAGACAAATGCAGGAACAAATGTTCACATATTTCTGTTTCTTTATTCCTTTGACAATGTAGGCGAGCATTTTAGCCTATGTTGATCTCAATTTTTTATCTTTTAAATATGTTCCAGGTTCTTTAATGGGACCTTTCAGGAGCAAAAGTCCTCCCAAGTTTGGTCAATGTTCACTCTCAGTGGCCATTGAGGAAAATGCCCCAAGTGTTCTAGACATTGTTCTCACTTCTCAGGCTAAGGCCCATTGAGACAATGCCAGTAAGCATGCCTTATACTAGCAGTCAATTTGGAAGTTTGTAGTTTGTGTCTTTAGCATAGGTTATCAAATAAATTTTATATTTTCTTTTAAAAAAATCTCAACATTACTAAAATACAAATATTCTTTTATTTTTCTTTGCAGAATTATTGGGGAACAAATTCAGAAAATTTGTGTAAAATTTTGGGTAGTTGCTCCACTTGGATACACAGTATTTTCTGGCATATTTATAATTTCTATGAAGATCTAGGTTGCATTTCCCATACATTCAAGCAGTTTCCATTGCATTTTATGAATAAGATGACGCATACTGGGAAGTAAGGCAAATACACTAAAAGGAATATGTGTTTATATTCTGTATAGTTATTACTCTTAAAAATGTAGTTGTAATTCATCCACTCTTTTTACTTTCAACTTTTTGCTATTAAAAAATCATTTTTAAATTTCAATATTAAAGCAGAAACATTTAAATTTATTAGACCAGAAGAAATGGCAGATTCCAGAGCTATAATTTGCATCCATTTAAGCCCATAGCTAGAGCTAGAGATTTTCACTGTTGGATCCCTCATAAATTGACAAGTCTCCTATCATTGACAAATGAATAAAAACAACAAAAATCCCAAGCAAGTTTAGATCCACCTGGATAAAGGCAGTACCTTCAGCAGCCTGGATAGTTCATCACGACCTCGGTTACCAGCAGAGGCCAGTGTTGTTCATTACGAGAATTTAAAATGATGGGGCCGTTTGTGATCTAGAAAATAGTGTGTATTTTTTTTTCTTTCAAAAGATAGAAGGTTTTATGCAGATCAGAGCAAACTTATATGTGAATTAGTTACACAACAAATAACCTCTGCAGATAGTCATAGCTCAGTTGTATCTCTCTATATCAAGAGAGCGTGAACTATATGTACAAAGGCAAGACTTACACAGTTAAATATTTACCATGTGCCACGTGGTATGTGGGTATGTGCTTATCCTTCTTGTCTTCTTAAGGAAAGAGTTCTATGTATTTTAAATGCAATGTCTTAAAAAAAAAGTTTAAACTTTTATCATTATAAGAGGAAAAAAGATAACAATGATAAAATGATTGCTGTACTTTTTACCAGGAAGGAGGATTTGGGCACTATTACAGCAAAGAGAAAAGAGGGTCTTCTTTTTACAGAAATTTTGCATGTCAGCACACTTTGATTATAAAGCAGGGTTGAGAAGGAACGTTAGATTGCCAAAGTCTGTCTAAGTAATTTAAAGCAATCATCTGCTGTAAGAGGTTATGATAGATTTGTCCTTTTTTCAATGCTTTTGAGAATCTTTCTTTAAAACTATTCTACTCTTATTTTAGGCAAAGAAAACACAACTCTATATTTTTATATATTTATGTATGTTGTTGAGATTCTGCTTATGACCTCAGTAAAACATTTTATCTATTAATAATTAGTTAAGATCTCTATAATTACATTTAAATGAAAATTTAAAATAAGTAGATATAAGGTTTCAGTAACTGTAACTTGGGGCTTAAATCTCAATATGAAAAAATTGCTGATAGAATGGAAGTTTGAGAAACTCTGAGAGAAAAGTAAGAATTTTTCAGTTATCTCAGAAAAAAATCTGGGGTGGAGGTAGGATTTAGAACTGCAGGTTTTAGATATAGAAAAAAGAAAAGTATAAAAGATAATTCAGAAAGACAAAGATAAGAAAAAAAGATAATGCAAGGAGTAAAAGCTCTCAAAATTGGAATTTTGATAAATCAATTGCAAATAAGCTTGATGAATACCACTTCTTAATGGTTTATTTGAATAACAGATAAATAACTTAGTATAATGGTACACGGTATAGGCTCAATAAATATTATCTGTTGTTATCACCAAAATGACATTTAACCTCTGCGATGTCCCTATGTAGTTTATATTGTTTTCTTCATTTGCAATTATTTATGAACATCATGCTCAAGTCTACCTTACCTCACAGGAGCGCTCTTTCGATGACTCACCAGTGAAAAGAGCAAACATACTCTGGAAAGTCAAGGTATATTAGAACTGCCACATGGCTCAGGTGAATTGTAGACACCTGATGTTGTTGAGTGACATATCCTCAAATTGAGAAAAGTTGCAAACATGGTCCAGTTGAGGGATGTTAAAGTAAAGGGAGATGCCTTAAAACTGGAACTGGACAAAATCTGTAATACTTTTTTAAAAAGAGAATATTATAAATTATAACTCTAGAAGTATGAGCTTGCAGTGAGTCTACATCGAAATTCGATGAAAGATTTTGAAGCCGATTGTGAGTAGTTGGTGTGGGAGGAGAATACAGAAAGGAAAAAATTAAGGCCTTTAATAACAAATAATAATGATAATTAGATGCAATCCATGTTAAATATATTAACGATTTCAATATTTCAAAGCAATCTTATAGACATTGTTTCATGTCATCATCACCAGGATACTCTGGAGGACAGTGACAGCTATTATTTTGTCACTTTCACAGATAAGAAAATTCTCAGGGTGCTAAATACCCCGTCTAAGATCATGGAGGTGATTAAGAAGAAAGGCAGGTCTTTAACTCACGTTTTCTGACCACGCCCATGCTTTTCCCCCTCAGGCCTGTCTGATACTAGAGCCCTTGAGATCTTTTTTCATTATCCCAGCTGAGAGGGGAGAGGAGTTCTTTGTATCTCAGTTCTACAAAGCCAGGCATGATGTGCATGTGGGCAAGATCAGGCAACATGGGCCAGAGGATCATACAGTTGGCTGAATTTTTAGCTTCAGGATAAGATATTATGAATGATAATATTAATAATTATTATATGAATATGTGCCTGCCACTGTGTTAAGTGTTTTATGTATATTGGGTTATTTAATTGTCAAGTATTATTTTTATTCAATTATTGAATAATGAGGTTCAGAAATGTTACTTAACTAACGTAAGTCATACGGCTAGATAGTGGCAGAACCGGAAGTTGATGCCAGATCTAACTTTAATGCCTACCCATAATGACTGTCACCTCAGACAAAAATGCTCTAGAAATGGACTGGAGACTTTGACCACTATTTTTTATAAGATATATATTACTGATTCTCAAATGCAGTTGGGTTTAAGGGTAAGGATAGAACAAGAGTTTCATATTAGAATCTTGTGGGGTTTTTTTAAATAAAAATGAACTTTTTATTTTAGAATAGTTTTAGATTTATAGAAAAGTTACAAAGATAATACAGAACATTCCTATATACCCCCCACACAGTTACCCTTATGAACATTTTACATTAGTGTGATATGTTTGTAAAGATTATGGGTGTTATTTTGAAAAAGCTCATTCAAATATTATAAAATAATTGTGTATTCAAAAGCTTAAAAGATTACATAATTCAGACAGTAGTGAAGTTTCGCAACATCCTCTCTTCTAATGAGGATTTACAGAAGATATAACTTTATTCAGGAACTTCTAACTGGAGGAAGTGGGTGAAGCATCTTCCACAAAGAAGTACATCAGAAACTCAGGGATGTAAATAGTGAAAATTTTATATCTAATGTAAGGAAACATTAGATATATAAGTGAAAAATACTGATATCGATGTTCATTGGATTTTCAACTCAGCACAAAGCTAAGGTGGTTAGATAATATAATGAATGCTGGAAACAGAATCTGAAAGGATTGAAAAGCAACTTTAATTAAAATGCAAATTATTGTATTTAGATCTAAATATCAACTTTGTAAGAATAGGATGAGAAACATGTGACTCAGCAGAAAAGGGTTTGAAGCAATGGTTCTTAGCCTTGATTGCTCATTGGAACCACCTGGGAGGCTTTAAACACTTTGCATACCTTGCCCCACCCTTAGAGATTCTGATTGCATTGGTCTGGGGTGCAGACTGATGGCTTTAAAAAAAGCTCCCTAGGTGATTCTAATGTGCAGCAGATTCAAAGCCTCTAACTGAAAGGTTTTAGTTAGTGCAGTGGTTCTGATTCCATTAGACTGGAATGGGGCATTCATTTTTTTAAGCAATCCCAGGTGATTCTAATGGGCATCCAGGGTTGCTGATAATCTCTGGGATATCAGAAAATTTAAAACAATAGTGATATTATTTCAAAAATCTGTTGCTCATCTGCTCCCAGGAAATAGTAATAGAAGCATGGTGTCTAGGGACAGAAATTAATAATTCTCTCCTTTTCCAACTAAAATAGTACACACCTAGTTGTGCCAAGTCTTAAGAGGCACATTGACTAATTGAATTCATCCAGCATGGCAAAGGCTAAACACCATATCATCTCTGACACACAATTAGAAAATGGCATGATAGTTGTCTTTACATACTTTGAAAGGGTTATTATGTGGAAGAATGATTAGACGTTTTTGGCCTGTGTGTTTTATAAAGAGTGGAAATTAAACGGAGGAAAATTTCACCTCAATATGAAAAATGGCTTTCTACTGAAATGGGCTTTCTGAATGCTATCATTGGAGTTATCCAATTAGAAAATGTGTAGTATCAAATTACCAAAGGAGTAGATTTTAAGTGTTCTCACCACAAATAACTGATCAGTATGTGAGGTAGTTGCATATGTTAATTATTGGACTTAGCCATTCCAGAATGTATGCGTATTTCCAAACATCAAGTTGTACACCATAAATATATCCAATTTTTATTTGTCAAATAAATAAAAGCAACTGTGCAATATCTTCAGTAGGATCTTGGGAGCATTCCTGTTTATATGTGTCTTCCAACTTTGAACTACCTAGATTGCATTGTCCATGAAGGCCAAGTCCATGTGCTGTGTTCCTTTTTCACACCAGCAGCAGTGGCCCAGTGCTCCAAGCAGAGTAGGGCCTTAACAAACATTTATGGAATATATGAACGCTGAATTTACATGTCTGTATTTTAGCAGTGAACCAAAGACTGTGTCTGAGATGCAGAGTGAAGATAGGCATTTGTACCAATTCAGATTTATTTTTAACTTTACTTAAGATATACAATTGTTGAGCCAAAGATTAATTATTTTGCCTCAAATTATATGATTATCACAATTTCTTATTTACCTTCTCAACTATCTTGAAGACAGTTATGTAGAAATGCACATACACATGCACACATCATGAGCTTCACTCCATTCCATCACACCTTCCAGAGCATACCACCTCCATATCCAACCCCTCTCCCCCTTTTATAACCACCTTCTCTTTAAGATCACCAAGTGTTCAGCCCCAGTGACTGCAGCAGGGTCTGGCTGTTCATTTCACTCCATCCATTGCTGCTATCCTCTGATCACCATGGCTAATCAAATGGCATGCCAGCCTGCACCAATCATTAAGATGACCCAAATTAACAGCCTGGCCATGTCACAGTACATTCATTCCACATATACAGACAGGGCCTAAGTGTGAGGCAGAAACCCAGATATGCTTATTTGTTTTTGCATTGTAACATGCATTATTGATTGTCATGAGCTGCTTTAGTGCTTTAAATCTGCAAATGAGAATCATCCATCCCTTATTACAGCCAGAATTGAGAACTGAGAGCAAAAGAGAATATGTACATGCCTTTTTTAACCATAATTTTTTTATTTGTTATTTTTCTTCACAATTGTGTTGTAAAAGATTTTAGCTCAAGACATTCCCTGGCATTTCACTTAGAAGGGATACTTAATCAAAATAATTTTGTATCCTGAAAAGAGAAAGAAGTCTTCCCTAGCCAGGTGAAGAATGTAGTGCATGCTCTGAATTGTGAGATCATAGAGGGAATTTTGGAATCCAATTTCCTAGCATATACTGGTCAGTAAAGCTCAGTTCTTAACAACTCACAGGCAGCCTTATCTTAATCACAGTTGCAGTTGTTGGCACCTTGCATTGCCTGGTGTAAATTTTATCTCAAAATATTTGCATTCTTGATGGTCATTTTTCGACAATGCACTGTAATAATTAGAGTCCTATTACCTGCTAAATGTTAGTATAAATTAACAATCCATTATACACAATAAGTTTTATAAAACATTTACAGATAGAGATCATCTTTAATTAAAATTAACTTCCATATGAAAGCCAAGTGCATTAATGACTCACAATGACCTTTTATTACCTGCAGTCCCCTGTTTTGGCTGGATGATTGACAGCTTGCTGTTTGGCTACCATGTTGAATTTCAGCTGACAAGACTTTTCATTTTAACTCAATTTGCCCGCCTATCACAAGCTGGTGGCAGGCCAGACCCAAGTCACCCAGCTTTGCCTCAGCAGCTTGCTCTAGTTCTCATTAGTACGCATTTATTCAGTGGAAATTGGAAGACAAATGCTTGAAGGCATGTGAACTAAGTATAGCAAATTAGGTTTAAAGACTGAATATTTATAAGTATATGGAAAGTTTTTTTTTTTAATTCTAGAGCGAATTGAGAACTGAGTGCTAGCTTTGGTATAAAAGAAATTAAGATAGAAGGGGGAAGATTCTAAGAATAACAATACTATAAGCTTTTTCTTTCCATTTTGGAAACATGTAAAATCTCTCTGACAACACCTTATCAAATAAAAACCTGGCTTCTCTTTCATGCAGTGCTCGCACAAAGAAGTTTAGCACCTCATGTGTGAGAAGGGGGAAAAAATGAGGGTCATGTTCATTTGTTGCTTGGTTATCCCTTGGTATGTTTTAAATTGCCTTGTTTGTTCGGCACTAGCACAGAAACAGATGTTGCTCTACCGTGCAGGATAATTTACTGTACCTCCTGGTGCAGCATGGAAGTCCTCCCAGGGCCCAGCTGGTCTGTCAGTGGCACTGGCTGGTGTCTGCTCAACTATGACAACTACAAGTAGAGGCTGCAATTTTTTTATTGTGCAGTTGTCATTCTTCTCAACGTATAGCTCTGCCTGCATTCGTACTGGGGCTGGTGGAAAAGCTGCTGGCTTTTGTGTCTGGATGTTATTCTGCAGAGCCACGTAAAGCTCTACTCTCCATTGTTGATAAT
Source organism: Pongo abelii (assembly GCF_028885655.2). Lineage (NCBI taxonomy): Eukaryota > Metazoa > Chordata > Mammalia > Primates > Hominidae > Pongo > Pongo abelii. Next base: position 79,659,002 of record NC_071992.2, on the reverse strand, counting down.
AATGCAACTCATTACTTTTGTCTTCTATTGATTATCAGCATGATGGCTCAGAGCAAGAGCCAACCTCATCTCGCACACATAACTGGTACTGGAAGGTAAAACAGATTTGTCACTTACTATCTGACTGCTAAACCACACTTTGCGCTCCATTATTGTGATTAACTTCTACATAAGATATGCTTGCCCAATTGTCATTTGTGATACTGCGGTGGGCGCAAGCTGCCATGCTTACCGAGAGCACAACAGCCAATCAGATTTGACCATGTTATTCGGACTGTTATATGCCTGCCCTGTCACAGCAGCCATCCCACAATTATTTTGCTTTTGTGTTTCTTCTTCCCACACCCCTACTGGACTTGTTGAGTGAACAGCATTGCTACATATGTCAGCTACCATTTCACACCACAAGCTAAAAGGATGCTGTGCTATTGTTGCTCCAACAGAGCCAGCAGCGGTACATGGGAGGCCGAGCCTTGCTTTTCACCACAGAAATGTTGGTCCTTGGTGTCCTGCCAGCTGAAATCCATCGTGTCAGGTGCCTTGTGGCTATCTGCAGTAGAGCCCATGTTCCAAAACCAAAGTTCTTTTCTGGCCTCATCACCAACAAACCGATTTGACTCTGCCTGATTATAATAACGAAGGCAGTCCAAGAGAATATGCACTGCCCCACTGTACGTCACATTGAATCACCACACTGGCCACACAAAGCTGACCGCAGCCTCATTTCTTTAGACAAATGCATGCTTAAGGAAAAACCTCCTGGGAGAAAGCACCCAAAGCTACTTGATAGCCTTATGCAGGCTGTGCATAGATTTAAATTTTACTGAAATAACATTTATTTTTATTTTTGGCTGATGCAAGTCCTCACGGATGGGCCTACCTTTAATAATCTAATAATTGGGTACTCTGTGTTTCAGAGCTTTGCTGAACACTGAGAAACGGGGCTCTGTGTGTGTGTGTGTCTCTGTGATTTCTAAATTGCAAGTCATAAACACGACCATTTGTTATCATGTGAAGGGGGAGAAAACTCCATTTGGGCCTTTTTTTTTCGTATTGCTGATTAGAGAGAATCAAGCTTTATATTCTAGGACCCATTCATGCTGGTGGAAACATAGTCAGTTTTGATTATGAAGGGAGAGATGCAGACCTAGACAGGAGCTACACGCTGATATGCATGCTATCAGAATGATTTATGCAAATTATGCATATTATTCCCAAAGGAATTCCTCCTCAAACTGCCAGGATAAATTGCCGGAAATTAGCCATAAAATCTGTCGTACTAGGAGCAAAAGGTGAAGGCCACTGGGAAAGGAAGGACATTCGGCTTCTGGAATCTTCCAGGATATGATGGTGCCTGTTATTCTCCCTGGATGCTGAGGAAAATATGGTTTTCTTCTGAATCCTCTAAAAATATTTTCCTTTTGAAAATTTTCCAGCAAATGTTGACTCACATTTTATTTACAGCTAGCATAAAAGAAATTAAGTGTTAAGCTGTCTCAGAAAGCACTACTACAATTACTTTACTATTAACTGCCTAAGTGGTTATTAAATGGCTAAGCCTGGCTTTAAAGGATCAGACTTCTAAAGTTTTGTGGAATGACTCACCAGCTGTGTATTTTAACTGGGATATGGTTTTAATTTCAAACATATATACCCATAACACAACATTCCTCTCTAGCAGATCATCCTCTCCTACAAAATCTTAATGACTTTCTGCCCAGGTACAACACTGCTGCCTTCTACCTGTGAAATGCCCCCAAGCCTTGCTGGAGCCAGACCACTGCCCCTGCTCACATCCTGTGCACAGCCACCCTTGGCTCCCTCTTGGCGCTCAATGTATGTGATGAAGAAACGGTTTCCTTTTCAATCAAGGCTATTAGTAATGAGCTTTTGTTGCAAACTGAGAGCACTTTTCAGGACCAGCCCTATCTTAATAAGCTATCGTTTGTTTTTTTCCCTCAGAAAGCACCATTTTTGAAGCTTTACGACTGTCCTCATATTCAACCACCATTCGTTTTGTTGAGGAGGATTTGACTCTCAGTGCAGAGACTGGGGACTACTGTGTGCGAAAGGGAGACTTGGTAGCCATCTTTCCTCCAATCCTACATGGTGACCCTGAAATCTTTGAAGCTCCAGAGGTAAGTAAACATCAAGCCTATGATTGCTACTTCTTAGATCCTGCGGGCACATTCCTCTTCCATCTATCTCTTCGTCTTACCACTTTGGTCCAGAAGGGGTTTGAGGCAGCTTGATGGTTTCTGCTTTTCCTCCTAATAAGAAAGCTTTCCTCTTTACTGAAGTGTTCCCTAAGGATATCTTTGAAAGGTTTCATGATCTATAACGAGAAATACAGTGATGAGACTAAATGCTAGTTGCTTCAAATGAAATGGACATTGCGCCTTGGCCACTATTACGTTTTGGCCAAAATTTCATTTTGCTTGGTGGAGAATTATTGAAAACTATGGAGGGCTAGCTATTGACAGGTGGCTTAGAGAATAAATGATAATAATTATTTTGCTAAGTGTTTCCAAAGTGAGGTTGACTGTTCCAAAGTCAAATAGTATCATTGCTATAGTTAAGCCCATATACTTTTCCACCTCTTATGAAAGGTATGTGCCCCTTCTTGATCAATTAGTATGGCATTATGAACTTGAGATTGTAAAGCTGCTGCTCACCGGTGAAGCTCTGAGGGTAATTGTGTCATCGCCTTGTGTTTTTTTCTGAAGCTGGAGTTAATGAATATCAAAGACTGGAAATTAATCCACCCTGGTTCATCCCTTAATACCACTTCAGAGATTCACCACCTGCATGCAAATTGAATGCAGTCCTATTCTGCCTGTGTGTCTCAGGAAGTAATGTTGCTGCAGCAGTTTTTGTGTGTAAAATGCCTTTTTTCAAAGGGAAATTGTGCTGCTCTTTTTGAGCAGTTCATAGCTGGACCACCTCTAAATCTAGTTTCTAAGATAGATGTTTTGCATCCAGGCTGGATTACAATATTGTTGAATTTTGAAAATTAACAAGAGAGCAGATTCAAATACAATTAGAAAATTTGCATTTATTTCAGCAGCAAAGGTGAATGACTTAAGTGTGGGGGGAGTGTACATATAGTTTCTGTGTATTTCAGAAGGAGGGACATTGTATGAATGACAATAACAAATAGGTTGCAGAGTATTAGCAAGTGAAGGAACATTCTGCAAACAACAGGCTTTATCTCCACATTTGTAAGTATCAAAGAACAAAATTATATTCAATAAACAGGGCAAATGAATAGCCAATATCCAATATCTGGAAAATATTTTTAATTTTTATTTTTATCTACAATTCTGCATTTATTTAATTTCAACTTACTATTTTCATTATGTGATTATTCCACTAGTCATTAAGTTTACTATTCATATCATGATGGTAAAATCAACGTTAGTGTTATCAAGAAACAATAAATGTTTACCAGATTGCCACTGTCTTTATATCACTGTGCTTTGCACTCCTCTTATGTCCTACCCTCATGATGAAAAATACCTTGATTTAGACTTTTAGGAACTTAAAACTCAAAGTTAAAAATCGAAAGTGTGCTAATTTATATTTTTTTCTTTTGGAATACTCAATAGCAATGCCCAAACTTTACATAATAAATCAAATAGTAATCAGAAGGGCTTGCCTCATACAAAATCTGTGGCAGAACAAAATTGCAATATTGTGAATACTGATTTAGCATCATTAGGGTAGCTTTAACATGAGTTGATGAGCGCTCTCTATTATTTACTAGATTTAACATTAGCCAATTATGACTGACTAATGTTAAAATTAACTAATTTATTGTCATGCCATTGTTTCCTCAAAATTAGTTGGAGAATGCTGATAATATCTGGCACAGAAAAAAAAATGATATATCTCAGAGCCAGTTTTATAGAATTTGGGAAGGTTTTATCATTCACTGTATAAACATTTTCTGAGTGACTACCACTCTCAGACATATTGGTTATTCCTTTGATTCTTAACAACTTCATATGGCAATAAGTAGATGCTACAGGTGCTCTTAAAACAGATGCCCATCCCAAGCCACCATATATTAACAGTAAAGAAAAGGAGATAGTTCTGGAAAAGTCTACTATGAGCCATTTGTTGCTGAGAGCATGGTTCAGGAGCTCATCAGAGACACATTCATTACTACCTGCCTTTTGTATCCAACATACCTTGAATGAGAAGACCAAGCCTCAGATGTTGATAACAGGCAATAGGTGTTAGGCCAAAAATATAAGGAAGGCACATACAGGGATAGTTATTCTTGGAAGACAGAGAGACAAGAGCCTCAGCAGCACACAGATTCTCCCAGCCCAACAAGGCATGGTTTCAGAATTTCCAAGCTCCAAAAGACTCTAAAATTTGGCATTCCAAAGACAGGCCATGGTCTTGCATCATACTTGAGAGCTATTGGATCTGCATCTCCCTATTCCTGGAATGCCTCTCCTTATTTGTGCACCCAGCAAGCTCCAAACTACTCCACAGGAATCACCTAATCACCTCTTTGTTGACAGTGTGCCTGATTTCCACCTCGTTCCTCAGAGAATTTGCCATTGCTCACACTGTGGCCTGTGTGTACCTTTGTGGGGGGGCATAACACACAGTATTTTGCAATTATTTATTTACTTGTCCTTGCTCCCATATGCTGTAAGCTCCAGAAGAGGAAGGACTATGTCATTCCCATCTCTGTATTCTCAGTGCCTAGCACACAGGAGGCTGTACACATAAGTTGAATAAATAAGGGGATGCTTGGATAGATAAATGTACTGAGAGTGAAAATATGCTTCAGTTATAATTTTAAATCAGGACAGATATTGCACATTAACATATGTACTGGGCCTAAATGGATCAAATAAAGAAGTGATTTGTGTACAAATATAGCAATACTATTAGGAGTGTTGAGAACTATGGCAAAAGGAGATGCCAGGAGACATCTAAATAGGACCACTGGCTACTTCTGAACTAGCCCTCAGCTCTTGCAAGCATTTAGACCTAGTTTGGTGAGGTCATTTTGATTTTTTATTTAAAATAACCTGAAAAAATAGACTTTTGGATGAAGGTTTGAATTTTTAAATATTTGGAAAAATGAAGTTTAAAACACAATATCTTACAATAAATAAAAGGTGTTTGGGGACTTAATTGAGCCTATAAGCTACCAACATGTAACCTCTATATTAAGAATTATTATTTCCCTGAATATTGGTTGTTTAACTTATTGTAATGTTAGCCATTCAGGTGGCTCAGTAGTAAATAGTGATGATTTCTTTTCTGCCACAATGCAAGATACAGAACTGGAGCTATAGAGAAGCTCCATAGAGAAGATCAAATCTAAATCTGTTTGTTGGCTTTCCTAGGTCCAGAGGTGCTGAGGAATAAAGGGAAACCTGGTGACATTGTGGGGTTTATAGGGAAAAAACGTCAGACATTTAAGATGGCAATGCGTTATATAACCATGTAGGTAAAGAAACAATGGTGAAATAACAATGTAATTCCAAAGCCTTTGGAATGTCCCCCAAAAGCTCTGAAGATGAAAGATCTTGTTTGTTTAACCTAATGCAAGTCTGCCCTATCTACTTCTTAGAGTTGTTGAGATAATAAAATGATTAATAAATTTGAAAGCCCTTGAAAAAATTCTAAATCACTAAAAGAATTGTGGTACCAATTATTATTTTGATTATTGCCACTGTTCTTAGAATGACATGACAGATGAAGAAGTACTCTCAATAATTTTTTATCTGTATTGCAAAATGATTCCATTTTGCATATATGCAAAATGCTGCCATATATGCTGCCATAGTAGACTTAAAGGAAACAAACATATATCAATTAATTACTATCCAGGAATCACTTTGATGGGCATAGTGAGTGACAAAGAAATAAAAAGGCCTCTTCCCCTACAAACTTGCAGTATAGAGACTCACCCCTGTCACATAGCTAATTTCTCATAGTCAGGTGCTTCCTATTGAGAAAAGGTTTCTGCCATACCAACAAATTGACACTTCATACCTACCATATTGGAACTAGCAGTGTGCTGGTAAACCAGGGCTCTGAGCCCTGATTTGTAGTGTTTGTCAATTTTCATGGTATAAACTACCCCTTTGGCCAATTTCATGTTACTAATGTGAAGACCCTAAACAGAGAGTCAGGAAGAGATGTGCATACTCTGACAAGCTGGTCAAACTGTCTGCAGCACACTACCAATTTGAACCCAAGTCATGAAGATAAAAAGGGACTTCTGTACTCTGCCATCTTGCTAAGGGGCAACAGTGTAGTTCCTTAGCCATCCATTCAAAACACTGACTTTTTTTATTATGAGAAAGTCATATCTTTCGTCTAATTTATATTTGTCTAATTTATATTCCCATACCCAAAATTATGAATTGAGTGGATTCAAGACATGATCCTATTGTGTGTCACCTACTTCAGCAAGACCATGTTTTATGCCTTGTAACTTCAATGCTTTACATACAGGAAGTGCTCCAAAAAAATCTGTTGAACTGAACTAAACATAGTATTTGGAGAACACAAATTAGGGTGTTATGCAATCTTCCTTTGTCACGAATACCAAAATCTTTTCTCTATCCAGAAAATTGTGTCCTCTATCCAAACTTGATTTCTAGTGCTTCAATATTATACAATTTTCTACTATTTGTAAACACTGAATATTCATTGACTCATCATACTCTACATATTTATTTACTCATTCAATATCTATGTTTTCTTCAAAAGCTTGAAAATGGTTTTTAAAATATACTTTTTTCTCATGTATTTATTCATTAATTCAACAAACATATATGGAACCTCTACTATGAGAATAGCATTGTGTTGAAGGCTTTAAACATACAGAGATAAATAAGAAAATGTGATAGCTCCAAACTCCTGGGATTTCTTGGCTCTGCCATCTCCTGTAGGTTAGCTCTGTCTTTAGCCTGGTAGCAGTTCCAGACATCATAGTCACACATGATGAGGTCCAGAGGTGGAAAGGTAATCAAACATTTCTTTTTGTTTTATTTTCTTCACAGAAAGGGGACTTCTCCTAGATGCCCCCATAGATTTTTCCGTTGTAGCACTCACCAGATTGTTTCACAATTCTATCCCAAACCAGTCAGAGACCAGAACAATGTAATTACCAAGTGCCTAGACAAATTTTATTCAGAAGAACAATGTTGGGGAGTCAACTGCAACAATCATTAGAGGAACAATGAGGAACTTCCGTGTCTTATACCTTCTCTTGTTATTTTTCTATTCTCATCTATTTAATTGACTCTCTTTAATTGTGAAGCAACAAGCTTATTATGGTCACTGTAAAGAATTTCAATCAGCGGCCGGGCACAGTGGCTCACACCTGTAATCCCAGCACTTTGGGAGGCCGAGGCGGGCAGATCACGAGGTCAGGAGATCATGACCATCCTGGCTAACGCGGTGAAACCCCATCTCTACTAAAAATACAAAAAATTAGCCGGGCGTGGTGGTGGGTGCCTGTAGTCCCAGCTACTTGGGAGGCTGAGGCAGGAGAATGGCGTGAACCCAGGAGGTAGAGCTTGCAGTGAGCCGAGATCACGCCACTGCACTCCAACCTGGGTGACAGAGCGAGACTCCGTCTCCAAAAAAAAAAAAAGAAAAAGAATTTCAACCAGTTTGATGAATTCCAAGTTTAAGTTTTTCCAAATGAATGGGTACATCTTGAGCTTCCTGTACCTTTGTTCTGTGTCACTGTGACCCCAGAATCTCAGTGGTGAGGTTATTATACCCCTTCCTTTTTCAGCTAAAACAAAACTATATCCCTAGCAGCTGACACAGGCCCTTCTTAACATTGGTTCCTGCTTAGGTTTTCCATGCCTAGGCAACAGGGCAAATTGCAAATAAATTTTAACTAAAAATATATTTATGCTCCTGCACCCTTTGAACTTGGTGTTGGTCACAGAGCTAAAGACAGTGGCCATTTCCATTTTAGTTTCATAAAATAAACAACCGAATAGGAATTTCTAAGATGTTTACTATGAGAAAATTGAATAGAACATCCTGGAAACTAGAGGGATGGTGTTACTCGTTGAGTAGAAATTTGAGGGAACTGAATATAAACACTAGCTGAAGGTCATGGGTAAGGAGCACTCCTGCATCACGTGTTGGCTGTGGGCCTCTCAGAGGTTAGCACATTCATTTTCACAAAGAGGAACCAGAAAACCATCATGATTTCTGGCTTATTTGTTATATCAAGACACTAAAAAGTCATAATCCAAGCTAAGTTTTCATTTTGCATTTGCTGGCTCAACCAGTGGGGCTACAGTGAGAGGCTTCCTAATAAATCATATCATAGCAAAGCTCACTTAAACTGATTTGGGTTAGGTAGGGAGCTCTTGGATAGAGGGCCAGTCTCCTCAGATTGGTCAGCGTGAAGGAGGAAGCAGCAGGACTAAGCTCAGGCAAGCAGGCCTGAGCCCCAGGAATGGAAGAAGTTCCCCAGGAGAGTGTTACATTTAGTAACTCTATCTCCAGTGACCTTGTATGTCAACAAAGGGTGTCCTTGTTCATTCAGCATTGATTAAATACTGCTTGGATACATCCCAGAACTATGGTAAAATACGTGTTTTAAAGGGCTCAAATATTCGCTATCAGGAATTGAGCAGTTATAAAAATGCAGATAAATTTTGCCATTATCATTGCATCCACTTGCAAGTTGGAAGAAAATGGGAACTACTGAGAATTTTTCTAAGGTCAAATACTTATCAAAATAAGTGTTCTACATAAATGAGGACAAACCTAATACTTTTAAAGGAAATGGTTCACTGTCATTAACAACACTGACTTTGAGTGAGAAAATTAAATCATTTGTAATGAATTCAGAATCTATCCACATATTGCAAGGTTTTCACCTTAACCTGAAATGCTTTGGATCTGACCTACTTTTTTGCATTTGACTTCATGTAGTTCATATCAAAGTTGTGTGTGAGCAGGTCTAATGTTAATGAGCACCAACTACAAGAAATACTTGGTTGTTTCCATGCAAGCCACGGACATTAATTTAATCAATGGCTTAATTCACCATAGGCTAAAATAAGGTCACTCAGTCCCCTCTAAGAAATTCAAGTGAGAGTTGAACCATAACCCTTTGGCAGCAAGGCAAAATTAAGATGGCAGGCCCAACACTCTAGGTAAAGCAGTCCCATGATTTCCTGTAACAAACTAATATAACTTATTTATGAAAACATATCAGAAACACCTGCCACCCTAGAGTAAACTCAAAGAGAGCTGATTTTAATAGAACTTTCATAGAAGAAATTAACTACAACATCAAAAAACAAACAAGATTGATTTGGGGGCTTAGTTCCTCCCTAGTGCTTTATCTGAATCTTATGATTTTATATTTGTTTAATCCAAACATCAGCACCGGATCCTAAACTCATAGTTCTCATCTATCAGTAGCTGGTGGGGAAGGCATAAGAGAAACTCAAATTAGGAATCCACAGTTAGGCAGCTCCTGTGGCTAGTTAGGATTCATCAGACCCGGGTAACAATGGCAGTCTCACCAGAGCCCTTGCCTTCTACCTAACATTGGTATAATCAAGTGCCCATATGTCAGGACCCACCTTAGGGAGCAAAAATAGCGATATTGCCACTATACTTGGGAAGCTCAACTTAGGAGAAAAATACAAGTGGAGAAAAAAAGTCATACAGCTTTTCAGATTTCACTTTGATATGGGAGAAGTAATTTCCTAGTAATATTTGAGTTTTTTGAAAGTTCATACTTAATTTGCACTCAGCCAAGTTTTTCTGGTGTTCACCTGATTAAAAGGAGCTTTTTAAGACAGGCAGAGAGAGCTAGCAACTTTGTGGACTTGAACTCAAACTATTTCTTGTAAAATGTTAATTTTAACACTGTATTCTTCCTTACAGGAGTTTAGATATGATCGTTTTATAGAAGATGGTAAGAAGAAAACCACCTTTTTCAAAAGAGGGAAAAAGCTGAAGTGTTACCTAATGCCGTTTGGAACTGGAACCAGCAAATGTCCAGGCCGATTTTTTGCACTTATGGAAATAAAGCAATTGTTGGTTATACTTTTAACTTATTTTGATTTAGAAATAATTGATGATAAGCCCATAGGACTAAACTACAGCCGCTTGTTGTTTGGTATTCAGTATCCAGATTCTGAGGTTTTATTTAGATACAAAGTGAAATCTTAGAGAAGCTAAAAGGAAAGAAAATAAATCTATCAAAATTACCCTAAACATCCTAAGCTCATCTATTTCTTTTTAATTTCTGCAAATGTAATTGATTTATTTGTTTAAAAAGTGCTAATTTCTATTTTATCTGATATCAATCCAGTTTGTCCTTAGTCACAAAGCCTATCATAATATAAAACAGGATGGTGGCAGGAAAATGGACATCAAAATCAACTTAAGGGTAGGCTCAAAACAGGGTTGTTGTTGTTTTTTTAGTTTCTCCTTGTTGTGATTTTCACCTGTTATAATAAATGTACCTTCACACCAATAGATTGTGCACTGTGGAATTTAAATCACTCAAATTATTCTCTAATATGTAAAATTACACTTTGAACTACTAGAAAATTGTGCTGGAAATGGACACAGTCTAACAAATTCCAAATTCTCACAGAAGGAAATTGAACTTCCATGAGTTACACTGGATGAAAATGTTCCCTTCAAGTATAGTATCAATAATACCTATATTTCCAGGGTATGTGTGCATTAAACAAATTTCGCAGTAGATTAAATGCTTCAACTTCACTTCAATATTTAATCATGCATAAATGTTCCTTATTACTTTGTATACTATGGCTCAATAGAACAAAATTTCTGGTTACATAAGACCTTTCATGTTCAAGTTAGATACTGATAAGATTTAATGTATAAGAAAACACAGAACCTATTATATATTCAGAAATTGCCCTAGACATTAGTATTAGGTTTATTATGGAAGCAAATGTTGAAATAATTACAGCATTGATTATATCATTTGGCTTTAGTATAAACTATACAGGTTATGCAAATATTGCAATTAACCCTTTCCTAAATGCTTTCATATATGTAAACTGAGAAGCTAGATATAGTATTTGGTTTTGATGTCTCACCTTTTGGATTTGGAGTTCATGTGTTCTATTTTGAATTACAACATCATGTAATGCAGTGTAATTTCATATGACACATCCAGCATTGTGTCAATAATTCAAAGATTTTTTTTCAATTGAGACAGTATCTGGCTGTGTTGCCCAGGCTGGTCTCAAATCCTGACCTCAAGTGATCCTCCTGACTTGGTCCCTTGGAAACCTGGACTACAGGCATGTACCACCAAGCCCAGTAATTCAAAGATTCTAATATCAGAGTACCACATGATTGGCATCTGATATAAATGATGATGCAATATATAAGCAGGCAAGGCAGGTAATAAAGTCCAGTTAATTCATGCTTCATTAATTGGAACTTCTAATATTTCAGAAATTTGCTACTGTTTTGAGAAAAGGAAACTAACTTTAAAAATAACATTACAAAATATTTACATTCTTAATAAGTAAATAAGATAGTCTAGCATTTATTTTATCCTTCCTGAAGTGCATGTTCTGAATGTTCCTTCAGTGAAGGTCTGCTGGTGCAAATTCTATTTTTGCTTGATTTAGTGTGTCTTTATTTTTACTCTCCTTCTTAAAAGATGGTTTTGCTGGATGCACAAATCTAGATTGACAGTTATTTCCTCACAGCACTTTGAAGATATTGCCCATTCTTAAGGTATCCATTGTTGTTATTGGGTGGATAGCCGTTAGTGAGTTTAATTACTCAATAGGCAGTCTGTCTCTTCTCTCTGACTACCTTAACATTTCCTCTTTGTCTTTGATGTTCTTAGTTTCTTTCTGTTTCTCATGCTTGCATGTCCTGCTGCTGCTTGAGTCTGAGCACAGGTGTCTCCCATCAAGTATGGAATCTTCTCAGCCATTCTCTCTGTGAATATTACTGTTCTCACACTCTACATTAGATCCTCTCATTCTACATACATCCTTTGATCTTTTCTCACCACACTTTGTATCTCTAACTTACACTCCATGTAATTTCTTTAGATGTCTCTTCCAGTTACTTCTTTGAACAGTATATCTAATCTCTCCAACTCATCCATTGAGTTTGTTTATTCCTTCTTTTTGTTTTAACTTCAGGTTTATCGAGTTGAGTGATCATTCTCCTTATACTCTTTAGTTCATGATACACAATTATAATTGGTTCTAACAAGGTCCCTCTGGCTTTATTTACTTCTGTTTTGTCCCTAATACCCACTTTCATACCCCTTCCTAATATCATAGGCAAATATTCTAATGTGTTTGATGCATGTCTTGGTATGTGTATGTTTTCATGTAACATATATTATCTTGAGTACCTATTTTCCGTAAGTTATAGTCTTCCTAATTTTCTTATGAAGCTCTGTGATTTTAAAGATATATTCATATTTCTGTAGTATATACATAGTATACTATTATATTTAATCTATTGCTTCTAACTGCTGCACAGCAATCCATAATGTGCACACATTATGTTTTAATGATCTAGTCACCCAGTGATGGACACTGTCAGTGGGACAGTTATTGTGGGACGGAGGCCACAGCAGAACTTAAAAGCTTTCCCATCACCTATCCTCACACTACTGTGCCTAACCATCTCAGCCCAGGGCTGCTAAAAGCCTTGTCCCCAAGCCCCACCCCCCCCGCCCCCCACCACCCCCCCCCCACACACACACACATTTAGTCCATGATAACTTTAATTCTCCCTAAGATGTTATAAATTTGTTATGTCCCATGCTCAGATCCATCCAATCCTCTCCATTCTGTAGGGTCTCCAAGGTTGATTTTGAGTCAGAGTGTCAGTCTCCAGCTTGTCAACCTTCATGTTTTCCATTTCACTGAGTTTGCTAAGTTCAGTGATTACATTTTTCAGTTTTACAATTCCCTTTTGTTCTTCATATATGCTGGTTATTTTTTATAATATCTTATACCTTTGTTATAAACTCAACATCCTTTTTCATTTCTTCAACTGTATGAAGCAAACGTTTTAGATTGTGTATCTGATATTTCCAAATCATTGGTGTTTTGTGGACCTAATTCTGTAGTTTATGTGTTTTGCTGTCACTGTTACCAGGAATGGCTTGTTTACTGAGCCCATGTTCCTTGGATTTTTATCTCTGAAAAATCTTTAGACCTAGATTTAAAGTTCATTCCTCAAGAGAGAATTTGTATTTGCATTTGTCAGACTGCTGATACTACTACCAAACTCAGATCACCTTAAAATTTCAGCTTGATTATCTGGGAGTGGGGAGGGAACGCTACATAGGTATTGTGGTTTCTAGCCCTAAATCAGGTAGAATGCAACCATATTATTAGGAATAGACAGGGGACACATTTGGGGGTTCATTTTTTTGTTTATTTTTACCCAGAGCTAAGACTGAGACAGGCAAATATACTGACAGTTTTGCTCTGTGGAGCATAGTTTCTTTCTAGTTCAGCTACTGAGTATGTTGTCTCTGCAAGTTCTTGGCTTTATGCAAAGGCCTTGGATTACACACACACACACCCCCCAGGCCCTAGCCTTTAGTCCACCACAAAGCATACTCTGTCCTTTTTGTACTTGGACGTCTAGTTCGCCATGTTGCCTAAAGTGGAAGTTCCATATTTTTAAATTCAACTTAGTGGTACACTTTTGTGATGTTAAGGCACAGAGAACACAGGAAATTATTCCATTCCAATTTCTGCTTATTTTATAATTGGAAATGTGTACAGGAATTTAGAAATGGGAAGTAAGAATAAATGAAATGGTTGAGAAAAGATTACATAAAAGGAATGAATAGTAGAACCAAAACAAAACATTGAGAGTCTTGTGACAGTGTTAAATCCAGTAACTAAATAGTATTTACAAATAGAAAAAAATGTCCTGGACAAATCAGTTAAAAGATGCAGATTCTGGCTGTGACATAACTGGCTTATTATTAAACAGTTTCCCTCTCAGAGCTTCAATGTCCTCATTTGAAAAATAAAAATAACAAGGCCCTTTGACATCAGGGTTCATTGTAACAATTAAACACAGTAACATGTATGGATTTATGGTATAATGCAATATACCAATGCAAAGTTTAATGAAGATACTTAAACAATGTTGTGCCTTTAAAAAATTGCTCTTGTATATTGTTAAAGGGAACCATTTTTTATAGTCATTTGTTAATTCATTATTCATTTATTCAACCAAACATTTATTGAGCATTTTCTCTGTTCTAGATATGATTGATGCTAGACACTGGATTGCCCTTCCCCTTCAAGAACATACTATTTGTTAGAGAAAACAATACGTAGGCAACTAATTTATTATAAATGCAGTTGTAAGTGATAAATTCATCTCTTTAAAACTATTTTAAAATTCTGATTTATCACTAGTTCTAACTAGCCTTCCATCAGTCATTCCAAAGTAATGGTCTGTAATGAGAAATCACTATGTATAATTATACACAATAAAAATATATACAACAGGTATTTTGATAATATGATAAAGTAATTAAAACCAAATATAGTCATTGAGGCTTAGAATTTTTTAAAACTATATTATATATTGTAAAATCCCATCTTTTTTTTTTTTTAGATGGAGTCTTGCTCTGTCGCCCAGGCTGGAGTCCAGTGGCGTGATCTCAGCTCACTGCAACCTCCACCTCCTGGGTTCAAAAAATTCCCTTGTCTCAGCCCTCTGAGTAGCTGGGACTACAGGCACCCACCACTATGCCTGGCCAATTTTTGTATTTTTAGTAGAGACAAGGTTTCACCATATTGATCAGGCTGGTCTCGAACTCCAGACCTCAGGTGATCCACCCGCCTCGGACTCCCGAAGTGCTGGGATTACAGACATGAGCCACCACACCCGCCCCCATCTTTTCATTTTTATAGCTTCACCTAAGTTTTGAATTAAAAGAAAGAAATAATTACTACTCAAGATATTGTTTTATATCAATGACCAACAGTAATGAAACACTCAGTTAGCAGAAACTAAAGCCCTGAAGTGGTTAAGAAAAAGCTACCTATCACTAAATCAGGCATGCTTATAAGCAACCTAGAAGAAAACTTTTATCTGCCTTGTTTTGGCTTTCCTGGCATACTTCCTTACTTCATCTCCATTTTATAATTAAGTTTTGGGTCACAAGTCTAAGGCAAAGGAGCTTCCATACTGAAAATCTACATTTTTAATGCTTATTTTATCATAAAAAATAATTTGGGTAACATTTTCTGCAAGCGACTTCTAACTTAACAGTAGAAGTTTAAAACTGTTCAAAGACCAAAGCACAAAATTTATCTAGGGTTTGATCCTAGTATAAAAGAATGGCAATAATTATGTGAACAAGAATTACATGCGCTTAGAATGTGCACTTTTTAACCTATTAAATTTGCCAATCTTGCAAACTATTATTTACTTGCATTGCATAATTAGATACTCATTAACATACTGTATTAAGAAAAAGTTAGCAAGCCAAGATGACATTCTCTGTAGCACTATTTTAAATTATAATGAATGATCACATAAATCTCTTTAGTATTTATCTAAAGTAATTATTACTCTACTTCATTTGTTTATCTAAATCAGTGATCATTGATGTTTGAACTTTTTGGCTTAAATGTTTATTTTGTTTATACTACTTGCTAGAGTAAAATAAATTTAATACATGTAAAACTCTACACAATTTAAAATAGGTTATAATTTGTCAATACTTATGTTTTAAAATATTTTTAGAAAGAGGAGTGCTGTATATTATTAAAACAATTTTCTGAAATTATTTAATATTATCTTTGATTTTAAAATGACATATATGTGGATTTACAATGAATCAAATTGTCTTAAAAGATGTCAGATAAGAAATGCAAGTACTTTGCAAGTCTAATACTTAATGTTCTTTTATGTACAACAAAAATTTAATAAATTAACTTTTAAAGCACAGATGACTGATTATGTCTCTTTACTGTCCTACTAGGAACATGTTGGATAACAGAAGATTTGATTACAAAAGAAAATTATTTGGAAAATAATTTTGCTCTCTGAATATCTCCTCATCTCCATTTCCTGCCCCCGTACACATATATTCTTATCATCTGATGCGCTCCTGAAAGTATATTAACTATTTCAGAGTATGTTTCAATATATTTTAACTTATTATTTATTTGTAAAATAACAAACTCAAAAAAATATCACTAAGTTTTAAAATGTTTATTCTAGGCAGGCTGACCTGGCTAGGTTACAATTCTTAATTATCACTATTAGTGTGGACAGAAGTATAAGCACAATAAATGGGAGAGAGTTTTCAGTAGATGTAATCTTTGTCTTCAGCAGATCTCTTCTCTTTACCCCAGATAATGAATAAAGCTGGGTAATATTTGGACAGTATTCTATTTGTTCATAAAACTAAAATAAATTGTAAATAAAGCATATACTACAGAATGGTGGTGATGAAAATGAAATGTGGGTTTTTAGTAACCCTATGTACAGTATTTTACTGGGACACTGGGCTTTTCTCAGAGACACTGGTGTGAGTCATTAACATTTTACAGGAACTGGCCTGAGACTCCGTGAGAAGTCGGCTAGAAGGTGTTCCTGTTCATTTGAACTAGTCAGCTCAGTATTGTTTATTTACCAACTGGGATAAATTATGTCACTAAATAGGTAACCTGTGAAATAATCATCTTTTGCTTTCAACTTTATTCTAGATTTGCAGAACCTTCCAGAATTAGCAATGATCATGTGAATAATAATGTGTATTTTCTTTTCAGGATAAAAAAATGCCCAATGGCTGTGCTGTGTTTTTTGAAAAGTGCTTGACACTGTTTACTGTTGTTTATTGTTAATTATTTACTGTTGATTACTTTTATAAGGAGAGACATGATATATCACAGACTACACAAAAAGTAAATGTTGAGAGATATAATCATGAAGTATTTTACTTCCCTTACAGCAAACTGTGCTCACAGGAGAAACTAGAGGAATGGAAATAACAGGTAAAGGTATTACTATCTAACGATTCATCACTGAGTCAGATTTAAACATTTCTAAATATGAAACATATTAGTTGGAGATTCTTATTTGTATGCAAGAGAATATTTACTACACATAACTTTTATTTCTAAGAACTAGCCATCGTAGTTAACAAAAAATCTGTATTATTATTGCCTGATAGATACCAAACTTTTTAATAAATGCTTTTGTTTTTTATATTAAAATTAAGGTTTGAATGAAATTACTTCAATTCCGTAATTCTAAGGACTAATGAGTTTATTTAAAGTTTTATAAATGTATTTGTTTTCTACGTCAAATGGAATACCGTTAAAAGTATTTGTAATCATTGAATGTTTTATAAGTGAAAACTACACATGTGGTAGTACTTTCTTCATACTGAGCAATTACACATTTAAAAAAACTTTTTATTTTGAACTAAGTTTAGACTTAAAGAAAAGTTACAAACAGTTTTTATTTTTCAAGAAGGAGGTACTCGGACTAAACAATGCTTGCAGAAAATTAAATTAAGGAGTGGTCCTAGAACTTAACCAGTTCAAGATCTTAGTCAATTCTTGATATTTGAGGATAATCGTCCACATCAACTACTCCACGGGACAACATGCTGTAAATCCAACAGAGGAGCAGGGATAGTTTGAGTGTGTGAGCTACCCACATCTTCCATAGGCCAAATAATTGTTTTGTTTTCATAAACCGTAATTTTGTAAACTTTTAAAGGAGCTAACTTTGTTGAATAATTACAGATTTTACTTAAGTTCACTCTCTTAAGAAATCTACACTTTAAAGAGATGTACCTCTGATGCTTCTCCAAAGGAAATTAAAGTAAGTTATTTAGACGCAGGTATTAACTGACCCTGCTTCCCAATACATCAGGCATTTAATAGATAGATATCCTTTCTTCTTTCCCAACTCTTCACATTTCTGTGGAGGCCTGCTTAGGAAAATCATTTCCTTCATCAAAATCTTAGATGGAGAGCAGCGACTCAGTCAGTCTGGCATCTGAATTTTGACCATAGTACCACTGCAGAAATAGACTGCACATGGCAAATGTAGCTGTACTTACTTGATTAGACAATGCATGATGTATTATTTTGACTAGTTAGGTACAAAAACTGAGTCTCTCTCATAATCAGAGATTGTTTATCTCTTTTGAAAAAGTGGATAAGTATATGTAACAGAGAAATCCTTACACCAAGTTCTTCAGTAATTGCCAGAGCAGGATAAATGTATAAAATGAGGTTAGGCCATGAAACATTTTTATGTTTAAATTTAAATTCTCATCTCTAAACACCTCTATTAACAGGAGACTTGAGATGCAACCATCCTCCTAATAAAAAAATGAAACCTTTAAGATTGAGAAACGTTTGTAAATAACGGATCCTTTAAATATCTCTGAACTTTATTCTAAAACTTATAAGGAGAAATAGTAATTGCTTTATATAACCACTGATACCATTTTAGCATTTGATGAAGTTGTTAATTTATGGGTGGTTAGCAGTTTATGGCTGTCATTAGTTTTTCAGTTTGGTCCACATTAGAAATCTATTTTTCTTTTTTATTTTAATCTCAGACAATTTATATAAAGATATGGTTATGTTTTATCTAAAATGTATCATTCTTCTATAGCATTTCAAATTATTCACAGATCATAGTTCTTATATGTGCATATATGAATTTAAAAATACAGCAATAAAATGCTTGAAACAGACTATAAATTTGCTTCATATTTTATTGCATCTCTGAATCAGGTTGAGGAGACAAGGGCAACTATGGTCTTTGGGAAAGAATTAACTCTTTCCCAGGCTGAGAAGGAGAATAACACATTGTGCATAATTAAAGCCAACTCCCCATCCAAGCATGGTGGTGACTTGTGAGCCTTGTCCATCATGTATGTAGTGGGGTTGGGGATGGTGAGGATTGATAACTGCCAAATCCTCTTTTCCTCTGCAGTCT